>NC_090444.1:1804742287-1805052808 GCF_031143425.1 Pleurodeles waltl | reverse complement strand
ATGTAATATCTGTCATGTCCAGAAGAGGATTCCCTTGCCCACAATATGGGGAAGGAAGGCCATGAGGGGTAGATGGACAGCTAACAGCTCCAGTTGCTGGGATGCCACTGATCATGGACAGTCAGATTTTGGAGATGCAACCCTGCCCACTGAGAGATGTTTCCTTTGTAATGGCGATCTGCGGAACTGGGTCGAGAAAGGGCTGCAAGTTGTTGGTGTTACACCACTGCAGAGTGTGATGGGTGCAGCAGCTGATCAACACTAGATCTGTCCCTTGACCCTCCACCTGAGACCACTGATTTAATAAGCGTTCCTGCAGCAGGGTGCATGTGTAATCTTGCGTGGGGTACTACGGTGATGCAGGAGGCCATCATACCAAGGAGATGCATCATTATCTAGACTGTGACCTTTTGATTTAGCTGAAAAAGAGGTAGCAACGTCTGGAAGGTCTGGACTCTTGCCAAAGTGGAGTAGGCTTTGCTGACCTCTGCAATGAGAATGACTCCCAAATAGGGCTGAAATTGAAGGGGCTGGAGATTGGACTTTACAGCGCTAATGTGAAGCCCAATTCATGCAGGATTTCTACTGTGGCCTGTGTTTGTGCACAGCACTGCTGTTGTTTTGCGCTCTTTATCAGCTAATCATCTGGGTACAGAAGCCCTGTCTTCGAAGGTGCATGGCTACTACAGCAAGTCATTTGATAAAATCTTGAGGTGCTGTGGTGATCCTGAAAGGCAGCATTTTGAACTGGTAGCATTGATCAGTTACCAAAAACCAGAGAGTGCTGATGCGCTGGATGAATTGGAATGTGGAGGTAGGCGTCTTTGAGGTTGAATACAGCTATTAAGTCACCTTTCAGTAGCAGGGGTATGACATCCTGAAGAGTGACTATCTGGAAATATTCTGACAAGAGGTACTCATTCAGAGGCCTGAGTTCCAGAATGAGCCTGAGGGACCCGTCCTTTATGGGAATGAGAAAGTAGAGGGAATAAACTACTGCACTGTGTTGGTGAAGGAGAGCTTGGAACTCTTCCTGAAGCGGTGTAAATGTTTTGGAGGAAAGGACATGTCTGCGGGCGGTATGCTGGCTGGTGCGGAGATGAGCTACAGGCAGTAACCGTGTTGAATGATATCTAACACCCACTGGTCTGAGGTGATATGTTGCCAAGTGAGGAAGAACATCTGAAGCCGTCCTCTGACAGGTATTGTGTGATCTGGGGGAAGAACTGGCAAGTCATTGTTTGCCCGTGGCAGCTTAGTTGGGGGAGCTACCTTTGCCGCAACCCTTGACACTATTTACACAGTAGGCACCGTTGAGTAGCCCTTTGTGGTTGTTTGTTGGGCAGGTGGGCACTGAGAGACTGTTGAGGCTTGGGGAGAGGTGGTCTCAGATCTTCGGCAAAACACAGGGTAGGCGTCTGCAGGGTGACCATGGCTTTCACCATCTGTGTCTTTCTTGATTTTCTCTAGCATCTCGTCACCTGAGGCCCAAATAGATGTTCCCTGTCGAAGGGCAGGTTGAGAACATGCTGTTGAACATCACGCTTAAAACCAGTGACACGAAGCCAAGTGTGTCAGGGAAGGAGGACTTGGGAGTTGATGCCTCGAACAGCAGTGTCCGCCGCATCCAGGGCACACCTAATGGTTGTATTGGAAATCAGTTTGCCTTCTGTGACCAACTGACGTCCTCCCTTACGGTGCTCCTCTGGGAAATGTGGGAGTAGCTCCTTAATTTCGTCCCAGTGGGTCCGGTCATATCTAAAGACCAAACCAGAAATTGGCAATGCTGCAGTGGTTGGCAGATTGTGCCGCAATGCACTTACCATCTGTGTTTATCCTTTTGCTCTTGTGTGGCACAGGGGAGTTGCTGGTGCACTGAGCATTCCCTCGCTTGCGAGTGGTATGAACCACTATGGAATATGATAGGAGTTTGCCCCTAATGTACAAGGGATCTGAAGGGAAGGGAAGGCTTTGTATTTCTTGTCAACTCAGAGGGTGTAACCTGAGCCTTGACCTGCTCCTTGAAGAGGTCAGGAGTGGGCTTGAGCATCCCCTTCTGCATGGGCAGATACTGCATGGAGAGATGCTCGGAGGAAAGTTCCAAAGAGGAAATCCTCTTGGACAGGCTCTTTATGCATCTGTATGTTATGGTAGGCAGCAGCCCTACCTAGAAGCTCATGGTGGGCTGTGGGGTTGTCAGGATCCTTATTATCCCCAGGTGGACACACATCGTAGGAGTTCCAGGGATCTCCCTGTGAGGGCAGGTCATATGTGTTCCCCCCAACAAGTTCCCCCATGATCACAGCATTTGTAAAGCGCACTACTCACCCGTGAGGGTCTCAAGGTGCTGGGGGGGGGGGGGGGAGGGTGGCTGCTACTGCTCGAACAGCCAAGTCTTGAGGTGTCTCCTGAAGGTAAGTAGGCCCTGTGTCTGTCGCAGGTGGTTGGGAAGAGTGTTCCGTGTCTTGGCGGCGAGGTGGGAGAATGATCGCCACTGACAGTCGTTCTGTGGATGCGTGGGACAGTGGCGAGGGCAAGGTCAGCGGAGCAAAGCTGTCAGGTCGGCGTGTAGAAGGAGGGACGTCTGTTGAAGTATTCTGGTCCAGTTCCTTGTGAACGTGGGTGAGGAGTTTGACCGTGATTCGCTTGTTGGCGGGGAGCCAGTGCAGGTCTCTCAGGTGGGCTGTGATGTGGCTGTGGCGTGGGATGTCCAGAAAGGTGTGCTGTCTGGGTGGGCTGGAAGAAGGTGGGGGCAGTCCAGGCTCAAGAAGCGGACTTGTGACTTTATCCTGCTTCTTCTGATTCTTTGGTGGAGGAGGGGGCTACAGAGGTTCTTCAAAGCTGAGCTGCCTCTTAATAGGCCTAGTGGCAGGCACCGGAGGTTGTGTGAGGATTTAGCCCCTCTAGGGGTGAATGACTATTTGCCTCTGGCAAGCATCGAGTTTGTCCTGTAGCTTCTGGAGGACCTGTTCAATGGGTTTGTGGGCTGCTTTTCTGATCAGAACTGAAGCTTTCACGCCAAGGGAGTCTGCTTAAAGATTTTTTTCGGCTGAAAGCTGGACATAGTGTCCAATGCACGTGGTTGGTGCCGACCATGGCCCGAAGGCAGTGGTAGCCCCGAAGCCTGGCTATGTGGGTCCAGAGCAGCTGAATGCCCCTTGTAGGGTGGCAGCTTGGAGCATTGGGGCTGGACTCATGAACTGATGAGCCAGCAGGATGTCTTTGATCTCAAAGTCAGAGCCGGAACTCTCTTTGGGCGAGACAACCTCCTCTTTAGATGCCAAAGGCTCAGGATGAAGTTCCCCTTGAGGTCCTGGGTGCTGGAGAAGTCTGGAGTATCTTCTCTGCTACTGCACGACATTGCAAGTCGATGAGCCTGGTGGTCACGGAGAGTCTTCTTTTGACAGGAAGGACTGGCACGCATCGCAAGAGGCCCTGTTGTGCTTGTGTGAGAGGCAAAGATTACAGACCTGATAGAGGCCTGCCAGGTGTATTTCGCAGGACACCGAGGGCAATATCAAAAGGGCATCCGTCCCACCATAGGTGAGGCATAGGGAGAGCGGACTGAATGGAAAGGAAAGAGGCCCCAACTGGCAAGTCTGACCAGGGGCCGGAGTCGATTGGAGAGCTCCAGATGAAAGTGCAGGCATCAACCCTTTACGAAGGGGGAGAGAGATCAAAAAACAATACTGATTGAGGGAGAGGAACCATGAGGACAGGAAGAACACCGCAACAGCGTTGTTCTTGAGCATGGGAGCACACGTCCTAACACTCCAGTGGGCAGACAACACTAACAATGTAGCTAATGAACATGTGCATTGCAAGCAACAGGTGGAGTCACATTACCTCGTGACTCAACAAGAATTTTTAGAACAAAACCAACTTGCACAGGTCCGGGCTAAACACTTGAAAGGAGTATGCACAACATGTGTATTTACAGCCACACATGCCTCAAACTTTGTTTTTTGTATGACTTTAAAGAAACTTCCATGAAAACATTAAGAGCAATCTTATTTCATGTGGGAGGAAGGTGTTTAAGTCAGGAACAATCCAGCAACCTTCTCTGCTGACTTGCGTAGATTAGAAAAGAAATCGAACTCATCAGAAATGAAATTCACCAGCTTATTTGATTGCACACCCAAAACCAAATCCCGTAATAACACAAGCAGCCCAACGCTGCTTGAAAAATCCTTCCCTACCCATCTCGACGTCACCTAATAGAGAGAGTAGGCATTTGGACAATATAGGGAAGCATTTTTACACTATGTGAGCTGCTACGTTTAAGGCAGGCAGTTACTTATCAATCCTCTGTCCCTATAAGAGGCAGATGTGGTCAGATATCACTCCATAAATAAACTGATTGTCTACCGGAGGATGCAAAAACTGAGGCACAAAAGATCCTCCACGAAGGTGAAAGTACTTCACAGAGATGATAGATTTTGAGATGGACAATGCATCTACAGGTTTATCTCAGTTGGCAGGAGTGGGTGTTCTTCACAGACAGGGGTGCTTGAAGGTCACTCCTTTCAGACCAAAAGCCCAAAGTCAGATCCTGGACATACCATATGATGGAGAGGTATTATTTGGCAAACATGTTAACAACACCTTACAGTTAATCAAAGCAGATTAGATCTAATAATCTAGAACGTTTTCAAATATGCATATAACATTAACCAAGTTGGGTCTTTGAGTAAACCTCAGGAAATGTACAACTTACCCAGTGCAAAAAATACAATAACTTGGAGCGATATTTCAGAGGAGCGACTATCATCAATCCGTTCCAAGTATCACAATCTCTTGCACACTCTTCATCAAACAGCATGACAGATTTCATCCCTGCTGGTGTCAATTGCCTTTTGCATTTTTCTGGTTCTACGTACGAGACTTCACATGAGGCCTTTACAACAATGGCTAGAGGACCAGTAGAATCCATTCTTGGACCACTGGGAGAAAAAACAATTTCTCGCAGTCTCCAAACCAATCTAATCTCTTCCATGGTGGAAAGAGCCAAATAACTTACTGAAAGGAATATCATTCCACCAGTATCTTCCAGTTCAAACTCTAGTCAGAGATGTATCTCTCCTAAGGTGGGAAGCTCACATGGGACACTTACAAACCAAAGGAGTAAAGAATAGACCTACCATATCAACCTTTTAAAACTGAGCTTCTAAGTCCTTTATCCCATCCATAAAAATGAACTCCCTTCTATTTCAGACAGACAATACAACAATGTATTATCTGAACTAGCATGGAAGAACTCGCTTGAGACCACTATCCCTCGAATCTCAAGCCATAGCCTCCGTTAAGTGAAAAGGGTGTCCGGCCAGATAGCTAAAACTTATCATCTTTGTTTTCTGTACATTCTTCCTTCATGTTTTATGTAAAAATGATGTTGGTTCCCTACTATAGACACTATTTTATGATACAATCAAAATTGGATGCTTGCTGACGTGTTCCTTAAAAAAAGAAAAGTTGCTGTTCGTCTGTGGGACCACTTCCTACTCTAGAAAAATGTTAGCGCCCCCATTCACAAAGAAGGGGTCCCTTGGGGACCATTTCAATTTGCATATGGCTTACCACCAATTTGAAATTGGTGGTAACTGCGACTGTTTTGCAACCACATTCTCAGTCGCAAAACAACCGTACATTTCTCTGCGCCTCGCTATTAGGAAAGGATGCCCTTGGTACGCCCCTTCCTAATAGCGACTCGCAAACCCTAAAATAGGGTTGGTACGTGACACATGGCCATTTAGTGGTCACAAATGGCCAAATTTGCCGTTTGCTACTGCTAAATAGTTTTGTACATGTGGCTCTAGGTCTCTTCACCTCTGATCTATGCAAAACCATTGGCATATGGCCTTGACCCACTCTGTGTTGCCCCACATTTTTAATGAATGTTCTAAAACGGGACAATATTGTTTCCAACGTAACCATTTTATCAGCTACTGAAATCAACAATTTCTCCATGGCGTGAAGGTACCAGAGTTTGGACCACCAAAGTGTTTAAGTGCAGACATGGTTGGGTATAGTGAGTTTTCCTTAGTAGATAACCATGAGGTGGGACTATTTAAATAATGCTTTTCACCTCGTACCCAATGAACAGCCATGCCGTGTACCTATGGATAGGAGGTTTGTCAGGTTCTTTATTCCATTAAACCAACGTTTAGTAGGTGCTCAGTTCTCCTTCTGCACTTCTAGATATTGCACTGCTATTCACTCTGCACATTATTCAAGTTTCAAAAGATTTATTGTTGATGTTGTTGGAGGTGCGGGCAGGGACTGTTTTTATTCAAATTGGGGCATTTTGGCTGTTCAGAAACATTTTCCAGCAAGAGAACTAGAGCCGCCATTTTGGGTTAGCACTATAGTTGTCAAGTCCGGCCTAGATATTTAATTCCCCTTGGGGCACGGACGCACTAATGACACAGGTGCACAGGTGCTCAGTTCTCCTTCTGCACTTCTAGACATCACGCTGCAATTTTCGCTCCTATTCACTCTGCACTTTAATAAAATTTCTTTTTTTTTTTTTTACGTTTTATTGTTGATGTTGGGGGTGATGGCAAGGTTTTTTAAAAATTCAAATTGGGGCATAATGCACTCCAGAGCGTGGATGCCTAAGGCACGGCAAAGGCAAGCCCATCTGCACCCGACCAATGCCAGGGGCCAGAATCCCTGCCCGTTTACCAACAAAGAGGCGTGCTTACTTCGCAGTAGACCTCCTCCAATTTAACCGCCAACCAGTGAGAACTGTGAGCACTCCATTGATCTCAACTGTGCCCTTTCATTTGTAAAAGGTGCAAATTTGACATGGGGAATTTCAAACTATTAACCAATGACCATAGTCTTCTCAAAGATGCTAAAAAACAGCTGCAAATGGCAGCTACATCTGTCTGATTGCAGATCACTACCGAAGCACAGTACAAATCTCTTAATATTTTTAGAAGACAAGCAACAGGAAGCACTATTTCTTACTGAGACATGGCTCAGACAGTACCCTATGCTGAAAGCTGCAATGTCTCTACCTCAGGGATACGCAATCGAGAAAAGAGATGGGAGTGGTTGTAATCTTTAAGCATGAGTTAAAAGGAAAATTCAAACCCATTTTTAGGGTCGAGCCTGCGTTGCATGCACTCGAGCATGCGTATCGCAGCGAGACGCTTCAGTATTTAGAAAAGGGCTCGGAGCCCTGTCAATGTCACGTCAGAGTTTTTCATTGGTTCGTGGGCTTGCCTAATAAAATCTGCTTGCTTTCATTAGTTGAAGGCATGCATACGTCATGCCTTTTCCGTGGCTAGCCCTCCTCGAGCGCAGCACCAAGTACAGAAAACATGCGAGGCTCGCTGTTTTCTGTCCGGCTCGTGGACTACTTTTTCTCTAATTTACTAGCGTGATCTCGCTTGGCAGAAGTCGAGCGCTTTACACAGTTAATTGCACTTTTTCGGGTTACGTATATAAATGCACTTTTGCCGATAGGTGAAAAGTCGGGTTAGGAGTTTACAACGCTATCAGCTCTAACATGAGCAAACGCGAGACCCGTTGCATTGCAAATGCTTGTTATTCCTGGGAGCGAAAGCTTGCTCTTCTTCATGGAGCTTTCTGCTACCTTCTCCTTCTTAGTGGCATTGATGTACTGTCCTCCTAGCCCAGCTACACCATTTATACAGGCGCTACCTGATCTCGCTGCAGAACTTAGCCTTCAGAAGGCGAACTTCACGTTATTGGGGGATTAAGTCTGCATGTTTTAAATGTGTCAAAAAGATTTTCATACGACCTGGCCGCCATTCAGATAGCTCAACTGGTCATGCTCCCCACTCATAGACTAGGCCATCTATTGGAACCTACCTTCACAAGTATTATAGAGACGACCACAGATGCTCCCATTCCAATATACTGGTCAGATCATGCCATAATGCTCTTTTGACTATGCAGTACTGGGAACAAAGGCAATCAACCCCATCCTCCCAGACACGGTTGTTTGCTGGTCAAAGCTTGACACAGCATTGTGGTAAAGCTCTCTCGCAAATTCCATCCCCCCACAATGGAAGGCAATAATGCTGAAAGGTATAAAAGTTTTTAGGGCTGGTTACGAAACTCCCTGGATGACTTGGTCCCTCTGAAGCTCCAAAGGGCTGATCACCCTGGTGAACGCGCCCTGTGGTTTTCATCTGAGCTTTTTGAATTAAAAAGAATTAAAAAAGGAGGCATAAAGTTGGAACGGGTGTGGAGGAAAATATATGACGAGCCTAGTGGGGCAATCTACAAGAAAGCCATGAAAGAAATTCAGTATGCAATAAGAAAAGCTAGAGTCACTCATTTTAGCGCAAAAATTGAAAATGCACCCAACTCTTCCAAAGAGTAATTTAGGCTGGGGAATGGCCTTATTAATCCAGCTAGGAGTCAATCTGGCCCCCTCCTTGGGAGAACCGTTGTAATGGGTTTGCCATTTTTTTTTCTTGAAAAAGTAAATAATATCCCTCTTTCCCTGACAAGGAACTCTGTTCCCAGTAAGGCACCTTGCTCAGCAAGTTCGGACAAGGCTAAATAGCTGTCATTTCCTGCTATCAGTAAAGAGGCTACCGAAGAGATTTTTAAGTCAATTAAATCAGGATCAGCACTGGACCCAGCTCCCCCAGATATGTTCAGGGAAGGGGGAAATGTAATTTCATCCAGTTTGACTGATAATTTTTAATTATTCCTTGAAAAAAGGAAGAGTCCCCTCTGCTTGGAAACATGCAGTTGTGAGACCCCTTTTGAAGAAGCCCTCTGCTGACCCTCCACAAGCTCAGAATTACAGACCAATTTCCCTCCTCTCAGGGGCCAGCAAAGTCCTGGAGAAGTATGTGAACAAGCACCTGTCCTCATTTCTAGAGACAAATGATATTTTACATCCAACACAAACAGGCTTCAGACCTGGAAACAGTACTGAAACTGCCCTACTTGCAGCCACAGAAGAATTAAGAACAATTTTGGATCAAGGTGGCCCAGAGGCCATGATCCGCTGCATTTGAGCGCACCCTTTATACCGTATCCCATCCTGTTTTAATTCAAAGGATAGAATAGGCTGGAACCTCTGGAGCCACGCTCAAATGGCTGCCACTCTTCTTGAAAACAGGAGCTTCCATATATGTGGAGAGTCCCTGTTTTGTGCAACCTACCACTTCCAATGTGAGGTTCCACAGGGCTCCTCCTTAAGCTCCAAGATATTTAATCTATATGTGCTCCCGCTTGCAGAAATAGTACAGGCTCACGGTCTAGCATTGGTTTCCTAAGCAGATGACACACAGATTGTCATATCTCTTACCGTGGACAAAGGTAAAGTCTCTAAACAACTAAATGCTTGTCTGAAACATGCAACAGACTGGATTTTCGGCAGCAGTCTAAAACTAAACGGTGAAAACAGAGGTGTTAGTTACCGGAAATAAATCTTCTTGCTGGCTGGAACTCTGCTAGCCTGAGAATCTAGGTGCACATCCTCACCCTTCTCCTGCAGTCAAAAGCCTTAGGTTCCGTATTGACAGTAATCTCTCCATGGAGGTACAGTTTAAGAAACTTGCATCAACCTGCTTTGGACTTTCTAAGGACACTCAGAAAACTGTTAAGCTGGTTAACATGCACTCTGAGGAGAGTAGTTGAGCAGGGACTGGTGAATTCACACTTGAACTACGGAAACTCTCTTTACTTCGGAAGTCCTAAGTTTGTAATAAAGAGGCTTTAAGTGGTTCAGAATGCCGCTGCGTGGATTTAAAAAAAAATTCCAAAGTTCCGACTGGCTACTCCAGCCTCAGCAGCTTTTCACTGGCTACCTGTGTATAAGAGAATCCAATTTCAGACACTTTGCCTAGCCCATCGCACCCTGCACAGGAAGGGTTTGAAGTTAATACAGTGCTTGCTGTATCCTTGCATTCCCAGGAGACCATCAAGCTCTGGGGATCGAAGGCTGCTATTAGTCCCCAGGATTAAGAAGGCAAGGAGCGGAGGATGCTCATTTGCCTACTTAGCGCCTAAACTCTGGAATACCCTCCCAGAGGATCTCAGAATGATCCAGACAGAACTCAGTTTTAGGAAACATCAGAAGACCTTTCTCTTTTAGTCTCTCTTCTGGACGTGCACTAAGTCTTGTGGCATATGTGTAATTTCTAGTGCCGAGAGGTCCACTGGACAGCTGTGCACTGTACAAATTCCACAGAATAGAATAGAATAGTATTACTAAAGTTTTATGTGGGAGCACCTATTTCTGCCTAAGTTTATGTTCTGTAAGTACAGGGACAGAAAGTTTCCATCAATCCTGTCAAATGTCTTCTCTGCCTCAAGTGAGAGAAGAACCATCTGGGAATCATCCGTAACAATGAGTCTGGAACAATGCTGTCGTTTTCCACGCAAGCGTCATCACACTTGCCGGAACAACTACTCCCTCTTTCTCTGCCTTAACCACGCATGTGCTAAACAATGCACATGTCGGGGTACTTGTGTTTTTAGGGGAGGTGGTGTCGCGTTGGCTCTCATTATCCTAAATGAGACTACTGGATTTCTAGGTAGCAGGGTCGTTCCTGGTGTGGGGGACTGAGTCTGACCCACTAAGAAGGACCTCTGTCACCTTCAATCCGGTTTAGCTCTGGCTAACTAGCAGTGCCTCATCTCTCCCAAGGGGAAGGGATGATTGGGCAGCCGAGTGCATGACATCTTTAGAACTTCTCAGGGAAGTCGTGGTCGCTCAGATCCCAACCAGCTCTCTCATTTACGGTATGATCTCATATACAAATGACAAAGGCAGTTTAAGTTTTATAGATTGGTTTTAATAAAACGACTGCATTTTAGATAATAAGGCGTGATCCGCAATAACCAGAACCATACAACACAGTAGGATTGAAATAGTCACGAGGAGAGTGAAACATAAGAATAACGCTATCATAGTGTTAATAGATTACGTTCTCTCTAAGCAAGTTCTATTTCGAGCACAGCATGTTAAGCTCTAAGCTTGCCTTTCAGATTCCCCGGGAAGACATCAACCCTCATACCTGAGCAAAGGCCTGTGATCTGGATCAGTATCTGCAACAGGGCAGTCAGCGTCTAGTTGTGGTTCCCTGGTCAGAATCTCCCTCTTGCGTGTAGTAGGACAAGGAAGTGTTTTTAGAACTAACCTGCTGATGTGGTAACAAAATCTCCCTACGTAAGAATGTATATCTACAACCCAAAGACTAAACTCCTACCACGTCTATCAGCAATGTACCAGACTGTATCCTTGACTGAAGCACAGAGTGAGCAAGAATGTGTTATTGAGATCTCCAGTGCTGAAGTAGGCTAAACAGTGTGATATAAAAAATAAAACAGGACCGTAGAACTGGCTATTTGAAAAATAACAGTACGAAGCTGAATAAAAATGCATTTAGAGCAAAGTGCACAGAGGCCGGATGCTGCGAGCAAAGGAATAAAATACATCCAGGGCAAAGTGCACAAAGGCCTAACGCCTGAAGCAAACGTGCAAAGGATACATAAAAATGACCACACACTACACCCTCCCCTTGTCGGTAGAAAGTGGTTCTAATCAAAACTCAAATAAAAATATGCCCCAGATATAAAAATCTACAAAACACATTTCGACAAGTCCAGAGGACACCAAAGCACAAAAAACAAATTTTAAATTTGTAAGCATGTGACTTAAGAGCCAAATTCATACAATGTCAATTTTGAAGAAATCCAATTTCAAATGGAAGCCACGGAAAGCAGGATATTCTCCACTTCGGCAGATGTCAAGACCAGAAAATCCATGCCAAACACTATCATGGAGCAGGTGTGTTCCAAAGCCCCAGAACCATCCAAGGCGGCATCCCGTGCAGGGCCCATGAACGAGACAATACCATCTTCCTCCAGGAAGGGAATCTCGTAGACTGCCTCACGAAGCAAACGCAACCGCAGGGCACATGTCTGGGAATGAGCCCTAACCGGGAACATCAACAGATCAGCATCAACCACTGGGGGGCGCTGCAGTGAGAGACAGAGAGCCAGTGCATGTTCAAAGGAGCACCAAAGGCACTGAAACACGGGTTGCACACAATCCAAAACTGGTCTGAATGACAGAGACCAGTCACACTCTAAATGTCCCAGGAGTGTTGCTCCAAAATGCTGCATCATGCGCTCACGACACAGCTGCACCGATGGGAGCGCCCACATTTGGTTTTGTTGCGGCGGGACAGCCATTGCGGAAGAACAACATCAACAGCAAAACACCAGCCAATAAAGCCAAAGTTATCGGAAATCCTCCAAAAATGCTTCTGAAAATAGAATGAATAGCCGAAGGTATCAAACCGAATATGGAAGAGAAGGAATGAGCAAAACCAACACCAACGGCTTTGAAAAAATGTGCTATTCCAGCAATGCTGGACGCATTAAATATACGTCCCACGAGTTCACCAAAGTGGCTCGGAAAGTTAGTATTTAACAGGGACTGTATTTCTGCTGATGACCTCGCCACCTGAAGTGCGTAGGTCTCGCGTGCAGATGTAAGGGCCACATGCTTTTGAAACAATAGAGCCTTTAGTCGACTCAACTTTTCGAAATTCACCTGGGAAGTAGCAATGTGAGGCCAGATATCCTCTACCTCCCTTAATTTAGTGGGGGGAAACAACACATTCCCGCAGCAAGTAACGGCCTTGGTGACCAAAACCACGTAAACTATTCCGGCATGCATGCCACAACAGTCTTCACTGTTAAGGAGGACGTAGCAGCCGTTTGAAAGCACCTGGAATGTGTTTTTAATCACAGGGACTGGAGCTCCCTTTAGATAGCAAGCCAAGTTCGCAACTGAGGCATTACACGCCCCATGCAAGGACAGGTGCTTACAAACCATTGAATGGCTGACAGAAGTTTCGCGTTCACTACCGCTAAGAAAATCCTCTCTCATGCCATTAAGACATCTGTATAAAAAGGGAAGCTCCCACACCTCATGAATATAACTGTCTCCCAATCTTTCATATCTGCCCATCGGAACATGTTTCAAACAAGAAGTGAATTGTAAAGTGGAAATAGGCAGATTAATAACCCCGTGTATTAACCATTCAGCTGATGGAATCTCGGCCACAGTAAAAGGCAACCTCTCCAATTTTTCCAATATTCAACATAACATATGTCGCTTCCTTTTTCGTCATCAGCTGTTGTTGACGTGTCAGATTGAAAGAAAAAAATATTTCCCTGTCTCTGATATGCTGCCACGGAACGCGACCCACCTTCAGTGTCTGAAGTGTCCAACCCAACTGCATAATGGACCGCGTTTGACTCTGTCCATGATATAAAGAAGACATATCTGATCTAATAATGTCTATAGCAGAGGAAACGATGTTGTCAATCGTATATATACGGTCGGACAGGGTATGTATTCCATTATCCACAACAGACAATGCTTGTTTTAAATTTTCCTGATCTATCTGCCTCAACCGGGCCGCTGCCTCCTGTTGGGAAAGTTTCCATATCTCATTGTACACCTCGTACAAAAAACGTTTTCTCCTGGGCACTCTCGGGCCTGACAAAAAATCTTGCAAGTCAGTATAATTAGACAGAAGCGTGAGATGTGTTTTAACTGCATCTAGCATGGATAATTTTAACCATTGTTGACATAGTTTCCCCACGCTATATGTAGTAATGATATCAGCATGTTCAGGTGATATGTAGCGAGGGTCTGCCCTACTTGTCCTGAAACCCCCTGAGGAGGTGACAAAACGTTGATGACACCCATTAGTGTCTATGGGCCACAATAACCACCTGCCTGGACGTGTCAATGAAGTGTTAAACGTACCATTCTGGACCCAATCTGTAAGATCACTAAAAGTGGCATTAATATATTGCTGCCAATCTTTCATTTTGTAAGGGACAGGTATGCCAGGCATGCCAGGCATATTCAATTCTCTAATGGTTGCTCAGCCCAAACAGCTAGTCTGTTGTACAGTGTCATTTAAGAAAATCATTTGGACAGGAATGATACATGCTCTAAACAATGTTTCTCTACCCCGCGTTTGCCAATGTTTTGTTCCCCAAACACTTTTCAAATCAACATTTTTGGACCAATATTCATACCCTTCAATAGACAGTTGGGAAACGAACGAATTTGAATACAGGAATTTAGTATCAGCCAACAGTATTTGCTTATTTGCATGCAGAGTTATTTTAAAATAATATGACTTAGCACTTCGTTGATGATGCCCAGAAAAATATGCAAATTTGTCAGAATAAGTTTTAGAACTCCCCTGCGGAGGAGTTGGGCAATGTTCCCATTGCATATAGTCAAATATCGTTTTAGGGCTACTGGCTTTATGAATAAAGTGGTGTCCATAATAATTGTAACAAAACATGTCACCATTATTATCTCTAAACTTGTAAGCATCTTCATTTTCATAGACAGTATAATATTGCAATTCCGTCAACATAGAATCAACTGTCTTCACATCCCAATCATCAGATACAATGCCTGGTATTACTATATCATTCATTGATAACTTTAAAACATACAGTATTTGAATTATCTCAGTGGGACCATATATATCAAACATTACTCTATCCCAAACAATCCCATCCGTAATAGGTACAACGGAAATGTTCACAAAGGACAAGTCTCTTCGAACCTTATGTGATGAAAAATGTGGCTTCAACACCTCCTCCACCTGCTCAACCTCTGATCTTTCAGGAAGAAAATTACCATGTATTACTAGAAAAAAGGTAACAACAAACCCTTTCCACAGAAAAAAGCCATCAGAGCCATGAAAAGCCACAGATAGTTCCAAGGGAAAACAAAATACGTATCTTTAAGCCAATACATCAGCTTACGTGGACCCGGGTCTGGTGTTGAAGAGGACAAAGAGTCCGATAGACCATCATCGTTGGTATTAAAGCATCCAGAGGCAGTTCTCGCAAAAGGTGCCACCGTAAACAAAGGAGTAGCAAGTGTCTCTCTCCGTGGAACACTGTAGATAACACCCTCAGCAACATCACTAGTCACTGCAACCTGATCAAAAGATTCCAAATCATTCGCCGTCAGTGGAACAAGTGTAAGATCAGCTTCCACCCTCCCCAAGCTCGGAGAGGAAACAGCGTCGGTGCAAATCACCTGCAGTGGAACATCTTCCCCAGTAGTGAGAGGGATTCGGGAACTACTGGGCGTTCCTCTTGGTCTGCTGTGCAGAATCGGCCACATGTTGTAATTTGACATTGTCAATGGAGACAAAGCAATTTCCCTTGGCACCTTGCAACGACGGCAAAATCACAGTTCTCGTTCCGTGGATTCCCAGTACAGGGACTGGTGCTCGATATGAAGGGCCAAATTCTTTTTTCACTGCGACCTTTTCACGCACAAGATCCCCAGCTGTGAGAATCCAACCAGTAGGCGTTACTGGCTCATCCTTAATTCCTGTGGAGGCAGCACTGGCAGAAGAGTTATCTTCACAGAATTGTTGTAAATCCCGCAAAACAGTGACACAATCATTTATGTCACAAGGCGTTTCTGCCGTCTCCACACCAGGACCATCTAGAACTGGAACAAACATTCGTGTTCCGAACAGGCACTCATATGAAGTACGACCCCCCAGGGGCCTTCTAGGCAAGTTATTCAGTGCTCTCTGTACTCCATACAGGTGGGTTAGCCAACTACGACCCGTACCTATAACTCTAGCCGTTAAGGATTGATTTAAATCGTGATTTAAATGCTCCACAACAGAATTTCCCTCGGGATGAAATGGAGACGAGAACTGGAGGTGGACCCCCAACGAAGCCATGGTGTCCGTGAATGCCTTAGAGGCAAAAGCAGGGCCCTGGTCCGAATGGAACGCCGCAACTGCATATGTACCAACAAAGATGCGCAAATCTTTAATAACAGTTCGAGCGTCAGCCGAGCGCTGTGGCCACACCCACACAAATCTGGAGCATGAATCTACAGCCACCAAAATATATTTGTATGCACTATCTGGTGTCAGCGGACCACAATGATCCAAGTACACACATTGTAATGGTTTATTTGATATTAGAAGGGGCGTCTGCTGCGGGCGTTTAGCCGTTGAAACTTTAATTTGTTGACAGATGTCACAACAAAGGACATACTGCTTCGTCTCTTTACAGAGACCAGGCCACCAGTAACGGGCCTGCAACAGTGAAATTGTGGCAGCCACGCCAGCATGTGCAGATGCCGCCCCCTCATGTGCTGCAGTAATTAATTGAGGTCGCACAATTTTATTGGGCATGTCGCGTACACCAACGCCTGGAATCTTAACTTCAGCATTCAGCATACCACCCATTGAGTAATGATATTTAGACGGAAATCCTCTAGGATATGGCAAGCCATTAGCCGTAGCTTTTATGGCTTCCAAAGTCTCTGTGTCTGGTTTGGAACTCGAACGAGTGACTGCGGCCACAGTGGCAACTGCCACTGCCGATTTGGCGGCTTCATCAGCCAAAGTATTTCCAGCAACGTGTATTCCCACGCGCTGGTGTCCAAGTGTATGGACAACATGGACCTTAGGAAGCGTCTCCTTCAGATCCGCTACCTTCCCCCACAGTAACCTGTGTTTTATGGTGTTACCCTTGGAATCTCTGAACCCATTTAACCTCCAGTAATGCAAATACTCATTGAAAGACTGAACACAGTAATAGGAATCACAAACAAGCAGTGTAAACTGTGCCGGATCCGTATGTTCCAAGGCTAATAACAGAGCTTTCAGCTCAGCCAACTGTGTCGTACAGTCTCCCAATGTCTGTGTATAAGTATGTTGGGGGCAGAACTTCTCCCCCACCATATAGCCACTCACCACCGCACATGCAGCAGAATATTGATGTTTAGTTCCCACTACAGGTTGTGCAGAGCATTCGGTGTACATGACCACCAGATATTGATCAATAGGCAACGTGCCAGCGGGAACCGGGCATTCTATTTCATATTGGAGAAATTCCTGTATCTGCAGTTTGGGGTAAAAAATGTAATCTACATCAGTGGCTGTTAAAGACGTAGCCCATTGTATCCATCGCGGGTGTAATGCTTTCGCATTAGGAACACTCGCCTTTGTAACAGCCTCTAGGGCTGGAATCGGGGAAACGACAATGATGCGTTTTCCCTGGGCAAGAGGTCGTTCTTTAATCACAGCCATCTGTACAGCAGTGAGAATTTTCTCTGTTTGTGCAAAACGTTGTTCTGCAGTAGAATACAAGTGAGACTTGTATCCTATCAGGACTGTCTCACCTTCATTAAAGGTGACATACGTAAACCCAACCGCCCCAGCTATAACCCTGATGACCAGATGTGTCTTATTGTCCCGTGTGTGTAAATGCTTTGCAGCTAGGAGATCATTTTGCAAGTCTCGAAGAATATGTGTATGCTCAAGCGTCCAAAATCTACTCGAAAAATCTGGGCGAATCAACTCGTACAATGGTTTTATACGCATAGCATAATCAGGAATGTAAGTTCTGCCAAAATTTAGAAATCCCAACAACGATTGGAGTTTCTTAATCGTACTAGGAGATTGCAATTGTGCACATTTTTCTAAAAAGTTTGGCGCTAAGCTCTTACCCTCGTTCGACAACTCATACCCCAGGAAAATGACCTTGAGGAAGGCAATTTTCGATTTTTTGAAGTTAAATTTGTAGCCAAGTTCGGCAAATCCCACAACAATGCGGGCTACCCACCTTAAATGTTGTAGTAACTCGTCATCTGTGACATATATATCATCAACATATGACAATGCTTCAGGGTCCAGTTTGTGCAATATTTCAGTCACACAAGCCGAAAACAGTCCTGGGCTATTCTTATACCCCTGAGGCAAACTACAAAAAAAATTCTGTGAGCCAAACGCACTAAAGCTTATAAAATCCCTGCTTTCGGGCGCTATATTCTGGAAGAAGAAACCATTCGAGATATCTAAAGTGGTTTTGTATTTTTTACGCACAATATTATTCATGAGTGCTGCGCTATGTGAATTCTGTATAGCATATGTGCGTCCATGTCCGTTCAAATGTCTGTAGTCCACGACTATTCTATAAGAATGGTCCGGTTTAGCTACAGGGAATAAGGGATTATTCATCGGCGAGACACAGGGTTCAATAACTCCCTGGTAGTCCAATTGTGTAAGTATGTTTCTTACCGATGCCCTTGCTTCAACTTTTATAGGATATTGCGGTTGTGGCTGAGGTTCGCCCTTAATCGGAATTACATGATAAGGAGAATCCCTATCCCACCCCACATGATTTCTATATAAGGCGGGTGCTTGTGCCAGAGCCCATTTAATGCTATAGGACTCTGCGAGTTCTCCCGGAACAAGTGGTGAGAATGAAGGTTTAGTAACCTCCTCCCTAACTGGACAGTCGCGAACAAAGTCAGGGGGCCAATCCTGTTCGGCCAGCAAAATGTCATATATCTTGACTACACGATCCCAAAAGATGGCGTTTATAGTGCGCTCAATGTCCCCTTCTAATTGTAAAGTTACTGTATAAACTCTATCGGGATCAGAGACACGCGTATCTGCAGTTTCGACTTATATGAAGTCATCAGTTGCTTTCACCTCCAGATGCTCTAGAAGATTCCGGCGAACTATTGTGACCTCTGCCGCGCTGTCTAACAGTGCTAGTGCCCATGTCTTGTTCTTCAAGAGAACTCTCTTCCTGCGTGGCATGTCTAACTGAGACTGCCGCCACTTTTTTCTTTTTAAACTGTTGTTTTTGTTGGATCGGTTTCTCTTCCTTCTTGACAGAAACCTCCAATGAGCGTTGTGAATCCTGTCTCGGCTTCACGTACTCTGTTCTCCGCTCTGATCGCCCACCTCTCTCATTTCTCTTTTCCGATGAGTCCTAAAAGGAACGAGATTGGCGTGTATCAGTATATTGATATCTATCAGGCGTCTTCAAAATATCCCTATTTCTGAGATTATACCATGTCTGCGGGTCTCCGGTCTCGGAGATTCTCCCCTTTCTTTTTTAGGTGTTTGTTGTTTTTTCTCCCAGCGCTTTTTATTACCCTCAGGTTGCTGTTGTTTAGTAGTATCTTTACTACCCTTTCCTTGAAACTGTGGTTTCTGTGGTCTAGCCCCAAGGCTATCACGACCGATACTGGAATATGTTTCCGCTATTATTCTCGGCAGCTCCCGCTCCTGATCTAGTTGCGGGACGTCACGAAGACGCATACGCACCGCTAGTGCCACTGCCTCCCCTTTTAGATTACTCAATATGATGGAAGAAACCGTGGCAAAATTGCCTATCAGTTGCATCCCTAAATCTAAGGTTGGGGCAGCCCCATATTCATCTTGAATTTGTTTGAGCACTTCCAGTAAATTAGCCAATGTCGGTGTACCGTGTGCTGTAGTATAGAGCGTGGCAAACACCGTGCCCAATGTATTACAATGGTCCACTGTAGGAACCATACCAAACGGTAAACACATCGTCAATATTCTATGTTTATCCTGAGGTCCCGTATGGGGAAATACTGCCTCCAGCGTATTAATTTTTTGCGCCAGCCAAAATGGAGTTTCCTCTCGTTTAGCCGGTACTTTGCCCATTACAGAGTGCACAGTTGCCGGATTTATACCCGGAACTACTGCATGTGGTTGAGTTGGTGCAGCACGCGCTGGGGGCTTGTGTTTAGTGTCTGCATCACAAATTGTACTAAGCGTCTATATGTAGCCGTTAATTCTGTATATAAACGACGAACTTCAGCCACCGTCAACTGAGCAACCGCTGGATGTGGTGTATATGTAGCCAGTAAAGGCCAGGTAGGACCATCGTTACTTAGTGGACCTAGCCTAACAGGTGCTATGGTGTGGGGTAGGGCACCATCAAGCCAATTATTATGTTCTTGATAAGATAGAGGTATTTCTAAATATGGATATGTCCTGTATTGTCCAGGGACATTCGCTAAAGTGTAATCGTGAAATGTGTTTGAATTCCCATCAACTGCTGGAAATATGACCCAAGAATAAAAGAGTTCTGTTCTATAGGCTGCATGGGCGTCCACCACCAACGTGACTGGACCCCCCTGGTTTGTTAGACCATGTGCTAGCAAATGAACTGTGAGCGGTTGTCGCATATTAACTGCTATTTGCATTACTTGGGGATTCGCCATTTTGAAAACAGCTCTAGTTCAGAGAAGGCACACCAATATCGGGGTTTACCCTTCATAGTTCAAGCTTGAACAACCAACCGCTATAATTAGGATCTACCTATATCGCGGTGGCGGAAGTCCTCAGTGCCACGGACGTCTCCATTAACGGAACCGAGGAGTCAATATATATATATGAGACCGAGAGTCAGCCGGACCCGAAAATTAGAGCCAGACCAAACGTTGGAGGCGCCATGTCGCATTGGCTCTCATTATCCTAATTGAGACTACTGGATTTCTAGGTAGCAGGGTCGTTCCTGGTGTGGGGGACTGAGTCTGACCCACTAAGAAGGACCTCTGTCACCTTCAATCCGGTTTTGCTCCGGCTAACTAGCAGTGCCTCATCTCTCCCAAGGGGAAGGGATGATTGGGCAGCCGAGCGCATGACATCTTTAGAACTTCTCAGGGAAGTCGTGGTCGCTCATATCCCAACCAGCTCTCATTTACGGTATGATCTCATATACAAATGACAAAGGCAGTTTAAGTTTTATAGATTGGTTTTAAAAAAAAGACTGCATTTTAGATAATAAGGCGTGAGCCGCAATAACCAGAACCATACAACACAGTAGGATTCAAATAGTCACGAGGAGAGTGAAACATAAGAATAACCCTATCATAGTGTTAATAGATTAGGTTCTCTCTAAGTAAGTTCTATTTCGAGCACAGCATGTTAAGCTCTAAGCTTGCCTTTCAGATTCCTCGGGAAGACATCAACCCTCATACCTGAGCAAAGGCCTGTGATCTGGATCAGTATCTGCAACAAGGCAGTCAGCGTCTAGTTGTGGTTCCCTGGTCGGAATCTCCCTCTTGCGTGTATTAGGACAAGGAAGTGTTTTTATAACTAAACTGTTGATGTGGTAACAAAATGTCCCTACGCAAGAATGTATATCTACAACCCAAAGACTAAACTCCTACCACATCTATCGGCAATGTACCAGACTGTATCCTTGACTGAAGCACAGAGTGAGCAAGAATGTGTTATTGAGAACTCCAGTGCTGAAGTAGGCTAAACAGTGTGATATAAAAAATAAAACAGGACCGTAGAACTGGCTATTTGAAAAATAACAGTACGAAGCTGAATAAAAATGCATTTAGAGCAAAGTGCACAGAGGCCCGATGCTGCGAGCAAAGGAATAAAATACATCCAGGGCAAAGTGCACAAAGGCCTAACGCCTGAAGCAAACGTGCAAAGAATACATAAAAATGACCACACTACAGTGGGGGAGCGGGGTAGATATGTTTTTAAGGCTGGTGGAGGTGTCCGGGTAATTATGTGTTTACGGCAGGTGGGGGGGCGGCTAAATATGTTTTTAGGGCAGGTGGGGGCGGCGGGTAGTTATGTTTTTAGGGCGGGTGGGAGGGTGGCATGTTAGAATCAACCTTGCCCTTCCCACACATGCCTTTCCTAGGGATACTTTTATAGCAAATAATCGTTGCAAAGGCAAGCATGAAAACAACGTTGTTCCAACCACATTGTTCAGACATGCGTGGTTCGCACATCCGAACCATCTCAGACTGCGATCTAGATGCCCCGTCAATCGAGTCTAACACCAAGAAAACATTATGCTGGGCTTGCCTATTTTTGATAGAAACTGAATGGGCTGGGTGAAGAGGGACCTTAGGTCTTCCAGATGGCAGGTAAGAATTTTAAATTAGTTTTACCTCTGTGTTAAGAAAGTGCATAGGATGGTATGATCCACCTGTCTGCAGATTCTAATTTGATTTCAGCAAAACATGGTTTCTGATTCCAGCATTGTATCTGTCACCTTGTGGGACTTCAAAAGATGGTTGAAGACATTAGTCAGGGTCTCGATAAATATATCCTTAAACGCTTTTAAAAAGTGTGGCCGTGTAGCTGTCCAGTCCTAGTGGTTTATTATAGGGGAGATAATTTATTGCTCTGCTGACCTCTTGAAAAGTGTAATTTTCATTAAGGCTCTCAATGGTTCCTTGTTCAAGTGAGGGGGGCACAGTATGTCTCAGATAATTTATTTATACTTATTCAGGATTGCTTTGCGGCTAGATACTTTTTGAGTACAAGTTACAAAAGTTGTGGGATATGGGATGTGACTACTTTCCAAAAAGGATCAGTTATCTGTTTAATAATATTATGTGAAGTTTGTGCTTTCAGTTTGTGGTCTAATACGCTATCTTCCTTATCCCATCTAGTGTAGTAATGTGTGTTAGTACAGAGCATTTTTGGGGCAGTTTCACACTAAAGTAGTAGCTTCTGTCTTGTATGAGGAAATCTCTAAATATGTATCAAGACCCCTTCTGTTCATGTAAAGATTTAAGAAACCTTATTATTTTATAATTACGGGGATGCCACGAACTGTCATTGCAGGTGGAAACTCCAATCCCTAGAATTATTTGCCAGAGCCCAGGAGGAGGGACTCTTCCACCAGCAAGCACTAATAACTGCTGGAGGACGTGGCGGGACACCACAACCCTTCACTGCAGAGGGAAACTCCAATCCTCTGCATCCTTTGCTAAAGCCCTGGAGGAGGGGCTCTCCCAACAACAAGCGCTCATAAGGCAGGAGAACACTGTGGCACCGAACATCCAAGGGAAACACACAGGCAAAGCCCAGGCAGTGAGCGGGCCCCATCTTCGCTCACAACCCAGAATAGGCTGGGCCATCCTTCTTGGCACTAAGCT
Organism: Pleurodeles waltl; assembly: GCF_031143425.1. Classification (NCBI taxonomy): domain Eukaryota; kingdom Metazoa; phylum Chordata; class Amphibia; order Caudata; family Salamandridae; genus Pleurodeles; species Pleurodeles waltl. The sequence continues at coordinate 1,805,030,037 of NC_090444.1, read as the reverse complement.
TTGGATGCACATTGGACTGTAAGTACCATTGTGCCCCGTGGGTTAACCAGTATAAGCTGCCAATTTGTTTTATTTCTTAATTATATACAGAGGCGGCTCCTCCGTTAGGGTGGAGGAGTGTTGACTCCCTGCCAGCAGCGGCAGCTGCAAAACCTTCTAAAGAAAACTATAATAAACTTTGTTTATTATCGTTTTCTTCTAAAGGGGCGGGGCCACGGGGGTGACGTACAGTGAGGGGGAGTGCACAGCACTCCCCCTCTGAGCTCATGTGTGTTTGGCCAGCCGTCTCCGGCCGGTCAAACACACATGCACAGTAGGCTCTCTCCAGCCCAGCAACACAGTGCCAGGCTGGAGAGAGCATGCACAGGCTCCCAGTCTGCCTGGGAGCACCCTGGCTGGGCGCTCCGAGCCAATCCTCACACTGCTCTAAGCAGCGTCAGGATTGGCCACAGGGCAGGCTGGGAGCCTGTGCTTGCAGCCTGCGATGGAGAAGTGAAGTGGCGCGACGGTGAGTTAAGGTAAGTGTTTTTTCTTTTTTTTAAATTAAATTAATGTTTATTGATTCCCCTCATCCTCCCACCTCGTGCCACCCCACCCCTTCCTTGCCCCACGAGCCACGACTGATTATATAGCAACCTATTTCAGTATTTTTACTGAGCCAGCTTCCCCACTAGCTGACCAACTTGAAATTAAATGGTTCCGTAAACCCTTTTAATGCGTATTTGATGTTACAGTTTGGGTCATCCCTATCTCGGATGTTGCTTAACATTTGTAGAGGTTACAAATGGGTAGTCATGTATGATATCCCACACAAACTAATGACTATCACTAGCCCATCTGGCAAGATTTCACCAGGATAAATTGAACTTTACATAAGTATCAGCGTTTTTGAGTTGACTGTCAATTTATGTTTAACCACTGTTGTTGTCTGTAATATCTTAATATTTCAATAGTTTTGGAGTTTCAGAACACACTTTTTGTAAAGTTCATAAAAAGGGGGATTTCAGTTTACAGTTCCATATAAAAAGGCCATTATATTTCTGCTGTGCTATAAATTAGGACAAACTAAACAATAACAGCAGATGATACGTCACTTACCTTCAGTAACGCCTTATCTGGTAGGAATAATATCTAGTTGCAGATTCCTTACCTTAGAATTTCCACTAGGCATCAGTATGGATCCAGGGAGTTTCCTCGAGCAGTACCCCGGTGCGCCGTCAGGTGGCATCGCTCAGCTCCGTGTCCGGCGTCAGCATCATTCGCGCCACAAATGACATTGCAGGTTCTATATAGGCGCCACCACAGCACGCGCATGTCAGTTTCTTTTCACGACTTTCCACGCCAGAAGTGCAGAGCCATGAAGAACACTGACCACTGGTGCATCAAAAGTAAGGCACTGAAAGCGAAGTCCCTATCCCTAGAAATCAGTCTGCAAAGCGGGGGGGATGGGTGGGTCGGTAAGGAATCTGCAACAAGATATTTTCTCCACCAAATAAGGTGTTACCGAAGGTAAGTGACTTGGCCATCTGATAGAGACATCTAGTTGCATATTCCTTACCTTAGAATAGATACCAAACAATACCATCCCCGAAGGTGGGTATGCGAACCAAGATCACACCAGAAAGTCCTGCAGGACCGAAAGGGCAAAGTTGCCGTCCCAGTGGATCTGACTGTCCAGGCAGTAGTGTTTGGTAAACGTGTGCAGAGATGCCCATGTGGTGCCTGACAGATATCCAGGATCGAACTTTGCGTGCTCATGCAGTGGTTGCAGCGTTAGCTCAGGTGGATTGAGCACCTAAGCCCTCAGGGGGTTGCTTCTTAGCCAATGCATAGCATATTTTAATGCAGAGTAAGACCCATCAGGAGATGGTTCTCTTCTGCATTGCCCAACCTTTCTTCGCACCCACATAACCAATAAAGAGTTGATCATCCACCCAGATCTCTTTGGTAGGATCAAGATAGAACGTCAATGCTCTTTTACTTCGTACCAGTTGTTCTTGATCTTCCTGAGAACTCTGAGCAGAAGTGGTGTGGGTGGAAAGGTGTATAGGAGGCCTGAGCTCCACACGAGATGAAAAGTATCACCAAGCAAGTGCCACCTTGGAAACTCCAACACGCAAAACTGCTGACATTGTGCGCTCTCTGCAGAGGCAAATAGATCTAACCAAAGCTCTCCCCACTGCTGAAAGTGATCTTGCACCACCTCCAGATGGAGAGGCCATTCATAATCGACTAAGCATTGATCGCTGAGTTTGTCTGCTCTGACGTTCAGAGAGCCAACCAGAAGTTGAATCACCAGAGATATGTCCTGCTGTTCCAGCCACGTCAAGAGGTTCAGAGCCTCTTGACAAAGGGTCCACGACCCCACTCCACCCTGCTTGTTGCAGTACCACCTGGTGGTGGTGGTGTCCGTGAACAAACCTGCACTCCCTTTCCTTTGAGAGAGGGAAGAAATGAATTAATTGCTAGTCTGATAACCCAGAGCTCCCTCCAACAGGTTGATGTGGAGCCGGACTCCGCCGGAGACCATATACCTCTGATCTCTGCCTCTCCCAGTTGGCTTCCCCTTTTTCAGGAGTGACGCATCTGTCACTACTATTAGATCTGGTTGGGGAAGGGAGAGGGATCTGCCTCTGACCCATTCACGGTTCATTAGCCACAAGTGCAGATCTTGTGCAGTTCCCTCCAAGATCTGGACCTTGTTGGGGAGATTCCCCTAATGCTGTGCCCACTGGAACTTCAGGTCCCACTGTAGAGCACACATATGTCATCTGGCATGTGTGACCAGCAGGATGCAGGAGGCCATGAGGCCCAGCAGCCTCACCGAAATCCAGGCTAGAGGCTGAAACATCAGTATCATAGCCTGACTATCGTGGACTTGCTGCTTGGGAGGATAAGTCCGAAACTGCACTGTGTCCATAATAGCTCAGATGAAAGGAAGAATCTGAGAGGGAGTCAGGAGTGACGTTGACACTTTTATAGTGAACCCCAGCAAATTCAGGAGGTCCGCTGTAGTCTGGAGGTAAGAGACGACAGCATGGGGCAAGCCTGCCTTCAACAGCCAGGTGTTAGGGGAATACTGGAACCCCTAATCTGCGCAGATGAGCTGCAACCACTGCCATCACCTTGTTGAACACCTGAGGGGCGCTGGTAAGGTGAAAGGTAAACATGGTAAACTGAAAGTGCTTGTGATCCACCACAAACTGCAAGTAACATCTGTGAGCAGGCAGGACAGGAATGTGGAAGGAGTGTCCTCCAAGTCCAACGCTACCTTCCAGTCTCCTGGGTCCAGGGCAGATAGAATCTGAACTAGAGTGAGCATTTTGAACTTCTCCTTCTTGAGGAAGAGATTAAGGGACTGGAGGTCTAGGATAGGGCAGAGGCCCTTATCATTTTGGGGAAGTAGCAGGAATAACAACTACAAACTACTTATGGCACAGGGCCTTTTTCTATGGCTCCCTTGGACAAGAGAGCCTTAACCTCCTTGCGGAGAAGTGAAAAGTGATCCTTCGTCATCCAATCATAGGATGGTGGCATGGATGGAGGAGTAGCCTTGTAGGGGAGGGAGTAGCCCCTTCACACTATCTGCAAAACCCACATGTCTGACGTGATGGACTGCTGGCAGAGCAGGTGATGGCAAATCCTGCCTCCGACTGGTACCTGGTAGTGAATCATCCGACTAGGATGTTTTGGAGGCAGCTGCTTGGGGCAGGAGGGTGTAGGGGCAGTGGACTGGCCAGACCGCTGGCACCCTGATCCACAAGGATGCTGGATCCCACGTCCCCCGCCACACAAAGGCTTAGTAGCATGTGTGGCATGGTGGTTGGAGGGGAACTCAGGGGCACAGGTGGCTTTGGGAGTGTCCGTAACAGACTCATCGTTGGGAAGGTTGAGGTGAGGTGATACGACAGATGCCGGTTTGAATCCCGGAACTGATCCATGACTACCCCTTGGAGCCAAAGTCCAAGCCACCTGCGCGGAACCCGAAGGGGACCTTCTTAAGGCGCTCCATCAGTCAGACGGCCCAAAGATGAGGCGCATGTCCTCATAAAACTCCCCGAAAATAGGGTAGGAGCGGAGCCGACCCAGATGCAGGCTCCGAGGAGGGAAGCTTAAAACGGCGATACTCCTTTTCCCTCATCTCGTCGGACGACGGACGGAGTGAAGTCGAAGAACGCTTGTTTTTCTCCAACTTCTTCTTGTGCCTCGATTTACCCAAGGCCTTGGAGTGGGACGACGATGGATGGGGGCTCTGTGACCGTTCTCAGTACCTTCCTCTCAACCGAGATCGGGATCGTCACTAAGTCGAGCTCGAGGTCGCAAGGAGCTTTAGGGACCAATTCCTCAATGCTTTCAGATTCATGGCCCAGCACTTGGAGGATGACTTCGGGTCGTGTTCAAGCTCCGGATACCACAGGCACACGAGGTGCGGATCCACAACGGACAAAGCCCAATGGGAGGATACGCACAGCTTGGACTGGGTCTACTGCAAAGACATCCTCGACACACTAGGAGTGTCGACACTCAAGAATCGTTGCCAAAAAGGTAAAAAAGATCAGTCAAAAAACAACTGAGGGGTAGCTGTTTTTCAGGTCAGCGCTAGACAGGCGCGGAAAGAAAAGAACTGACGCCAGCACATCGCCTATATAGGACCCACAATGTCATATCCAGTGCAGACGACGATGGATGGGGAGCCAATCAACGCCACCTAATTGCGTGCAGGGGTACTGCTTTAGTAATATCTCCGGATCCAGACTGACGCCTGGGAGAAATTCTAAGGCAGTGCTTAATTTGAGCCAGTGGTTTCTGGTGCCAGCCCCGGCACTTATTTGTGAGGACTGGCACTTACTTTTCTGCCTTAAGCATTTACTGTGAGAAAAAGACATACGGGAAAGACAGAGGAAGAGAAATACGAAAAAGCATCAGAAAGGAAGCAGAAAGCTGAAAGAGTGAGCTGAAGGGGCAGGGAGTGGCTGTAAATGGATTAAAGAGGCCCAAGATAGCTTCAGGATTACGTTGGCTCAGTATTTGGTGTTTACAAATTTAATTGTAGCAGCCACGTTTCAGAAGACAGCTTTGGGTACAAGCATGTTTTTATTTACAAATTAAGCACTGTTCTAAGGTAAGGAATCTGCAACTAGATGTTTCTACCAGTTCATAAAATAATAATCACATTCAATCAATTGTGAGAATGAGCAAACAAAAAGCAACTGAATCAATATCTGGGGAGGGTAAGAACCAAAAGTCTACCCACAAATCATGTTGGAGGCAACTGTACCTTAATCGAGATAGACAACCTAATAAAAGAGGTTGAGATGATATTAGAAAAAGAAAACAATCAAGATGGCAATTATAATCCTTCAGCCAAAATAACAAGGTTTTACTAATAAAAAACACAAGAGAAGAGTGCACAAGAATCTGTTAAAAAAACAGAGGTAACATCATGAAATAAAAAGAGCAAGGAGGGAGCAACCTCAAATAAAATGTCAGAGAAAGTAACAGCTCAATTATACATGCAGCCTCTGGGACATCACAAGACTTAATTAAATCAGGAAAACTCATCACCATGAAAATGGTAGAAGCTGATACCTTATATACCCTGATCAAATAGATACTCTCCTGGGCCATCCCTTAGTTAAAGAGAGGTAACTGAAGCAACTGACTCATGCAAAAGTATTATCAAAAGAGAACCAACAATAGAAAATCTATGTCTGACAATCTACTCTCTTGCTCAAGAACTCAAAGAAGTGAAAGAGCTGGTAATCATCTTAACTCAGCAACTAAGGATGGCATTGAGAGGATGTTTTGCTTTCCTTCTCTTACCTTATGACCGAGATGACAAAACTTCTCTGGAATGCACTTCTTAGTTTAAAGAAGAAATTTATTATTATTATTACTTCACTACGAGGTTCCTGAAAGACGAGATTAGTAGGTTGGAAGCACACGTTTAAAAGTAGTCACAGCAATGAAAGCAAAATATATCAAACTACTTCTCAATTGCAATGTACACAGCAAACGCATGTGATTATATTATAGCATATCTTCAAAGCAAAGAATAAAAGTCAAAATTGCATCACCGTAGGGCCTATCACTGCTTGTCATCTTTCTCCTATCTTCAAGTTGATGACTCCGGTTCAACTACGAGAAAGAGACTTTCCACCCAAACGGGAGCCAGGCAGCTGACGTCCGCTCCTGACTGAAGTCCTGTAAGATCTCCCCCTGCTGCTGCCACAGGGCCACCGTTACAAAAACCTGCCCCTTCCTCTCTGACTCGGGAAATAAAACAAGCCATTGGAGATTGGCCAGATCTCCTAGGCCCGTCCTCTTCCCAAGGCTGAGCAGAAAGGAAAACACCAAATATACGCTCTCTTATCACGTTAGGGTTCGTGTGAATTCAATTTGAAAAACACAGCTTGGTCAACCATGTGGAAAAACACAGCTTGGAAAAACACAGCTCATCTGCAATATCTCAACTGCAATGCCTAACTCCACGTTAAAGCCAATAGGCAGCTAACCTAAATACCAAATGTAATGTCTAATGCCACGTTAAAGCCAATAGGCAGCTAAACTGAATACAGAATGTAATGTGCTCCTGATGAACATTGAACAACTAATATGTGCAGTGGTGAAACTCAAAGTCATTGGTCAAACACAATTAATGGCATAACAGAGGTATTTGAAATGCTCTGAAAGCGCTTGCAAATAGTGCTACAATGAGCAGACACCTAGGGAAGTTAGTACATCATCAACTAAGAAGCTGCCCCAATCATCTTCATGTAACACTCTTCCGTTAACTACCAGAGAAAATTCCTTTGCCTACCAGAATAGGCAGAACTTCAACAATAATATCATCACTTATGGTAGCACAAAGAGCCTATATGCGTCAACAAAGTGACCAACAACGCCCCATTCCCGTCACAGCCTTCTGGGTTTGGAAAGCATGATAAGGGGCTCCTAATAAGGGTCTCACATCATGAGCAACAGACCCTAATATATGTATTGCCACTGCAGACCTTCTCCTAATGTTAGCAAACACACAATCTGGCAAAGCAATACTTATATGGGAGGAATAGTCTACATGATGAATGTTCCCAAATTACCATGCAAATCAACAAATCTCAAATAAAGCCATACACTGGATCAGACATGAACGCAAGTGCCTTTCATTGAGTCGATCAGATATTGTGAATGCCCAACGAATTACAGGAGCACCTGAATCACATGACAGTATTAAACTAAATTGAGAAGCAATAGTTATATGGAAGGAATAGTTTACATGACAAATGTCCCCAAATTACCATACAGATCACCAAATCTCTAATAGATAAAGCCATACACTAGATCAGACATGAATGTTAGTGTCTTTCATTGAGTCAATAAGATATTGTGAATGCTCGACAAATTATAGGAGCATCTGAATCACATGACATTATTAAACTAATTTAGAAAGATCAGAAACTGGTGGATGGCTTGATCTCCCTGAACTGTGAACATCTCCTTCAAATAAATCCCTTATACAATTTAAGCTGACTACACCTCAAAAAGTCCCTTTACCAATCAAGAACCAAAGAACCTCAGCAAATCATGCTTCTTTAGTGACCCACTACAAAAAGGGGCCAACAATGCCTCATAGGCCTCAAGAAAAGGAATGAAGTCAAAGACCCACATCTAATAAACTCATTAATCTAGCAAGTGTAGATTGACAGACTCCTATAGCATTTAAACAACATACAGATAATACATCAGTTTTATTAGCAGCCACTCTTCATCACACTCCTCATTTATCTCCCCTTAGAAACAAAAGAGACCCTATAACCATTCTGAAAGAGTATTCAGATGTTGAAAGCATCCAGATGATCCTTTTCATCTACTTCTCCTGGAACGTGGCTGGTGTTAGACAGAAACTTTACGATTATGACTGGCACAAATATATTGACCAGTATCAGAGTACTTGGTTAACTAGCTCACCATATAGACTTCGTAATAAAAATTATTTTTTTAACGCTGTTCCATCCACGATGGGAAGACCATCAAGGTGGACTTGTAATGTGGGTGAAAATGTCCCTAGGCCATATACATCTAGATACACTAGACATTTTAGGCCTTAAACTAACTACCTGAAAGGTAAAACACGAAATATATATAATATATATGCTTGCCCATAGCAGAGGAATGTGGAATCCCCAGTTAGCTCCTTACTAGAAAGTCACTTAACAAGTGTGAGTACTAAAGATCTGCTCATTATAGGTGGGAATTTTAACATTACTTTTGAGCCACTGTATGACTTTCATGTGGCGACACAGGAAAAGATGAGATGAGGATTATATCAGCACTTTCCACTCTGTTTATACCTTGATTCACAGCATCCTCAGAGCTGGCTCTTCATGTAGTTACTAACAGATTGCAGGTTTGCAATGGCAGCTCAAAATCCGATAAACTATGATTGCATACTTTTACTAGATGATGCAGCAGATCAAAAATTGACTACATTTTCATTGATATTTGTCTATGGGATAAAACGCTTGACTTTTTGATCGACAACAGAGCAGAAAGCCATTATCTACATCTACATCTCATAATGTCAAGCTCGTTAATCACTCTGGCCTTTGCACTATAGCACCAACTAACAGGAATAACCGCAGGACAGTCAAATGGCAAAAAATACTGGAGAATACAGTTACCTAAACCAGGATTTACAATGCATATATTGACGATTTAACTCCATGTGCTGATCTTCCACCAGGGCAAAATCCTTTAGTCTACATTCACAACACTATTTTTGTGGAATTAAAAGCAGACTATACTAGGGACCCCACAAGGTCTAGGAAAAATGCAGAACATTCTAAAAATAGTACTGCTTAGTTTACAGAGGAGTGTTGAATCACAAAAAAGCCCTGATAAGGACACTAAAATCCCAGTCCACTCTAAAAATGTGAGGCCAGGATTTGCTAAAAGAAAGTGCTAGTTAGTGCCAAGTGAAATTGGGATGACACAAATTGGACAGGTCTGATTGAGGCACAGAAGATAGGTGACTCTGTGAACTTTTGGAGAATTATAGCACACAGGAGCACAGAAAGCAATACCAAGACTGACCATAATCTACAGCCTGAATAATGGATTAAGCATTTTTCACACCAATATTCAGATACTCTTGAGTCTGAGCATAATCCAAGCCCAGAAGCCAACAGTAGTAGTACATTATCTAACACAATCAATATTTGTAGCACTGTGACCCCTGGGGTTATATGGGCGCTGAGGTGAGGTCTCCATCGAAAAGCCAATCTTGAGTTTCTTTCTGAGGTTTGCAAGGGACTGTGCTGTTTGAAGGTGGAGGGGCAGGTTGTTCCAGGTCTTGGTAGCGATGTGGGAGAAGGATCAGCCATCGCTGCTGCGGCAAATGTGGTGTGTGTGTGCGGCCATGGACTAGTGAGGAGGAGTAGAGGTGCCTGGGGGTTGAAGGAAATTCAGTCGATGGGTGGTCCTTGATCTTGAAGACGTGCAAGAGGATCTTGAACTGGCATTTCTTCTGAATGGGTGGCCAGTGGAGGTTTCTGAGGTGGGGGTAATGTGGGTCCGTTTAGGAAGGCCCAGGATGAGTCTGGCTGAAGTGTTCTGTCTGGTCTGGAGTGTTTCAAGGAGTTGGGTAGAGATGTGGAAGTAGAGTGAATTGCCGTAGTGGAGGCAATGGCAACGAGAGCTGGGGGGTCAGTCTTTCTGGTGTAGACTGGGATCCATCTGAGGATGCTGCAGAGCATGCAGAGGGTGTGGAAGCAGGAGGGGATAACAGTGATGATTTGTCACTTCATGGTCAGTTCGCTCTTGAGGATGATGCAGAGGTTGCATGCATATTTAGTTGGCGTAGGTGTGGGCCTAAGTTCAGCTGGCCGCTAGCTGTGGTGCAAGATGGAGATGTTTTTCCAGTACTTCTCTCTTGTCTGAGTTGAGTTTAAGGCAGTTGGCCCTCATCCAGTTGGCTACATTGGTCATAGTGTCGTGGAAGTTTGTTCTGGTGGTGGGAGATTGGGGGTCTTCAGTGAGCGAGAGGATGAGTTGTGTTGTCTGCGTAGGATATGATGTTGCAGCCTTGAGATCTGAAGATGCCAACACAGGGGGGTCATGTAGGTGTTGTACAATGTGGGGCTGAGTGATGATCCCTGGGGTACACCACATATGATGTCCTTGGGTTCGGAGGTGAAGGGGGCAGGCGATGCTCTGCATGCATCCAGTAAGGAAGGAAGTGATCCATTTGATGGCATCCTCCTGTATGCCAATGTTGTAGAGCTCGTTGATGAGTGTGTGGTGGGATACAGTGTTGAAAGCAGATGAGAGGTCGAGGAGGATCAGGATGGCATTCTCCCCGCAGTCTAGGAGGGTTCTGATGTTGTCTGTGGTTGTGATCAATGCGGGCTCTGTGCTGTGGTTGACTCGAAATCATGATTGAGAGACGTCAAGCAGGTTGTTTTGTTCCAAGTATTAGTTGAGCTTTTGGTTGATAGTCTTCTCAAGTACTTTGTCAGGGTAGGGGAGCAGGGAGATCAGTCACACAGTGACAAATAAGATTCCCCCTATGAGAGACAAAGGTTGCTTTTATGTCTATTAAACTAGACAAAGTGACTGGCCCAAATAAAATTCCTGGGGACTCATTTTGCTTCGATCCTTTAAGGGTCCCCTTTATCAATTTGCTATCCGACTCAATGGCGACTGGGGCAGAGACTTCCGAAAAATAGGAGGGGCGGAAATCTTCCCAATTTTATAAGAGGGGTATCCCTAGTAATTATAGACCAATTAGCCTGATAGTCAAAAGGTCTATGCAAAACAGTTCTTAAACAAACTGGAAGAATGGATGGAAGAAACTAAGGTTCTTTCACCGTTCCAGGTTGGCTTTAGACCACAGGTCAGTACAGTAGATCAGGTATTCACGCTCTTTATCATTACATGGAAATACAAAAAATTAAAGGGGAGCACCTATATATAGCATTTGTCGACTTGATAGCAGCCTTCAATCTAGTTCCCAGGCAGTTGTTATGAGACTCTCTGATCAACTGGTGTTCCAGATGCCCACCTCTCTCAGATAATGAATCCACAAAGGGAATTATGAGCAGGTATGCTGGGGAGACCAGGGTGAGCTCACTGACTGTATTCTGGAGAGAAGAGGGTAAGAAAGGGCTGTGTCCTTGTGCCCACTCTGTTCTCTTTGAACATGAATGATGTTGCAAAGGCACTATTAGAGTGTATTAACAATTTTCCAAAACGAAATAACTCCTTAATACCGGCTCCTCTATACAGAGATGACATCCTTGTATTGTCAAGAACACTTTTGAGGGTGCAGTCTTTTTTTAATACATTCAAATCCTACTGCTATAAAAAGGGGTTAGAAATGAATGCATCCAAAACCAGGTACATAGCTATCAGTCCACACAAATCTTTTAAAGAGAACATATATGTAGGTCAAAACAGACTGGAACATGTCTTTATGTTTGACCATGTGGGCATAATGTTTGATAGCAAGATGTCATGGAACCCTTATATTCAGAAGTGCAGAGCCATTCTCCAGCACAGGGCTGCAGCTATATTTAAAATTCATCAGACTTCTAGAGACATCTCCTCCTCCCTAGAAATTTACAAAGCTAAAGCACAAGCCAGCTGCATGGAGCTCAAATATGGGGTACAGAAAAGACAACCTCTCTGACATTGTGGGGAATAGCCATGTAAGATCATTATTTCATTTTCCAAGAAGAAGACCACTTATTCCCTTGTTCATCGATTTAGGTCAGAAAAGAATAGAACACCTAGCAGAACTTAGGCCTTTACTCTGCTGGGTAAGGATATGGACAGTGGAAGGGTTATCCCCCTATAGAGAGGGACTCAAAGAACTAATGAAGTTCGATAAAACACTAACATTTCCATGGCTCGCCATGTGGCTTAGGACTTCAGATCAAGAAACATATTGGCTAGATCTATCCTCCTTAACAACCATATCCAAACAGTTGCTGAAGACAGCATGTTGGAACCATGTAATATTTAATATGCACCATTGTCCCAATAAATGGAGACTGGCAACTCAATTTTTGGACATCAAGTTAATTTGAAAGGTATCTAGATGATATACAACCATCCTTAGTAAATACATTGGATATAAAGTTCCATCTAGGTACTGTAGAAAATAAAGACTTCACGTTGAAATAGAAAAAAAGATGACATTGGAAATGATGACAGTTATTGTACTTTGTGCCCTGACAACACAATAGAGAATTTGGCAAATTTTCTGTTTTTATGAATATGATATGGGGCCCACAGGAGGAAATGGATACACCCACTGTGTCTCCATTTAGGTACCAGATAACATCTAACCACCTTAAGAAGATTAAAAAGCGATACATCTACTCCAGTTGTCTTTAGCTTAAGCAGGTACCTCTTAGCAGATGGGTTAGAGTTAGATGTTAGAGCACAAGTGCAGGGGCTTAAATTAACAAAACAAAAAAAAAAAAAAAGAACAAGAAATGATGATGTTAATAACTAACCCAAAATATGGCTGGTTTTAATCATGGGGATCAGTAAAACACATGACAGCACAGGGTTTGTAAAGGAAAGATGATAAAATCTTACCAACATATGCTTCAATTAATATTTTTAGATAAGGGCTTTATTCCAACAGAGCACTGAGAACACAGTAAGCGAGCAATCAAGTATGAGTAACAAGTATAATCAGTGAACTTAGCGGTCTCGTTTTGAGGTTTTAGTGATTTGATAAGTGTTAATTCAATTATTATTTCTTGATTAAGCCATGAACCTTGATCAAGTAATTTTCATGTATTGTATGTAATGTATGCATTGCATTTTTGTATACAAACACCTGTTAACCAATAAATAAAGCATATTTTAAATGCTTTTAAGGATTTGTAAAAACAATATTATGTAATATACCCATTCAATAGGATTAATTGTTTTAGTTATGTACTTTGATGGTTTTGTATAGAGCCTAATAAAGTAATCCTCTTATATTCTAAGTCAAACTTTTGGCCGTATTTAAGCAGAAAAAAGTAGTCATGTTTGAGATTAGTTCACATTGATGACTGTCTTGGCCACATCCTACATTGTATCCCAGGAAACCTCATCACCTGTGTTCTCTAGAAAATAGTGCTCTTTAGTTTAACCGAATTGAGAAGGAACTACCGGATCTCGAAATGACACCTCAGTAATGAGCCACCGTCTGCTAAACGTAAATGTAAGAGATAGGGGGCCAGATGTATGACTATTGTTTCTGCAACTCACAATTTGTGTTTTTTTTTTGTGAATCGCAAATTGCGAGCCGCAAAACAAAATTTACAACTTTACAATTTTATTAAAGCGTTTTTTTTTTTTTAATGCAGCCTGTTTTCCTTAAACAAAAATGAAACGTTTCAGTTTCATTTTTTCAGAGTAGACAGTTCCTTGTGTTTGGGCCTCTTACGCAGCATTTCAGCAGCTAGGCTTCTCTTGCTACCGAATTGCAGTGGGAGGCCCCTTGGCCTTGCCAGGGCTGCAAGTGCCGTGTTCACGCGCTGCTCCGGCTTGTCTTTGCAAGAGGCAACCCAAGGACAATCCTTGAGCATCTCTTGTCTTTTAGTTTAGGCTAAGGTGTTTCCCGTCTGGCTGTGTCTTTACAACTGTGACGCCCGCTCTTATGGTGTGGGTGGGTTCAAATGTGGCGGTCCCAACAACAATGAACGTGCACCTTTGAGCACCCCAATGTCGTCATCTCAGCACCCAATTGCAAGTTTAAAGCACGCTGGCCAATCAGCACATCTCATTTTCGTGGGCCTGTGACCCCCGCAGTCAGTTGATCACCGCCCTCGGTGCGACCGGCCCGTGAACCTTTCTCTTCTTGCATCTTTCCCATATGTACCTTTTGCTTGCATTAATTGTCTGATCCCAAAAAATTAGTGTGGGTGCCCCACACCCAAACCACCAGCTGAAATTAAGCACTGGTTAGCCTGTTGTTGAGATTGTCGAGGCGATTACTCATGCGGTCCAGCATATTAGTGAGCATATCAATCTTTAAATCACTAGTTTTCAGGCTGTTGTGCACATCTGTGAGTAGGTCCTTGATGGCCATATCCTCAGCTGAGCTGCTTTGACCCCCAACAGGTGTACGCTCTCTGACAACAACCTCATCAGTAATCTTGGGAGGTTGCTTCCTGTCAAACACCAGTTTGGTCTAGTGCTTGTCCGCTTTCCACCACTGTCATGAGGGGCAGTGGGTAGTCAGGACCCCAGGAGGTGTGTGATCAATACTGTAGAGATGCAGGATTATTCAGTTGTTCGATGTGCAGGGTAATTGACTGCCCTCCCTCTCCCCAGAGTCCCAGGGCCATAAGCAGGCCCCAGTCCAGCCAAGCGAGAGCAGGCTCCACAGGTGTCTGACCTGCAGGCAACCCGAGCAGAGCATTAACTAGTGGACTGGAGCAGAAATTGAGTGTTCCAACCCACAGCGTCCCCAGCTGTGCCGCTGATCGTTTCCCTGCACCAGAAGGAGCGGAGGAGGCTGTCGCCTGAATACAAATTAGGCTATGTTAGAATAATGGCCCTTGGTCACAGAAGGCCCAGTCGGCTCACACCTCAAGATGGGCCCACAACTGTCGCACCTTAAAAAATGCTGCCTCCAAGGCAGCTAAACACCTTGATGGCTCCACGATCCTCTGTCGAGATGCGTCCTGTAAGAATGAAGGCTGGATGTCAGTCCATTAGCTGAATAAATAGCAAATGATGTGCCTGGCCAGCATTGCCTCACTCATCTTGTGCCATCTCTCTGGTGCCATCCTATGTAAAAACAAGTTTAATATATTCATGTGGTGTCTATTTACCCCTTAAATTGGGAACGGATAATCAGAACATAAAAATGAGGTACAGTCTGGAAGACAGACCATGGGTTGTAGAGAAAGGCTCTTGATTCGGAGGCTAAGGTAGTCCACTGACAGGAAGCAAGTGGTCTATGTTTGAGAAATATGGGACAGCCAAGGTTAAGTGGCTAAAAACATTAGCCCTTGACTCATCAAGAGGAGTAAAAAGTGTATCAGTTCGCTCCACTTCCAAGCTGTCTTCACATTCAAATACCAAAAGACAGAGAACTTGTGCAGTACGTTTAGTCATATGTTTTCTCCTTGATCAGAGGTTCCCCTAATTTTTGAAAAAGAACCCTCACCTACTGGTTATATTTGTGACATGCTTCATGAGAGGGTTCTCGCCCAGTATACCTAAGGTATTTGGGCGTGCTTTAACACTTAAGGTATAGCAGAGCGAATTATTATCCAGGTATTTGATGTGTTTAAATCACCTGCAGGTATCCCTTCTTAGATGGGACCTTTTGGTAAGGTTAAAAACAACAACTTTTGATATGAACAGAGACGTTATGAGCTTCCACATCAGCATCCTGGTCTACATGTTTCCGCCATATCAAGAACAGCACTTGGAGCCAAATGACTTTCTTCAGGAACAGCAATTTAGCAAGATCCCTACCACATTATAATATCTGGAGTAGAACACAAATGTGTGCACCTATGATGCATTTTATCATGCTATTTTACACATTTCTTACAGTCTTGATTCTCTCAGCACAAGATACTGTTCTGCAAAGATCAACAGGAGAAACTTTATTATTTGAAATTGTAAATATCTTTGGGACTCTACTCCAGACACTCGTACTCCGCATTACACACCACTCTGTAAATAAATAAGGCACTAATTTGGTGCAGTATTTCTAATTATTGATATAAAGGGAGTTGCTCAAGGTCCCTCGTGATGAAAGTGCAAGCAATACATTAACACTTGAGGCGCATACTATACATGCAGAACATAAACAAATTGTTTTTTCAAAGACCTAGATGTTTTTTGGTAGTATATCTTCCCATAGAGTCTTAGAGGCAGGTGGACCCAACTATCATACACCGAAGAAGAATACAGTTCAGAGCACTACAGGATTTTATATTCCAATTATTTGTCTGGTGTAGTCTTGTGACTCCCTCCCCCCCAATTTACTTCATCAGGGAGTTGAACCTGTGAAGGAATTATATAGTGTGCTCTAAACTCTGTATGTTGCTGTGAGCTTGAGGAAGGCACTGGTTAAGCATCTTCCGGGGTATGCAACGTGGCGTACCCCATAATTATGTAATTCCATGCGTAACATCCCTCATGATGTAACAATGTCATTGCACAAAGATTGCAAAGAACATACATCCTCATTGTTAGGATAACAAATGTTCCTGGTATTTTCAGGCAAATATGGTAAATGTAATATTGTGTATAGTTTGATGGTGCTAATGCATACAGCTCTTTAAAAGAGGAAGAGGGCCCTTAACGTTATGTGAAAAGAAAACATATTGGTATTTTCAAGCCAGTCCAGATTTTTTTTAATCCTAATAAAATAGACAGAAAACTGGTAACTCCATAGTTCTTGCAATGTTTACCCAATATGTCCTAATTTGGTCCTCATGTAACTATGTATGTCGGCATATGCAAATCACCCCAAGGTTTGCATACAGTGTATCAGTGATGTTATGGTCCTAATAATTGCCAATTGGGTCGTTTGGCTAATTTTATTTGAAAATATTATTCCAGGGTATATTGTCATTAAGGCCCTCTTTATGGGTGGACAACCGGTAAATCCATCATTGTTCCTTTTGAAAAAGGAATTTATTTGGGTTCCTGGTTCCACTATCTAGTTGTTCCATTATTACCCATTTCATGTAATTTATTGTGTGTCCCATAGAAAGATATTGTTCAGACATCTTGGTTTTAGTTTGTATGTTGTTGTGATGTTAAATAATCCGGATTTTAAAATTGCTCCCCGTCATACTGATATATCGTAACCAACAAGGGCATGTAATAAATTACACTGCTTGTGTAGAATTACAATTAGTGCGTTTTCTGATTGTCCATATCGTTTTTAGCCATAAGTCCAAAGTTTTTGTAATAGTCGTTAGATGGCAAATTCTGCAATTACCACATGGGTAATGGCCTACTGCACTGGGAAGGCCCCAACAATCAGGGACTGTGTCTCTAATATCCCTACATCTTCTGGGTCTGGTGACAACCGGTGAATCCGTCAGGCTCATTTGAAAGAGAACACGGTTTTTCCCATTTAAGAGGACCTGTGTTTAAAATGTGGCAGCTCCTATTTACAATTTTTTTGCATGATTAGACACAATATTAAAAGTAGTAACACAAGTTAGATGACGGTCGTTAGAGTCCTTTTGGTTGCTCTCCAATAGTGCCTCCCTATTTTGATTTTTAGCTCTTCTCATTGTTTTCTGAATTATCCTTCCTGGGTAATCATGTGCCCTTAATTTTTCAAAGAGGGTTTTTGCTTGTAATTTGAAGTCAGCAATCTTACTGCAATTCATCATTAAGTGTACAAATTGACCATAGGGGAGGTTCTCTTTTAAAGGTCTTGAATGAAAGCAATCAAATTTCAAAAGGGTATTCTTATCAGATGGCTTTCGATATGTGTTTGTGTGTAAAACTGTCTTCTGCAAATATTATGCATCGAAAATGTCAAAGGGGGAGAAATAGTCCTACAAACAGTAACAGATTATAAGAAGCTATGCAGATGTCTCTCGCAGCATGAGAAGAATTACAAAATTCTAGAAATTGATACCACACCACAGTTGAGCTTGGAAATCAAAAGTCTTGTAGAGGAGGCAGAAACAGAAAATAATATATCAAAAAAGGAAGCAGAATTATTAAAAATCTCTAATCCAACAATATCCTGTTTCTACACCCTTCCAAAAATACACAAGAATAGGTCTCCACTGCTGGGATGCCCAATTGTGTTGGGAGTAGCACAACTTGTCACCAGTGAGGGCATTCAGACCCTGGCAGGGTCCGGGGTCTCAGTCGAACAGCCAGGTTTTCAGCATCCTACAGAACTCCTCTAGGGGGAGGCCATTCGAGGCTTCGGTTGTGAGGTAGGAGAAGGAGCGTTCTCCTGTTCTGCTGCTTTGTACGTGGGGTGTGGACCAGCGATAGGGAGGCAGAGTGGAGGTGTCTGGAGGGTTTGTGAAATCTCAGGCAGTGGCTGTGGTCCGGAGCCGTGCAGGGCCTTGCAAGTGTGAGGAGTCTGAACTGGGAGCCAGTGGATTTTTTTGAGGTGGGGGGATGATGTGGGTACAACAAGGGAGATCCAACATGAGACTTGCTGCGGCGTTCTGGATGGTCTGTTGTGTTTGAACTAGGTGGGTCTCAATTCTCCCTAGAGGTTGTTTCCGTAGTCTGATCGACTGGTGGTGAGGGACTGGGTGATGGTTCATCTCAAGTTTTAGGAAACCCCTTCAAAATATTACGTAACATGCAGGATGCAGAAGCAGGATGATGACACTGCATCAACTGAGGAACTCATGGTGAGTTTGCTATCCAGGATGATACCAAGATTTCTTGTATGCTTGGCTGGGGTTGGAGTGGGCGGCGGTTCTGTGGGCCGACAGGAGGCGCCCCAGGGGGAGGTTGTCATTGCCGAAGATCAAGACTGCAGTCTTGTCTGTGTCAAACTTGAGAGAGTTATTTCTCATCCAATTTGTGACACTGCTCGTGCATTGCTGGAAGTTGAATCAGGTAGTGGTGGAGTTTTCGGAGAGAGAGAGGATGAGTTGCGTGTCATCTGCAGAGGATATAATGTTGAGTCCGTAGAAACTGACTATGTTGGCAAGGGGAGGCATGTATATTTTAAAGAGGTTCTAAAGTTGAATTTAGAAAAGCTCCAAACTTCCCATTAAAATTCTGATTTTTTTATATTGAGCATTAAATAAAATATTTATTCATTTGCATATTTGTTTGATGAATGCTTGTTTCTAAATTTTTGCATTCCAAATTATTATTATTTTTAATTCCGGTGTCCCCGGCTTCCAGTAATGATTCAATGGGGTCCCTGTATTCCAAAAATGATTTAGTGGGGTCCACAGAATTCAAAAGGTTAAGAACCACTGAACTAGATGGTAATATTGTTTTGTGAAAGTAGGCTGCCAGATATTTTGGGGAGAGGAATGGGCTGGCTGTTCCTATCTATTTTTCATTTTAAATGTGAAACAACAGTGCTTAAATGTTTCTGTGTAATCCAGGCCATCATTAACTGGAACACACAATGCGGCTCTCGACGTTTCTGTCTAAAACACTTGCAGTGTAATCAATACAAAAGACAATAAACAAATCAAAAAATAAATGGAGCAAATTCCTAGGTCGGTATCCAAGAGACGCTTCTGCAATAAATTACGTGTAAGTGGAGAAACTAGTGAGAGCTCCTTGAATTCTATGTCAGGACCGGAGGTTTCGGATTATGCTTCTCCTTCTTTGCTGTTTATTGTAACATGAAACACACAGCAGCCAATTAAATTGCTTGAAGAAAAAACTACATATCCCAACCTAGGTGACATTTACTTGCCCAAGTGCCGCTTCCATATATAAAGCCCTCAGCGCCATGATCATCCTGTTTCTTTGCTGCTAACGACACAGATCCTTTTCTTTATTACCTAATGTGCTGCATGATCGCTGTTAGACTTTTCATCCTTGGCGTGGTCTCCCTTAGCTTTTTGCCTCTGTTTCCCAGGTTGTTGTTTGCTGGACTTTTTTGCAGTTTTTTTTTTTACTCTGGGCACTTTACCACTGCTAACCAGTGCTAAAGTGCAAGTGGTCCTTTACAAATTGTGTATGTAATTGGCTTATCCATGATTGGCATATTTGATTGACTAGTAAGTCCCTGGTAGAGTGCACTAGAGGTGCCCATGGCCTGTAAACCAAATGCTACTAGTGGGCCTGCAGCACTGGTTGTGCCTCCCACATAAGTAGCTCTGTAATCATGTCTCGGACCTGCACTTCAGTGTCTGTGTGTGCAGTTTTAAGTTTAAATTCGATTTGGCAAGTGTACCCACTTGCCAGGCCTAAACCTTCCCTTTTCTTACATGTAAGGCACCCCTAAGGTAGGCCCTAGGTAGCCCCAAGGGCAGGGTGCAATGTATGGTTAAGGTAGGATATATAGTAATTTGTTTTATATGTCCTGACAGTGAAATATTGCTAAATTCGTGTTTCACTGTTGTAAGGCCTGTCCCTCTAATAGGTTAACATGGGGGCTACCTTTAAATCTGATTGAAGTGTAGAGTTTGGGGTCTCTGAGCTCACAATTTAAAAATACATCTTTTAGTAAAGTTGATTTTAAGATTGTGTGTTTGAAAAAGCCACTTTTAGAAAGTGAGCATTTCCTTGCTTATACCATTTCTGTGACTCTGCCTGTTTGTGGATTCCCTGTTTGGGTCAGTTTGACAGTTGGGCGGGTTGCACCTCACACTAGACAGTGACACAAAGGGAGCTGGGGTGTAGTCTGCATTTCCTGATGAGCCATCTGTGCTAGGAGGGAGGGGAGGA
The DNA here is from genome assembly GCF_031143425.1 of Pleurodeles waltl. Taxonomy (NCBI): domain Eukaryota; kingdom Metazoa; phylum Chordata; class Amphibia; order Caudata; family Salamandridae; genus Pleurodeles; species Pleurodeles waltl. The sequence goes on along the minus strand of NC_090444.1, from coordinate 1,805,009,652 downwards.
GTGGTCACTCACACCTGAAAGGGCTGTGCCTGCCCTCACACAATGCAGTATCCAACCCCCTGATGAGTGTCTGGGGCCTGGCCTGGGTAAGGCAGGTTTTCACATTCAAAAGAGACTTTGCTTTGAAGTAGGACTACTTGAAAGGACAAAATGGGTATAAGAAGGACACCCAAAACCACAGACTTTAGATCACTTCTAGAAACCAAGAGGAACTCTGCCTGGAGAAGAGCTGAAGAGCTGCCTTGCCTGTGACTGTGCTTTGCGGAGCTATCCTGCAGTTGCTGCTTCTGCTAGAGTAAGAGGGCAAAGACTGGACTTTGTGTGCCTTCCATCTTGTGAAGATCTCAAAGGGCTTGATTTAGAGCTTGCCTCCTGTTGTTTGAAGTCTCAGGGACAGCAAAGACTTCTCTCTGCCAGCACCTGGAGTCTCTGGAGAGACTCCTCCTCTACCCTGTGGTGCCCATCCAGTTCCTGGGACCCTGAAAGGAGACGCTGGCAGCCTAAGAGGAAGAAATCCACGCACAGAACGCCGTGCAGGGAAAAGATCGACGTGCCGCTGGCTTCGCAGCTGAAAATCGTTGCTTTCCAGCAACGCGACTGGAAGATCGATGCACGGAGCTGGGGAAATGACGCGCAGCATCGCTGACGGAGGCTGGTGAGATCGTAACCCACGCTACGTGGTTTTCGGATCATCGTGCGGCTGGATTTCTGACGCAAGTACTTCTGGGCGTGTAAAAACAACGCAAGGCCTGCCCGGACCCGAGAGTGCTGACCGGATCAACGCATCGCTCTCCAGCATAGAGAAAAAACAACGCGCCTGACCAGACGAAAAGAGAAACGCCGCAAGGTCTCGCTTGTGAGTGAAATCGACACATCAAAAGCCTTTTTTGACGCACACTCGCCCATCCGGGGTTATTTTTGATGCACCCAAGGTACATTTTCACGCTAACAGTGTTAGTGTGTGTTTAAAACTACATGAAGGCTCTTTTTGCTTTTTCATTGATGACTTGTGTATTTTTGTCGTTTTGGTCTTGTTTTGTTTAGATAAATATTTCCTATTTTTCTAAACCTGTGTTGTATCATTTTGTAGTGTTTTCATTAAGTTACTGTGTGTGTTGGTACAAATACTTTACATCTAGCACTCTGAAGTTAAGCCTACTGCTTGTGCCAAGCTACCAAGTGGGTGAGCAGGGGTTAGCTGAGGGTGATTCTCTTTTACCCTGACTAGAGTGAGGGTCCTTGCTTGGACAGGGGGTAACCTGACTGCCAACCAAAGACCCCATTTCTAACAATCGCGATTAGCTTAAGCGCGCTCCATTCCTCTTTTTTTTTTTATAACAGATGCTGCTTGTGAGAATAACACCCAACGCGGGTGTAAAGGAGCAGGAGATGCCGCATGCTAGTGCCAGGACCATCCAGTCCCATTTCTAGTGCGTTTTCACACGCCCAGGCTTTGATTTCATGTCAATTTCCCTGGTCATGCGAGCCTATGCTGACAGCTCAGCAAGTGGAGCCTGCTGACATTATTTAAGACCACAAATTATGGAAATTGCCTCAGGCAGACAAGATCATCCCCTATGCCAGGGTAAATAAAGGCTACACAGAGGGGAATTTTTACCTGAGGGGAATTTATTCTGGCCGGTGATATTGCCCATGCCCTTGATGCAACGGTCACCCAGTATGTAAACAGAGCGTTAACTCTCGTCCTTCAGCCCACAGCTAAAATGAAATGCCCTGTCAGTACTCCCCATCCGACACTGAACCCATGGCCAACTCTCCTCCCTCACAAGACTAAGACGCTCCCCAAACCTAGAACTGGACACATGCGGCAGCTATGGCCCACATATCACGTAGTTTATCCTCAGAGCACGACTACTCGACTCCTACCCCCTCCCATCACCGACTTTTCCTCCCCACTTTCCCTCCCAGACAAAGAGACGACAACTCCCACTCCAATTCATCCTATGACCTTCACCAGGCCCTCAAAAAACGCTGCAGGAGCCTCCAGGACTCTCTAGTCCATTGCCCTCCACGGACCCTTTCCTGGACTGTGACCCGGACAACATTGCCATCCACGTTTTCCAGACCGGTTCCCCCTCCCGCAGGCGCAGAATATGCCCACACAGGTTACATAAACCTTTTGACAGAGGTACTGGATCGACTAAGATCGGAATATCCAAGCCCTGACATTCCAATAAAGATAAAGTGGGGTCCACGGAATTCAAAAGGTTAACAACCACCGAACTAAATGGTGATATTTTTTTTGTGAAAGTAGGCTGTCAGATATTCAACGGTTAAGCTGGAGAGACACTGGCAGGCTGTACACTGCAGCACTAGACGTTTTTGTCTAAAACATTTGCAGTGCAATCAGTGCAAAAGACAATAAACGAATTAAAAAATAAATGGATCAAATTCTTAGCCAAGAGACGCTTCTGCAATAAATGACGTGTAAAGGGAGAGACTAGAGAGCGCTCCTTGAAGTGTAAACAGACGCGGGGCCCTTCCTGAGGGGGCGGGCGGGGCTGCAGGCGGAGCTGTCGGGTCGGGCCCTGTGGGTTGGGCCGCTGCTACACCTGGCCTGGCAGCTTTAGGCCCTCGTACTGCTGGCAGCAAGGATGGAAATACCCCCGTCTCATTACCCGGCCACCCGGGCAGCATCCCTGGTGGCGAACTACATCAACTACCGGCAGGGGGCGCCGCACCGCGTCTTCCAGCCTGACTGGGTGACAGAGGCCCGCCGAGAGGTGAGCGGGGCCGGGGTACTGACAGCCTCTTGAGGCGGTCGGAATGGCGAGGTGAGGGGGATGGGATCCTGAGGAGGGCAGGGGGTGATTGGTCCGGGCTGATGTCCAGCAAACCAAGAGAACCGCCTCCCGTTTGTAAAACCGTTTGTTTTACAGTAACTATCTTGTGGTGGAACCCCGGCGGTTTATTACGTCATATCCGGAACCTTCCAAACGCCCCCCTCATCCGGAGGTGAGGAGACTCTTGTCCCCGCTCGTGCGTATCTGCCAGTTTTTCAGTTTGCCTACAGCCTCTGTGACATCTCCGTATTTTTCGGTGGGCTTGTGTGTGACATTTGATGCCCTTTCAGTGACACTGCTCATGAAATAAAACAAATATCCCAAATGAACAAATCAGCGCAATATAATGCTTTGAAAATGGTCGTAAAACATCCTTGAGTGAAGCCCGGACGGAATGAAGGAGTCAGTCACGCGGATTGTGACTGCTGGCCTTTCCCTCAGCACCCCCTGCCCACAGTGGTGCAAGCACAAGACACAGAATTGCACTTTGTGCAAATTCTTCTGTTTAGTTTTATGACTGCAACATTTCAAAGCTACACATTTATTACCTGCTAAGCAATAGCACAAATGAAGTGAAGCAAAACTAGAATGGGTAATGTTGGTTAACAGCTGCTCCACACCTGGCCATTCATTTTACTGTGGACCCATAAAGGAACTCATTACCATTACCCTCACTCGGCACCTCTACCCTGTAGGCCCTTTTTTATTTGCTCGGTTGATCTCAGCCTTGCCGAAGGGCATACATTTGTGTGAACGCATGCAAGTCTGGTGGGTGTGCGGTGGCATAACCTATAATGCGTTTTTCTAAGACGAGATGCGTGGAATTTGGCAGATCTGCACATGTGGTACACCCCTATAATTCCCTAGTTGGAGCACCAGGACATAACATTTTCCCCCTGCTATGTAAGCATTAAGAAAGCTGGAATGGGGCCCTATGGGTAGTAAGCCGCACTTTACAAGTTCTGATTGATTGATTGATTGATTGATTGATTTATTGAAGGTCATTTACATAGCTGTCAACTTTCCTGTGTGCGTATGTATGATGTCAGTAGTTGGCCTGTGTTTAGGTGTGCCACTTCAATGGCTAAAGTGGGCTTATGTGTGACATTTAATTGCCTAACCTGTGACACTTTGAGTGACATTTTATCACAAGTCAAAGTAGCTGTGCCTGTATTATAAGGTTAATTTCAGAATGTCCTAAGCAACCCTTAAAGAGTTCAGTGTAGGTAGGTGAATGGGCGTTTCCCGCATAAGGGACATAAGATGCTGGATGTTGCATGCATCCCTTGTTAACTTATGAAAATATAAGTACACATGTCAACAGAACCGATTCAGATTGGACTTTGCAGATTTTTAAAGACAAAAATGGCTTTATTTTATCTACCTACAGCCTAAAATCGACCATGCTTCAACATTGGTAGGGAAAATACATTCCCCCATTTTTTGGGGTCAAGCGTGCAAGCATTCTGGCCTGTTGTAATCGCTCTGTGGGCTTTTAACCACGCCCACTACTACTATTCATTCTTTGTTGTGCTTGTCTTAAATGCTTCATTTTTATTGGTGCATTTTGTGAAATGTCCCTCCTCTGCGTGCTGAGTTTCCTCCCAGGCGATTGTACTAAGTGAACATTTTTGTTGGCCATCACACTACGTCACGCTTACTCCTGTTACAGCGTGTGATGGCCCCTCCTCTGGTTTTGGATAGCCTTTCATCCCAGCCGCAATCCTTTCTAGATATTCAGGCAGGGAGCCAACAACTCTTGCGTTCCTGGCGGCTGTGGCGCTTTGAATTGACTTGCTTATATCAACTGTTTTACTTTTCATTTTTAATTTATGTGGCACGAAAAGTCCAGTTAGGAATTTACAATGCTAATAACTCTAACTCTAGCAAACTCGAGACCCACTGCATTGCAAATGCTTGTTTTTCTTCCATGTATTTATAAGAAAATAAACGAAGAACAGGCTGTCTACACTGTAATTTTGCCTGGGTACAGCGGTTTGTAGCAAGCACTGGTGTCTCTAAATGCTGACTTTTGCCATGTGTAGCTACAGTAAACAAAACATCACAAGGCTGATACAGCAATTAGGACTTTTTGCCACCTGATCACAGAGAAACTTGTTTTCACATTTTGACGGCGCTGCTCCAGATATCTATGAGTAGGTGCAGGTTACTAGCAGCATGGTAACAAATGCATATTGCTCTCACTGTGTGTACTCAGGCTTTCTGGCATGCTCGCTGTCACACAGAACACCCTCAGCCTGGAATCTGTTTGTGAAAGAGAGAACTTTCCTTGAGAAGTGCATTATGCTTTACTACAGTGCGTTTTTTTTTTTTTTTTGACGGAGTGTCGGTATCCATGTACGACCAGGGGTTATTATAACTCTTCTCTCATTTTCAAACACACAGTTTGTGTTAATAATGAGGAATTATTTGTGGCAACGCAGTCAAATATTTAAGGGTAGCCCCATAACTTCCTTTACACGTTCTAGCTACATTGCCACAACAAACTGGAATTCGTTCACCCCCACCCATTCTCCTACCCGGCAACCCACCAGCTCCTGGTCCACTTCCACTATAACCTCTTCCTACACCAGTAAGCCTATACTTCCGTGCCATGCGTGCTGCTGTTCAGAGCCTCTGTTTAGATGTGGGAGCCTGCCTTTTGTTGTGTGAGCAAAGTAAACATATTGTCACCTCTTGCCACTGCAAAGTTGTATGGGGGCAAACAGCCAGGACAGAGACAAAAAGCAGAAACACTCCATGGGATACTACAGAACTTACCTTGTGATCCCCCTGGCCAATGTAATCTGCGCACAGGACATCAACATCCTCTCCTGTTCCAGTGAGTCGTAACTCATACTCTCCCTCTCAGACAAGACCCCTATTGGGATGAACAAGCCCTCTGCATGGTAAAGACATGCATCCCTGCCCTGAGTGTCCAGCTGTAGTGTTGTCTGGATCTCTATTGCTGATTGGCTAGTGGCTGAGATTAATTCAAGCATCCCAACTTTCACCTTGTTGTTTTTGCATTTGCCGCCCTAAGTGCGCCGCATATGCCCAGAAGTGGGTCTCAGTCTCACTGTACCACTGGAACCAAGCTATACCTGGCTGAAGAGCCCTAACTATGGTGAAACTGTTCCTGGTTTGCTTGTGTTCTGGTTCAGGGAGGACATGGCCTGGTAGTTCAGACCTGACAGTTCCCATGAGAAGCAGGTTCAAGACTGATTTGCATATAGCTGTGTCTACTGAGGTGGCATGGTGGGCAAAAACAAATGGATTGGGATGCGACCCAGAGTAATTGCCAGTGGCTGAGATTAATTCAAGCATTCCATCCGTCACCTTGTTTTAAAAAAAACGAATAGTTGTAGGCAAACACAGATCATGCCCATGCAATAGGCCTTTCTCAATAATTGTGGTCTTGTTAGACTGAAAGGGGCGTTCAAAGCGTTACCCTCATAGTGATGGAAGGCTAGCACCTTCACCAAGAGTTGGGCAGCACAAGCACGGTGGTGGCAGCATACCATGTAGTGATCAGCAGTAGTGAAGAGGACCTTCTTATCCTGTATCAGAAGAGTGAGGCATACAGGCTCACTCACCTTTTTAAAAGTTTAGCTGCTGTGTGCTTAACTCTTCCTTGGCCTACATCAGGCAGATGTGTGGTACTGCAGAGCACAGGAGTAGTAACTCTGCACTGGATTTATGAGTGCCTTGGAAGGATCTCCAGTACAGGGGCAGAGCAGTACTGTTTAGTGCATGTGTGGATAGAAACAGGTACTGGGTGTATGTATGCCCAAGAGAAATACATTACATGAGCGATATAGTGCTACGCAGTGTGGGCGCAATGACAGCATGTGCTGGATGTATGTGTGCTTGCATGAAGTACAATACATGAAGGGTGAAGTGTTGTGCCTTGCTCACATGGAGACTGTGTGTGCTGGCAGTGTGTGTTTGTAAATAGCACACCCTGGATAAACATAGAAAAGCATCACTGTCACTTCAGGTATGGTAACTCATAAATCTTCTAGACTGTTGCCCAGGGTGAGTCGGCAGATACATTTCCCAAGTAAAGGTGTGATAGGATTACTGTCCTAACAAGACTGGAGGGAAGCTTTTTCTTATGGAAGAGGAAGCCTCACACACTTATTCATGTCATGCTTCATCATCAGCAATCTCTTCTTACCCTGGTAGGAAAATGCCATCAGGACAGACTCAACCACCTTGCGAACCTGGACAGGAGGGAGTTCTTAGATAAAAGCTGCTGGACAGAAAAGGGATCCAGGTTCACAAAAAATACCTTGTGGACAACTGGTATATCACCTTTAACAGTGGCGTTCACAGGTCCATCTAAAACGAGGTGTGACATTACTGCTGAGATTAATGACTCTGCAGGGCTGAGGATCCCTATCTGGAATGGTGAATTAACACCGGAAACTAATTCAACACCCATAAAACCACTCAAGTCCTACCTGAGTGATGATACTGGTACAGTGACTAGATTATAGGGGATACCGTCCCAAGCCACTGGCCGTAACAGCAGCTGGGAACAGTTCCTATAGGTGCACATACATGGTAGACCTTTTGACAATTGTGTGACTAGAAAGGAGACCATCCCATTCCCAGACCAAAAGCCGGTATTCCCTATAATCTATGGTCACTGTACCAGTACCATCACTCAGGTCCAAAGCGAGGAATGGCCGCCGTAGTGAGGGCGATTGCATACGAAAAGTCTGCACCTGGAATGGGATTACCACAGCAACCCCATATGCCAGGAGAGGCTGCAGGTACCACTTTTGTCTAGGTTCCAGTTGTTGCCCTGACCAAAGGAGTACTTCAATGGCCAGCAGGTCGAGTCCACATACTGTGATCTGCACCTGACAAAATCACAACGGTTCACTGAGATGGCACTGGGACGTTGCACCTGCATTAGAACTCTGATTGGGAGCTGGAGGATCACATGAGCCCCCCCACTTGCAAGAGGAAGAACAACTTACCTTTTGTGTCTGCTGAGCAGGAGCAGCTGCAATCACTGGAAAGTGACTAGAAGCGCTGCTCACCAGGGAGAGTCTGCGCCACCGGGTGCTGCCGCAACCATTGTGACTGACCTGACTTTGCCGTACAGAATCTGGACTTGGAGCTCCAGAGGAGAGGGCATTCACTGCACCTCTGAACACTAACATACCACTGGTATGGGTAAGACTGAAACCGGGCCTTTGAGGCCCCCGGGGACTTGCTGCTAATAGTGCTGCAATACCATAGACCATGGTTCTGCAAAGTCGGTCCTGGAGAGCCGGATCCATGCCAGGTTTTTCAGGATATCCACATTTAGAAAAAAGATGTTTCAGAAACCTACATTTTTCTAAATGTGGAAATGCTAAAAATCTGGCATGGACCCGGCTCTCCAGGACCAACTTTGCAGAACCCTGCCATAGACACTTTGACTAATTTCCTAGGGGACTGGTTACTAATAGTGCTGCAACACCATAGACACATTTGACTAATTCCTAACGAGTCAAAGGGAAAACTCTTGAGTAGAGCCTAATAGTTTGCATTCCCTGGATGCAGCTACCAGTGAAAGGGAATAATCCCAAGCATATTACACGAAGGAGGGTGGGACAGGGATTGGCCTGACAAATACTAGTGCCCCAACATCAAGGGGGGGTTGTGTTATAGCGCCTGAATGTCGTATACCTTTGCATATGTAGAGCAGTTAGAAATAAAATACTTTTTTATTTTTTTTATTCAGAAAACGAGTATTGGACATTGATTTATTGTGTGCAACGTTTGCGTTTTTGAGTTATGGGTCATGTTCACTGACTTGTATCTACATCCCCAAGGGAGCCTTGACTGCCTGGACACACCTACTACTGAGATTCAAGTGCTGAAAGGGTACTTGGCACAGTTGCTCAGGACTCATAGTAGGTCAGTCCTCGGGACATCAGAAGTAAAAGGCCTCAGCCACCATGATTGGGCCCAGGAGCCTGTACATGGCCTTCTATAAGGGGTTCTTACAACCCCAATAACAAGAAACAAGTTCATAACCTGCATGACCAAAGTAGCTAACTGGATGAAAGCCAACCTGTCTTAAGCTCAAAACCGACAAGATGGAAGTAGTGATTTTCAGCAAGAACATTTCACCATGCACTTTAACTGGTGGCTGTGGCCAGCCGAACTTTGGCCCACACTCAGCAATGATGACAGGAACCCCAGACCGGAGGAGTCAGTGCCATCATTGCATTTTACTTCCAGACCTTGAAGATGCTGAGGAAGATCTTCAATTGGCTTCCAGGCAACACTAGAAAAACTGTCACCAGCAAGTTGGACTGCAAAAACACCCTCTAAGCCAGCATCTCCAAGCAACTTACTAGAAGACAGCAGCCCATTCATAACTTGCCAGCCATCTTCAATCTCCCACTCAAAACTGCATCACATCACACCTCAGGGAGCGCCGCTGGCTTCCGATACACGTGTGGTCATTTCAAACTCCTCACCTGTGTGCAAGCACACACACACACATTCAAGGCACTACACAACGTAGGCCGTACCTACCTGAACAGTCGCTTCTTCCATCAACAACACAGGCACCTTCGCAGAACTCCTATTAGCACACATCCCACACAAAAACAGAACCAGATCTTGCAGACCGCGTTTTCTTACATCACTCCTAAAGCGTGAAACGTCATCCCACTCCACATCATAGCCACCTTGAATTCTGCAAGAAGCTGAAGAACTGTTTTTAAATTATCCAACCTACTATAGGCAGTGGTAGACACACATCTGCTTAGTGCCAGGATACCCTAGAAGGTGATAGTGCTCTTTACAGATACACATAACATAACATGTCTATGCCTGATCCATTTTCTTTTATTTCTGGTCGCCTCAAAAACATGGAAGCGCTGGTACTTACAATCCACAGTATCTGTGCCAGAAAAGTGTCAGTACTCTCCCATTAAGTGTAGTAGAGCAGTGCTGCGCAGTGCAGGTACTGTTCCTTTTTAAATTAACGAAGTGTAGGTACTCTGTACTCTGAACTGGACATCACCTGCCCATTTGAACACTGGTTGCCTCACTCAATAAACACAAACTTTCGGCAAAAAACATGCATAGTTGCCCCTTAGACATCCAACATTCTGTCGACATACAGGACAACTTAGTCTCGGGCAATGGTTTACGTAACTGAAATATCACAGGGTCTTTCCTGCCACCAATTTTTAGCAGGGCCAGCTGCGCATATGAAGCTGGCTAGTTCATGTTGCAGTTTGAGTGTACCGGCCAGGCTGCTGCTGTATGCCCGGCTCTTTGAGGCCTCCAACTCTGGAGAAAAGACAAAGCTAGTCTAGGAAGCAGTACACACCTTCACACTTAACCTGGCTGTGTATCAAGATGTAAGGAAAAGGAGTACCAGAAATAAATTGTAGCAAACTGGGCCATGTGGAGGATTCCATTACAACCACAGACACCTCATTTCTTGGCCCGGCTCACACTGCCTGGGGCATATTAAAGTGGTAAACAGACAACTGCTGACTGCACACTTACAGCATTGACAGCAAAGTGCAGTGACAAATAGAGAGGCAGTAACTATGCATGATAATCCTTTTTAATGGGGTGATGCAGGGACATGCCTCCAATGCGTTAGACTAATCTGTGATGCATGGAACTTGATGGGCTGCCTTTAGTAACTGCACACACTTAAATACTATTAGTTTATACCATAAAATCTCGAAGGTGCATGGGTGGAGCCGTATTGCCTCTAGCGATACAGAGGATGATTTTCCCTGCTCTTGATCTGCTGTGATCTTACTCTTGTGCTGGGGCGCCCCTCAGCTACAGCACTAGGGTTTTTGCCCATTGTGTATCCTTCCGAATTGATACCTGCATGCTCTTTCTCAGTTGGCGGTCTTGGTGCATGGTTGCTCATCCACAACTCATCTTCCAATTCTCCTGACTTCTTCCCTCTACGCAGTCAATCCTTGGTACCTTTTGAAGAAAGATACATTTCTCGTGACCTCTTCTGCACCTCTCTTCACCTTCACCATGGTACCATGTCGGTGAATCATTTACCACAATTGTAATTCAGAAGGCATCCTGAACTTGCTCCCCAGCTAACGACTTGCCTCCGGGTACTCTTTAGTTACTTCTCCTGTGACAACACAGTAATACGTACTTGTCATCAAAGGAAACAGGAACCCAGCTGGGGTGATGCAGGATTGCCTCCCTGACCATTTGCCCCTTGCATTCCTGACTCTGCACCTGACCTGTAATGGCATGCAGGGTCTGTCGACACTCGCATAGAAATGAGTAGATGGCCCACTCCAGGGTTTGTGAGTTGGCCTGTGAGATGCAAATTGCCTTGTTCATGGTCCTCAGGAACTGTTCAACTTCCCCCATTAACCTGGGGTCGCTGTGGCGTTTCTTGTTTGTTATGTTTCATGACTTGAAATACTTGGTCAGCTCCTACCCATGAAACAGGGGTCAGTTATTTGTGTGTAGTCTTTATGCTTGGCCAAGTGTGACCACTTCCTTTTTCAGTTAGGACAAAACCTCACTGGCAGCGGTGGTGGATATTATCCCTACCTGTGGATACTTCAAGGAATCATTCTTGACGATCATCATGTGCTGGCCACCTGCCTGACGAGACTGCCAACATCTATACTAGCACAGACCCAGGATTGTCACAGAGCTTGGTCTCTGATAATATGGACTGGTGATTTGGGCTTCCTGGATGCCTGACACATTAGACATGCCCTCCCTGTGATTTCTACCAGCGCATCCAGCTGAGGCAACCACTCTTTGTTCTGTAGGGGATTCTTTGTCTTTATCATGCCTTGATGCCATACATGGCTAGCTGGATCATCTGGACTATTACACAGCTGAAAATGTTGGGACAGTGGAGCTCGGAGGAGGCTCCTGTCCGCAGCTGCAGGTGGCTCATGTCACACATTATACAGCGATTCTAGTGGTCTTTGTGCTTCAGGCGTCCTCTGAGCTGTGCGATTTTTAGCATCTCCCATCTTCCTGTGCAACCTCTGTTAACACCAGCTGCCAGTAATCATCTTGTTGGGTGGCGGTTCTTCTGGCACTCAGTGTTATGGGCACTGGCAGTGGTCATTCTGCTATGTACTTGACTTACTTCTCTGTCTCCTGAACTTCTAAATATTCTTGAGGGGTCGCCTAAAGACTGCCAAGTTCTCAAAGGTCGGTTTGTACTCCACCTTGAATGAATATTCTAGTAGTTGGAAGACATAATTTGGTTGAAGTTTCACTGATCACCCTTGAAATAAAGAAATTTGTGACTTATAGTCTGTATGCAACATAAAGAGGTGGCCGTACAAATAAAGATGGAATGGATGGCTATCAGTTAACGTTCTGTCTGTGAGTGGTGCTGCTCTGTAGGCTTCGGGGGCGCACTTGCCAAAGTCTTGTTTTTGAAACAGCACTGCAGCGAGACCAGTAGGTCTGGCATCTGCTGACAGCTCCATGGCTGAATCGAAATACACCAGGATGGTGTCTGCGGGCAGCAATTCTTTGATCTGTTGAAACTCTTCTTCACGGCAGCAACCTTAGCCCCACAGAGAGGCAGACTTGGTGAGTTCTTTCAGACTGGGTGATGGCCGTTAAGTCTTTAATAAATGATCCACAATAATTCACTATTCCTAGGAAGCTTCTGACTTCTGAGACACAGGACAGTGGTGGAGCTGTCAGACTTCAGTGGGATCCGAGGCAACCCTTTCTGCTGATAATAGAACATTTCCTACCAATCGTAAAGGAAAGTTTCAATTCTATAAAGGACACGGAAACAAGGATTATGCATAACTTTCTTCTTTTATCATACTCCAGCAGCTTCCAGAACCAAAGAACAGAGGGAAATTAAACTGCAACATTTCAAACAATCAGTCTCCAGTACAGTGTTGAAGAGGTATGATAGCTTCCTGCCTGTCCTCTTTCTTCTTGTGGCTGCCATCATCAAGTAAAGGGGACCCATTTACTCTGTCCTCTGTTCATTTCCTAATAAAAAAAGAGCTAAATTGTAATATGCGAGATAACCTGGTAGGTGCTACATAGAGAATGAATTGTAATAAACATGTTAAAACCTTCAGTAGTCACCTTTTATTACAAGCATTTGCTGTTGTCACCATAAAAGTATAAAATCGTACCTACTCTTTAACTGGCAAATTCGATCCTGCAATTCTTCTCACAAAGGCAGGGGCTGCTGAAATCATAGGTCTGAGCAGTGGGAATATCCTTGCCCCCATGTCCTTAATAGAACTGAAACTTTCCTTTACGTTTGCTAGGAAGTTTTTTTATTCTACGTCAAGACCGGAAGTGAAAAATTTGCACTTTTAAAGCTTACACACCACCAACAAGGCTATATCCACTAAAGAGTTGAAATTAAGTTTTGTAAAAGTGGATTCCGAGGGCCAGTCTGCTACATTCATTATGTCCTCTATCCCTGCACCGAATGATAACACTTTAAACAACATAGCACTCCTTGCAAAGTGGGCACCGAAGGTGAACGTATCAATAGTGGCCTCTTGCATCATCGCTTTGAAAGGTCTCCTGAGTGAAATGAGTGGTTGATGTTCACCCATGGGTCTATCCTCTTCAGTTGCCGTCTCATTTGCTTTCAGGCATTACACCATGCCCATCCTCCCCTAGTATGAGTTTTGGTGCTCCTGCAAACAGTGAAGGTGACTCAGTCTGGGGTATACGTTATGCCCGACAAGTTCAGGGTCCTGATGTCAGAAACTCTCCTGCATGATGTCAGACACTCTCCTGCATGATCTGTGCATAACAGCATTGCCAGCTTCCTAGAAAACGACTTCCTATTTAGGAATTTGTTCTGAGGCCAGGACAAGATTAGGTGAGGCATGCTATTAACATCCCAAAGGATGGAATAGCTGTGTTCTGAGCAAGTGATAATATGCTGCCCGAGAAGTTTCCTAACAAGGATGTTCCCCCACTTGAAAGCCATCAACCGACAAATGCTTGTCGAAATGGCAGCTCTGAAGGAGTTTACTGACCTGTAAACCATGCCCTGCAGGACTAAGTTGGTGAGGAAATTTAGAATGTGTATGAGATTTGATTTTACAGGATCTAGGGACCTAGAGAGGCGATATACCTGTCTCTGGTTTGCAGTGTAGAGCAAGACCCTATAACAGTTTCTCTGTCTTTTTTTCAAATTCATTTTGGTCTTGCATGTCCATGACTGTCTCCTTTTATATTTGGGTTGCTTTTCTCACCCAGGTATACTGGCTTCACCTTCCCACCCTAAAACCCACTGTGCTCCCTTGTTAGTAATTGTCATTTGAAGTCCTACCACCCCAATAATGAGACACCCACCTTCAAAAGATCTGCCTTCAGCCTTGATCACTGTGAATAGAGCACCTTGTGATCTCTGCCACCTGCAGCAGGCATTACCTGGTCCAAGTAGAGATCATTCCAACGGCTGACACAGAGTTGACAAATTAATATCCAATCCTGTCTCCCCATCACACTCTTTCGTGTACCTCAAGGTTAGCACTTAACCTTTACATTTGACCTGTTGTCATTATTAGGGTGAGCACTGTAAATAAACTTTTTATGGTGAAATTGCACTACTGACAGTGATTCCAGTAAGAAAAAAAAAAAGAAAAAAGGTGTACACAGGTTTGAAAAGTTTAACAATATGAGGCCAAGTTTAATGCTGCCAGAATGCTCTCTGATTAGATGCAAAGGTTTGCAGAAGCTTGTAAGCATAAAAATGTTCAGGAAAAAAATAAAAAAAAACTTTTCACTGCTATGAAATTTTAGGTGCTACTTCTTTGAAACGTGATTTAGTAAAAATGTGTTGATGCATGCTTGTATTTCTGAAAAATATTCCTAATGGAAAATCACTGTAGCCATTTTCAATAAGATTATGGGAAGCATGAAAATAATCAAGCACTGGCAAAACCAACCAATCCAACTTTTTTTTGTGAGTCTTTTGGTTTCGTCAACGTGTGTCTTGTTTTGACATGGCTTTTGTAACACTTTATTGTTGTGGGTGCTGCAAGACCTTCACCTTTGTAACAAACACTGGCAAAAAGAAAAAAATGTTTTAGGTCTCAAAAAGCACACATTGGCACCAGAGGTGTAAGAAAGGCCCTGCAGCCCCCCTCCAGTGGGCCCCTTCAGCACAGCACCTGCCCTGAGTAAGTCTGGAGGAGGAGTGGGGCCCTCCATGTTCTTTGCAGGGGTGGTGGGGGGCTCCAGTTTCATTATGTCACTGATTGCCACAGTAGTTCCTGGCACTGAGCAAAACTACTTTGTTTGCCGTTATGCTCCTTGTGGAAGAGCAGAATGGGATCACTCACAGTAAAGCCATCCAGTAGATAGAGAGAAATGGAAATTTAATAAAAACAAAATGTCTTTGTTAATGCCAGACCTAATTAGGGACCCGATTCTTAAACAAAGTCACAAAAGTGAACCATTGGTATGTCTTTGAGTTAGTGGCTTTCATGAATTCACAAGAACTTACAGAAGTAGACCAGGAAATCATACTCCTAGAAAATATTTGTGAACTACATTTTAGCACGAGCAAATATACATGTGTAGATTTTCTTATGTGAAAATCTTTTGAGCGTTTACAAGTTCACTTTCCCGCCAACCATTTTTTCCCAACCCTGAAGAACTCCTACTTCTGCCATTGTTAGGAGTAAATTTCCGACCTTTCTCATTATAGGAAGAGGTTAGAGAAGAGCTGGTGAAAATCCTTAAAACATGCAGGTTAGTAGGTTTGCAGAATTAAAGGCATTCCAATCCTGGAACTATTGCTTACTGCTTCCTCCAGCCCCAGTATGTAGATCTGTGGAATAGTGGCAAAATAAGGAAATTGCTGTAGTAGGGATTGAAGTTGCAAGTATTCATGCCCTACTACAGTAGTAGCCCTAGCATAAGCAGAGAGGCTATAATCAGAGCTCTTACATTATTTCCATTATTTTTCGCCATACTACATGGCACCAAAAGGCCAAGTAGATTTTTTTTTACAGGACAAGTAGATTTAAGAAGCAACCTGTTCCATGGACAAGTAGATATTTTAGTAAATCCCACACCCCTGACATCTGCAGTATAATTTGCAGATTTGACGAAAAAATTGTTTCTAGCTCAAAAGTATCAAAGTTACTGAAAACGCAGTGACACGTGTTGCTGAGCAGTGGAAGATTGTTTGTAAAAGTTGACTGGTCACCTTTCAATTGATTTTTGCAATTGTTTAGTGTTAAACTGTTAAAGACATTACTAGCATGTAAAAAAAGACAAAATAATGCAGTAATACTATCACAAAATGTGGCACATTGTGCCAGATATTTTTGTCTTTTCTTGATGCATAATTTAGTCAAATATTTTTTTAAACACTTGTTATGTTTCCAATTTCAAAATGCAAGCCACATTCACTTAAAACAGAAGTCCTGATTTAGATGTTGGAGTGGGAAATACTCCATCACAAACGTGATAGATATCCCGTCTGCCGTATTACGATACCATTATATCCTATGAAGATCGTAATACAGCGGACAGGATATCTGTCATGTTTGTGACGGAGTATTCCATCGGCTAAGATCTAAATCAGGCCCAGAGTTTCTTAAGAATACCGTTAGAAGCATATTCATACAAACACATTCGAAACGTCTGTGGATTTATGTATCTGCAAGCACACTTTATTAGTCAATTTGTACTCCTGTAGTTTGGCACAAGCCGGCTCTAACCCGTTCCCAGAAATTCTCAATGAAGGGCACACCTAGAGCAGATGAAGAAAAGTGCCCTTTTGTTCACACCCTTTTACACAGATATCAGAGGTCACTCACTCCATCTTCACCAATGTAGCTCTTTTATAGAATGACCTATGTGGAATATGTAGTTGCAGTAATGGAAATCCTGCTTGGTTTGCAACCTATCCCCAGGGCATTGGGGGTGTGTGGGGTCGCAGGGCTTGCTTCCTCTCTTCGTCTTCCATAGCCCTGATTTCTGCCTCTCAGTCTGTTTTTAACCGTGCCAGTGGGTTGGGGGACTTGTAGGTTACTTGCCATAGCCTTTTTCAAAAGGTGTTCGGTGAGTCGTCTTTCCTTGAGTGGTGAGTGCTCATCTATTGTTGTTCCTTTGTCCACCTGTGATAGGAGGGCATGCCTGACCTGCAAGTGCCTGTATGCCTCTGTGTTCACCAACCCATGATCCATTTGGATTGTATCCCAGGAGATCGAGCCCCAGCTTTCCATTCATGCCAGATTGCTGATGCTAAATTGTGTCTCAGCGTTTAGAGCCCTGGAGGCTCCCCACCTCTGTCAGGGTGCCACTATCCCACAGTGGGATCTCAATTGTTAATTTCCTGACCTACCCAAGATATTTGTTGACTGATTTTCACCTGGCTACTACCATACTGATGACACAGTAGGTCTCTAGCAGGTCTTGTTCTGTAGAGGGCTGGTGAGTAGCCTCATGCTCTCATGGCCATTCCATCCTCCCTCAGTAAAGGTTGAACCTGCAGGACAAATGCCCAATCTATGATGACTATCAGTTGGGTGGCTCAGTAGTATTTCCCGACATCTGGAAGAGCAATGTCTCCACTGTAACCCCCCCCTAACCTTTTGAGTTTGACGAGGGCAATACACACTGCTTCTCCGCTCCTTAACAGGAGCCTGAGTTCTGATTCAACCCTCTAATAAATCAGCGAGTATATAAAAAGGTGTGTTTTGGAGTACAACCAGCAGTTTAGGGAGGGTAATCATTTTATACAGTGCTGCTCGACCTAATAGTAGTAGTGGCAGCGTTCTCCAGTGCTTTGTCATTTTTATAAGTTTCCAACACACGGTACAAGTTTGCAGTTTTAAGGTTTCGGGCTCCCTTGTAATGTAAATACCCGGAGATAGAGATGTAAAACCCTCAGCTGAGATTATAATTGGGTCTGTTTTGACAGGCCATTAGGCCCATTGTGGTAATGGACATAAGAGGGATTTTTCCAATTGTATTCTATAGCCCAAGTAGTTCCCAAATAGCTGTAAGATCTGCTGAAGGGAATGGTGGCATCTGGCTGTGCAATATACAGAGGGATGCCGCTCACATATAACAAGATATGCTCGCCCCATCCCGCTTCCCACTGCAGGCGGCACACTAGGGGTTCCTCTCGGATCCAACAATCCAGGGGCTCAAGTGCCAGGGCAAATAGCATGATGGAGAGCTGGCATCCAGGTACCAAATAAAGATGGAAGGGGGTCTGACAATGCAGCATTAACTCTGACTCAGGCCAGTGACTGCTGGTACAATAACGTAGCCCATCCAATAAAGTTTGGGCCTAATCCTACCTTTTCCACTACACCCCACATATATGTCCATTCTAGTATATCAAAATCTGTTGCAGCATCTAAAGACATGACCACTTTGTAGTGGCATGAATGAAGGATGCGAGGCAGCTGCATTGTGTTCAAACCGTTCTTTATTCTTTTCCTGCCACTAACAACAAGGCCCACGAGGAGCCGGCGAGAGCACCGCCGAGTCGCGTCTTCCCGCTCCGCTTTCCTTCTGTGTCTCCCGCCGCCCCCTGATGTCACGACTACCCTCGATGCGGATTGGCCGCGACGTCAGGAGGCTATAAACATTAAGGAAGGACAAACCCTGTCCCCGACGTCTAGTACGTCAACTCACGTACGACATCTCCCCTTTTAACAGAACAAGAACTTATGGAGCTTCATCTCATAACAAAATCTTCGAACCTCTTGGGAGATCGGATATGCCTCATTGGCCTACTAGAAGTATTATACTGGGGTGAACCCACCCCGACGGCGC
Organism: Pleurodeles waltl; assembly: GCF_031143425.1. Classification (NCBI taxonomy): domain Eukaryota; kingdom Metazoa; phylum Chordata; class Amphibia; order Caudata; family Salamandridae; genus Pleurodeles; species Pleurodeles waltl. The sequence continues at coordinate 1,804,991,059 of NC_090444.1, read as the reverse complement.
ATGCATCCTCTTGATCAGAACTCATCACGTTGTGATTGTCACTCTTCGCAGGTTCGGTCCTGCTACCATTCTGTCCTTCGACATTCGTCAAGCCGCGCCATGCTTTCTCACATCGCTCTGCACTTCCATGCCCGATTCGCTCTCTCATAGGAGACGTACTCACATACTCCTCATCACTACTGACTACATCCCTGGCTCCACGACCTTGCCACTCATCCTCATCGTCCGTGCTTTCGGTCCCACACGCACGACTACCTCTCATGATGATTTCCTCCTGACCAGCCTTGAGCCTGATGATGTCGTCCTTGCTTCGCCATCCCCTTCCTTCCAAACAGACTGCCCCTCTTGTCACTCCTTGCACCCGTACAGGGGTTTGAAACACAGACTCTCCTTTCATTACCTTGTTAGGTTTCTTCACCAATACCCAATCCCCCTTCACTATATTTTTAGTTTTGGCTCTATTCACATTGTCAGCATACCGCTTGTTGCTTTCCTGTTTAGCCATTATTCTTTCTTTGACTCTCAATCTCTCGTCAGATACTCCCTCATTTTCCTCCCTCATGTCATACCACTTATTGAATTTGGGGGTAAGCTCACTCATGCATCTTCTCCCTCTCATCAAGTAGAATGGAGTGTGTCCCGTAACTTCACTGGGCGTGTTGTGAAAAGTGTGTACTTTGTCTGCTAGAAACGCTTTCACATCCATATGGGAGGCGACTGCCTGTTGCACGCCCTCTTTGAGGAACCTATTCATCCGCTCGACCTGCCCATTGCTCTTTGGGCTGTACAGCGGGGTCTTCTCCTGCTTAATCCCTAACCTGGACAGAAAATCCTTCATCTGCCTGGACACTAGCTGGGTGCCATTGTCGGAAACCATGATCTTTGGCTGCCCCTCAATCGCGAAAATTTTCGTCAATGTCTTGATCACTCGTTCAGTGGTAACTTCCCTGACGAACTTGTAGTGAATCCATTTGGAGAAGTAATCCGTGAGGACGATGAGATGTCTACACTCGTCTGGTAGCAGTGTGAATGGGCCCGCGAAATCAATGGCAATCTTGTTCCATGGGCCGGCAGGAATGTCCACCAGTTGCAGCTCCCCTTTTGCCGTCTTCCAATGCTTGTCGGCCCTTAAGCACGGTCCGCACCGATCAATGAAGCTGCAGACGTCGCTGCATATCCCTGGCCACCAGTAGTACTGTTTGAGGAGATTTTTTGTAGCGGTACTGCCCGGGTGACCCTTATGGGCAATCCTGATTAACTTGTCTCTGAAACTTTCCGGAGGTACAAACAGCTCGTGCCTCTTCACAAAGCTGCCCTCAATGGTGAGTTCTGGGCTGACCTGTTGAAAACTCCTGAGTGCTCCGTGCAAGTTCCGGACCGGGGGCCATCGAGACGTCATGTGGTCCATCACCCTTCGAATAGTCGTGTCCTTCTCCTGAGCCGTCAACCACTCTTCCTCCGATATGGATCCCTCGCACATGGCTGTAGCGTCAACCATTGCTACCACGCATTCCGTGTCATCCAGGGAAGCGTCCTCGTCACCCGTGACTGGTATGCGCGATAGGCAATCCGCCCTGCAGTTGAGGCCACCCTTGATGTGTCTGATGTTGAAGTGATATTCTTGCAACTTGGACAGTAAACGTAGGAGCCTCGAGCTGGCTTTGCCATTGCCACGTCCTTTCCCGTCCATCATGTATATCAAGGGTTTGTGGTCAGTGACCAGTTCGAACTCCCTGCCCCACAGATAGTTCCTCAGTTTCTCCACGGCCCAGACGCATGCGAGCGTCTCCCGCTCGATGGTGCTGTAGTGCTTCTCTGCTTCGTTCAATGATCGGGATATGAATGCCACTGTGTTCTCCTTCTTCCCTTGAAATTGGCAAAACACTGCGCCGATGCCCTTGGCACTAGCGTCAACCGTGATTACGTTCCGGAGATCCTTGTTGTAAGGCTGTAATATTGGAGCCGCGGCGATTGCCTGTTTGACGGATTCAAAGGCATCATTTTGTTCCTGCGCCCACGTGTACTTTTCGTTCTTCCGTAGCAGTTTCCTTAGAGGTTCCACGGTGGTCGCGTATCCTTGCATGAACTTGGAATAGTATTCACTGAGTCCCAGGAACGATCGTAAGGCGTCCTTGTCTCCTGGGCAAGGGGCGTCTCGTATGGCCCTCACTAAATCATCTTTAGGCGCAATGCCATTTGGAGTAAGCACATGCCCTAGGTATTCTATCTTCCCTTCCATGAACTTGCATTTGTCCTTGGAGACCGTCATCCCCCTTTCTTTTAGCACCTCCAGCACTCTGCCTAGCAGTTCCAGGTGCCCCTCCACATCTTCCGTGTGTATCAAAATGTCGTCCTGGAAGGCTTCAACTCCCTTCATATCGCGGAATAGAAGATCCATCAGCTTTTGGAAGACGCCCGAGGCCGATGCAAGGCCGAACGGAAGACGGACGTATCGGTATGCTCCAAACGGGGTAATAAAGGTGGTCAATTCCTTGGAATCCTCCGTGAGACATACCTGGTGGTATGCGGACTTCAGGTCTATCAGGGTGAAAAATCTCGATCCTGATGTGGAAGCTAATATCTCCTGAATGTTGGGCAGAGGATGGCAATTCACCAGAATATTTCTGTTCAAGGATCGCAGGTCAACACACAACCGAATGTCCCCTGTCCTCTTCTTCTTAGACACCACGATTGCGGACACCCACTCTGATGCACCTGCTTCCTCTATTACTCCTTCCACTTTCAGCCTATCCAGAACAGCTTTCAGCTCGCCCCTTACAGAAAGAGGAATCGTTCTGACCTTGTGCTTAATTGGTATGGCACCCTCTTTCAACTGTATGGCATGCACAAAACCCCTTACACACCCTACCTTGTTTTCGAACACGGAATCAAATTCATCGAGAACCTCAGCTAATCCTTCATGCAAATCCTTCATGCAAATCCTCAGGCTGCACAAAATTGACCCAATCATCTCTCAGAACTATGGGATCTTCTGCCCCAGGGACTAGCACCACACCCAGCTTCGCCAGGTCCTTCCACCCCACAAGGCTCCTCCCTTTTTCAGCTACATATATCTTTGTTCTCACCGTGCGCCCTCGAAAGGTGAGGGATTCCCAGAAGTACCCCCTCATCACTATGTCATGTTCCCCGAAGGCCTTTGGATTCGCATCCGTCTCATGCAGTCGTACATCTTGCCATTTCAAATCAAATGTCCTATCAGAGATCAGGGTAAGTGGGGAACCGGAATCAGCCGTAAATGGCAATTCAACCGCACCAATCATGACAGAGCCAATGGGCCCCTTCACTCTTCCGTCCTCATCATAAATGGACAACACAATGTCCGCATCCGCATCCATGTCACTCTCGCTCACCGAGCTCACTCTCATGCCCGTACTGTATTTCTTGGCTTTACATACGGCCGCAAAGTGGCCCATCTTCCTGCATTTAGAACAGCTTTTGGACAAGGCAGGGCAAGTCCTGCTGTCCGCTAAGTGGTCCCTTGACCCGCATCTAAAACAAGCGAGCGACCTCCTGCCTCCCCCTCTATCACTCGTCGCCCTGTCTGGAGTCTTGGGCGCATGTTTATGCTTGTCCTGCACATAGAACACATTTGAAGCCTGACTAGTGCTCGCCAGTTCCTTAGAAGACATCATGGAGCGTTCCACTGCCTTTGCAATGGCCATCACTTCTTTCAGTGAAGGATTCCTGCATGCAAGCAACCGTTCCTGCACTTTCTTCGAATAGCAGTAGAACACCACCTGGTCTCTGATGTACGTATCAGTCATCTCCGCAAATTCACAGTCTTGGGCCAAAACTCGTAAGCACGCAATGTACTCTTCGATAGTCTCTCCTTCCTCCTGTTTCCGCAGTGCGAATTTATGGCGCCCCACCATGATGTTACACTCCTCAGCATACTGCAGCTCAAGTCGCTTAACAGCCTCCTGGTATTCATTTAGAGGAGTAGTAGCTCCAGGGGCATTCATATAAACCGGCAAGCTATCAAAAACCTCCTGGCCTGCCTTCCCCAACAGTCCGAATAACAGCGACTTTTTCCGCTCGGGGCTATACCCCTTACCATCAATGGAGACGATATAGTTCTCAAATGCGCGCAGCCATCCCTTCCATTTCATGCACGGCTTACCAGGAGAGTCCAGGAAGAGAGGAGGCACGCAGATATGACCGGTCTGCGACATGACGGAAAAGCGGGCTCCGCTCCCGGAGAGACCACTAGATATAGGTGCAGCAGCGACTATGGAAGTCTCCTGGGCAGCGCGGGATGATACCCCAAGACGTCGGACAGCCGAGGACCACCAGTATACGGGCCACTTCCTATACGGTGTGCACAAGTGGACAGGAACCCCGGGGCGCAGGCCTACTTCCTGGTCCTCACGTGGCAGGGATCGTCAGATATCGGTCGCTTGGGGCTCCCCAGCATCAGCTTACCGAGAGCAGTGCACGTGGTCATCGGCGGGGAGACATCAGCGCGCCCCATTAACATCAGGAACCATCAGGCATGGAGGGCTTCACTCGTGGGCCATGTTAGAAGCTGTGACCCTCGTCGCCATTTGTAGTGGCATGAATGAAGGATGCGAGGCAGCTGCATTGTGTTCAAACCGTTCTTTATTCTTTTCCTGCCACTAACAACAAGGCCCACGAGGAGCCGGCGAGAGCACCGCCGAGTCGCGTCTTCCCGCTCCGCTTTCCTTCTGTGTCTCCCGCCGCCCCCTGACGTCACGACTACCCTCGATGCGGATTGGCCGCGACGTCAGGAGGCTATAAACATTAAGGAAGGACAAACCCTGTCCCCGACGTCTAGTACGTCAACTCACGTACGACAGACATCCACGTGCAACCAAATAATCATCGAGTATTCATTCTTGTCCCTGTAGTTGGCATAAACCCAGATTGATCTGAATGAACAGGTCTGTTGTTTACTTTTCTAAGTCCGGTTGCCATCACTTTCCGTGTTGAGGGACGAGATAGGCCTACATGAGGCACTGGGTGTTAACCCTCCTTAAGTATGGTTACAATAGAAGCCTGCTGCATAATTTGATCCTCCCCTGCCGTGTAATTCCAGTGGCCCTGCCTACACCTCCTTTTACGCCAGCCAAGCCTGACTGCAATTACCCACAATGCACTAGGCTGAAGCTGGCAAATCCTGGTTCACACCACTAGCCCGTGTATGCTGTGTTCTTTAAGAGTGGATGGAGCCGAACATATGCTTCACAGTTCAAATTTGTCGAGCAATGAGAATTATCGTGTCAAGTCAGGTGATCGATTCCCCTGGCCTGAGCAGGGCCGATCACATGATCAGGTTTCTTTCTCAACAGTGCGAGCTCGGTAATCACATCCACTCGTGCAAAGAATATTCTTCACTTATCAGTTCTTGTCGTGTTTAAAATGCTTTGCAGAAATATCTCCCTTTTTATCGTATAAAATATAATTGAAGCACATGCCTTTGTCACATAGATGACATTTAAATAAACAAACAAGGGCACCATGAGAGTGGGCATCCTCGTGCACCGAATAATTGAACTTACACAACTTCCCCCGGGGTCAAAGAACAGATCATGCAACATCTCAAAGTTTCCTTTCAACGTTTCAGGAAACGTAACCCAACCAACTAGAGATAAAGGCTCAGTAAAGCAGCAGAGTTGACACTGAATGCCCGTCCCATCTAAATCTGTGTGCTTTATACATTGTATTGTATTGCAAAATGTATATAGCGCATCTGCCTCTGTGGGGGCAACTGAAGGGCTTGCCTACCTGGGCAACAAGCTACGCTGTCTACTGAGGGTGCTGTATTTGTTTTTTGGTAATATGTGTTGTCTTTGTGTTTTTAATCCTATGTAGAAAGTGCTTCCATATCATTGTGAGATGCAAATGAGCTGTCATAGTGTGTAGCTAGTTGGGACCTGCAGTGCTGGACTAGATTAAAGTTCTCCAATAAGCCAGCAGTTTGTGATAGATCTCATCAGTTCTTTGATGTTTCTTCAGTTGGTAATGGCTGGTTTATTGGCTGGTACAGTACAGGGTGATGGACAAGGCCTATAGCAGATATGTCTTATGTGAGTGTAGGGGGATTAAGCTGAGGAACGTCAAAAATCAATACTTTTATACATTGCCATGTCTGATTCAAATATTGATTACTCCCGGCCTGTGGGGAATAATAATGAATACTCACCTCACCAAAGCACATACAAGTAGTCCAGGTGTCCTACCAACCCCAGGTGGCTGGTCACACAAGGATGCTGTCTCCAACCATCACCTCTGCATGTTCAGCAGATGTGAGATGGGTAATAAATCTGCCTTGGGAACCCTTGAACTGCCCTCAGATGTTCCCAGTGCCATTTAAACCCTCTGGATCAAGTGGCTCCAGCAAGGCAGAGTGACACCCACTATGCATGGTGGACCACAGAGTGGATAGCTTCCCACTCTGTTATCTATTTTGTTTGCTCAATGGAGGTGGGTGCAGGCCCAAATTGGAGACCAAGCTCGACGACAATAGGCAGCTTGTGCTTGATGGAGAAGAAATTCTCGATGGAAGAACAATGACCAGGTAAACTTGCAACTCTTCCGAGAACGACATGTGCACAGATGTTAAGTTGGAGGTGGGGTTAAGAATTGGGGACAGGAGCTAAAGGACTACGGGAACAAAAACTAACTAGCATTTGGATCCTTATTTTGTGGTGTTCCTGTGTTTCAAGAGGGTCCGGATCATGTTCTCTTTTGGGTATCTCGTTCATGGGCATTGCTTTCCGAGCAATCTGTCATGTTAATTGCCCCTAGGATAAGGTTGTATATGGTTTGATGAGGGGTGTGTACATCTCTGCTATGGGACACTGCAAAAAACACTAACAGCAGCTAATCCATTGAAATGGGACTTTGAGATTGTATAAATATTATACAGATTATAATTAACAAATATCATTGAGGTCCTCTCAAGGTCCCATGGTATTACACCAAAGATCATTCAGGCTCATAACAGTTACTATTGTGTGATCATAATATTTTGTCGATTGTTTTTAACCTCTCGGGTGCCCAGGACGAGATGGTCTTGCCTTTAGCCATGGTTGACATGTGCCGAGAACGAGGCCACCTCGTCCTGGTAGCAGCCTTTGGAGGAAGCGCTAGCGCTCCCCCTGAGGGCCTCGCACCCCCTTCCCATGAGCAGGGATGGAAGGGGAATTGCTTCCTCTTTCACCCATACCCCGCCAACCCTGCCAGTGACTTCTGATGACGTGAGCGCGTGATCGCGCACTGACCTCATCCGAGGCCACCCCCTAGACCGGAAGGGAAATGCTTTGCATTTCTCTTCCGATCACGGGCTGGGGGCGGGAGAAGCATCAAAGGAAAGGAAAGGCTTTTCCTTTCCTTTGATGTCTCTCTGAACATTTCTGCAGCCCGATCGTGAAGCGATCGGGCTGCAGAAATGCCCACTAGACACTAGGGAGTTTTTTTTTTTGTTTCTTTATTTTGTAAATTGGCATGAGGGGAGCGACCCCTTGAGTAAGGGTCACTCCCCAGCGGGGGACATTTTTTATAAGGCCTTTTCTGCCCCCACTGGGGGCAGATCAGCCTATTTTAATTAGGCCGATCTCCCCCCAGGTGCGGCAGAAGCCACTAGATGCCAGGGAGTTTTTTTTAATTTATATAAGCAATGAAGGAGAGCAACCCCTTGAGCTAGGGTCACTCCCCTGGGGGGCAATTTTTTATTAGGCCATTTCTGCCCCCTCTGGGGGAAGATCAGCCTATTTTAATTAGGGTAGAAGACACTAGGCATCGGGAATAAAATTGTTTTTTACATAAACAATGAAGGGGAGTGACCCCTTGAGCAAGGGTCGCTCTCCTGGGGGTCAATTAGTTATGAGGCCTTGGGGGAGGCCTATTTTTCTTAGGCCAATCTTCCGCCGGGGGGCAGAAACCACTAGACACCAGGGATTTTTTTTTACATCAGCTTCACGCAAGGGGAGCGACCCCTGAGGCAAGGGTCGCTCCCTGGGGTGGTGGAGCAATTTATTTTAGGCCACTTCTGCCCCCCTTGGGGGCAGATTGGTCCATTTTAATTAGGCCGATCTGCCACCCAATGGGGGCAGAAACCACTAGGGACAAGGGATTTTTATTTTTGTATTTTTCACAGATGGGGAGCGATCCCTTAGGCAAGGGCCGCTCCCCAGGGGGCCAAATTTATTTTAGACCATTTCTTCGGCAGAAACCACCAGGGATTGGTGTGTGTGTTTTATTGGGGGTGGGGGGGGCAGCCCCTTGGGCAAGGGTTGCTCCCCATGGGGGCATATTACTGTTGGCCATTTCTGCCCCACTTGGGGGCAGATCGGCCTGTTTTTGTAAGGCCTATCTGCCCCTGGGGTTTGGAGGGTCAGAAAGCCCACTAGAGACCAGGTAAGGTTTTTGTTTAAAAAAAGAGGGTGGGGGTATGGCCATACCCCCATGCCAGATAAATGGGGACAACGTTGTGCTGCCCACCGGTGGGCAGATAGGGCAGTTACCCCCGATCCACTCCTCGGGGGGGTGGGGAGCAGAAAGCCTTCTAGATGCCAGGGAATTTAAAAAAAAATATAGTGGGATGGTGGCTATCAACCAGTATGGACATGGTTAAGCCCCCACCCAAACTGAAGGGGGTAACAGTCTTTCAGCTCTCCCCCGCACACTAAAACATCTTATCCCGACGCGACCGGCACAGGTGGTGTTTACTAGAACTCTGAGGCTTATCAGGGCCAATATGCATCTCTCCAGCACCATCTGATTTCTCCTATAAGATTTATGGCCACCAGCAGTACGTTGTATGGTTCTACCACATCTTTATACATGTTCTACACTTCGGAAGCCTTGACAAAGTCTTGAAGACGAAACACGTGTTGGCTGTTTTTCTCTGTGGACTTATTGCTACATGTGATCGGCTGTTTGCTTTATGGACTTCTGGTTACATGTGATCTTCCCATTGTAACTCTGACCATCTATTACCATCTGGCTTTCTTGATACATGGACATTTTGTACAACGCAATCTTTTTGATTTGGATTTGAACTACCTACTTGCATCTCCAATAAATTCCTATACATCATCTTCCCAGACCGGATATCTACTTAATTCCTGAATATTATCGGGAGCTACTATACGGGTGTGCCCTGGCCATTTTTCTTTTGCTATACAGGCAACCACCCACTTCTCAGTGTGTGGCCCTCCAACACCTGTGGTGGCAGGTGTTTCTGGCTAGCCTGGCACCCACTACTATATTGTTCTCTCAAATGACTACTTTCTGATTGTATAGCTGATATACTTATTGTTGATGTGCGAGCACCTGTTGGCATTTTCCACCTCTTGCGCTTGACTAAACTCTCAAAATCGTCCCACTTGGAATGGTGAGGGCTGCACTTCTTGGACTTTGGGACGCTGCCATGTAGAAAAATCTACCAGACCTAGACAGATCTGAAAACTAAACATCTGGGTGAGTCCAGGGTGGTGTGCTTCACATGCACCCCGCACCATTTTCTTACCCACAAAGCCCTGAAAACCTCCAACTTTGCTTGAAATCACACATTTTTCCCACATTTTTGTGATGGAACCTTCCGGAATCTGCAGGAATCCACAAAATTCCTACCACCCAGCATTGTCGCATTTATACCAATAAAAATTTTGCCCCCACTTGTCAGCCTAAAAATGTTTTTTTTTTTTTTCTACAAACTGCCCTTTTGTACCCGCTTTGGTTCCCCTTCATTTTCAACATGTTTTTGGCTCTTTTGGCTCTTCCCTGTCACAGGCACGTGGCCAACTACACAAGTGAGGTATAATTTTTACCGGAAGACTGAGGGGAATGTTGGGTGGTAGGAAATTTGTGCCAGTGCGGTGATCCCACACAGAAATGTGGGAAAAATGTGATCCTTTTTTTTGTTGCTAAATGAGGGTTGCTGAGGATTCTGGGCAAGAAAACACTGGGGGATCCACGCAAGTCACACCTCCCTGGACTCCCTTGGGTGCCTAGTTTAAAAAAATGTTTGGGTTTGGTAGGTTTCACTAGATGGCTGCTGAGACCAGGACCAAAAATGCAGGTGCCCCCAGCAAAAACAGGTAGTTTTGTATTTGATAATTTTGATGTGTCCACATAGTGTTATGGGGCATTTCCTGTGGTGGGCACTAGGTGTACCCACACCAGTGAGGTACCATTTTTATCAGGATACCTGGGGGAACCCTGGGCCGATGAAAGTTTGTGGCTCCCCTTAGATTCCAGAACTTTGCAGCACCGAAATGTGAGGAAAAAGTGTTTGTTTGCCAAATTGTGAGGTTTGCTAAGGATTCTGGGTAACAGAACCTGGTGAGAGCCCCACAAGTCACCCCATCCTTGATTCCCTTAGGTGTCTAGTTTTAAAAAATGCACAGGTTTGCTAGGTTTTTCTAGGTGCCAGCTGAGCTAGAGGCCAAAATCCACAGCTAGGCACTTTTAAAAAAACAAGTCAGATTTCAATGTAAAAATGTGATGTGTCCATGTTGCGTTTCCTGCCACGGGCATTAGGCCTACCCACGCAAGTGTGAAACAGTTTTTATCGGGAGACTTGGGGGAACATGGAATAGAAGAACAAGTGTTATTGCCCCTTGTCTTTCTCTAAATTTTTTCATTCCAAATGTAAGACAGTGTGTAAAAAAGGCGTCTATTTGAGAAATGCCCTGTAATTCACATGCTAGTATGGGGACCCCGGAATTCAGAGACGTGCAAATAACCACTGCTTCCCAACACCTTATCTTGAGCCCATTTTGGAAATACAAAGGTTTCCTTGATATATATTTTCCACTCTTTATATTTCAGCAAATTAATTGCTGTATACCTGGTATACAATGAAACCCATTGCAAGGTGCAGCTCCTTTATTGGCTCTGGGTACCAAGGGTTCTTGATGAACCTACAAGCCCTATATATCCCTGCAACCAGAAGAGTCCAACAGACATAACAGTATTTTGCTTTTGAAAATCTGACATTGCAGGAAACAGAGTAAAACGTGGTGTGAAATGGCTGTGTTTTTCACCTCATTTTCAATATTTTTTTATTTCAGCTGCTATTTTCTGTAGGAAAACTTTGCCACAAATTACCCGTGCTGAATTCAGAATTCTGTCTACTTTTCAGAAATGTTTAGCTGTTCGGGATCCAGCATTGATTTCACACCCATTTCTGTCACTAACTGGAAGGAGGCTGAAAGCACCAAAAATAGTAAAAATGGGGTATGTCCCAGTAAAATGCCAAAATTGTGTTGAAAAATGTGAGGGCCTAAGCGGAAACTGACCCAAATAGCCAAAAAAGGCCTGGCACCTGAAGGGAAAAGGCCTGGCAGCGAAGAGGTTAATATCAATTGACATCTGGGGAAATTTTGTTGCTATTAAAATCTACTTCTTCCTGAACCCCATGGAGGTAAATACTGAGAAGACAAAGATTTTTTGCATGAGAAAATGTTATGTACTTGCCAGGGGCACACTTGGCTGGTGCACTGCAGTAGGAAGTGGCTAGGTAGTGACACACAAGAGCTAAATAAAACACCATCATACAATAACAAAATAAGTAGTTGATGTAAAACTGAAGTTGGTGAAAGAATACAGTTTTTCCTAGAATCCTATGCTCTTAGGAGCAGACAGGTGGCTGAGGAATTCTTGAAGACATCATCGTTTTGTATCTTAATGTGAAATAAGGTGGCCCCAGATCAACAGGTTACTATAAAGTCATATGATGGAAATGTCTGAATTCTGATATATGATGTTACTTATATTTGAGAAAAACTTATACAAGCAGAACTTATCACCACCTAGACTTTGAAAGACTTAGGTATGCTTGCAACCCCGATGCTGAAAACCAGAAAAAGGGATGTGCCATGAGCCATAATCTTGACAAGTGCACATTAGATATGCTCCTCTATGTTGTGGCCTCAGCCTTAGGATGGATAGTGACAGTGTCACCAGGGATGGGTGGAGTAAGAGATTGCGTTGCATTGTGACAGTTTTTGTTTGTTTTAGATTAGGTTTTTGCTATGCTTTCAAAATTAGCAGAATTGAATGGTGATCTGCGCCCAGAAACTACCAAGAAAATGGTGCATTCAGAGTGTTTCTGCGAGAGGTTTTGAACCTCAAAAATAGGATCTGAGATGGAGGATCCTGAACACTTCAGAGACCTTGATCATGGTGACCGTTGACTCCTGCGACAGGAGATAGCATGGAAGTGTAGAGACACTCCACACTGGAGCACACCGCCTGGGGTTACAAGGGATCGAGTGAGTAAGAGTGAGCGGCATACACCCTGATGCTGGTCAGACTGATCCAGGAGTGGTGATACCTGTGGGGAGAGTGAGCTCCAAAAATGAAATAACAACAGATGAGGGCGATTTAATTCTCAAAGAAGTACAGTGGCTAGTCACCATGGAAGCCATTTTGAAATGATCAACTTCTGATTAGGTCTGAATTCGACCTTTACTCCACTCTGGTCTACTACTATGCTTGTGATCCGTGTAGCTGCTAGTGAAAGATGTCCCCCTCTGACCAGACGATTGCTCAAGTCACTTCACATACCCCAGGGGCACCTTTGTGCGTAAATAAACAGCCGCCAAACCAAAGCCCCACCTGTGCAGGTTCCATTGGTCCTCCTGTGTCATACCCCAGAATGACTAGCCGCAATCTGACTTACATTTCTATGGAAGAAGCTACATCTTCAAGTTATTTTGAATGAGAAAGTGTATTTATTCAAAAGGGCTGCTAATCACAGAAAGATTGAGCATGGAGATCCCCCACCATGTGCTAATGAGCAGAGCTCCCAAGGTGACAGAAACCACGTATTCATACTCCAATAAACATGTTTCTGGACTTGGTCATACCGCTGGTAGGTACTGATACGGTAACAAAGAGCGGAGAGTTCATCAGAATGAACAAAGAGAGCCTTCAAAAGTATTAACATCGACGTTTCTACAGACACAGCAGTTGTTGAAAAACCAAGCCTTGGTTCCCAGGAACATGCTGTGTACCAGATCAAAAACTTTAGTTTAACTGGTTTTAGCATTGACAAGAGGACCTGATTGTTATAGGTTGCAGTAGTCATGAAAATTAAATTGGTATTAACTTCAAAAGGTACACCTGGCACAAACAAGGACAGTGCACCGTGCTAAAAATAATGCACTGCCCCCTAGGGCAGCCGCGAAGATGAGCTGCCCTGGGGACAGCACACTCAAGTGAAAAACAGAGCAGCTATTTAGAAGCTGCACTGCGTTTAATAGTGCAGGCGGCAATCTGCCTGCGCTTTCAAGAGGGGAGAGTGATCCTTCTTGTAGGCTGTTGCAGTTAGTGACTACACCCGCCTGCAGGGGAGATATCTGGGGGGAGGTGTATGTGACTCTCTTTCTCTCCTCCATAGGGCTGCCTTTAGGCGGCACACTAGAAATTGCACCACCATTTTGCGGCGCACTCTGCACTCACATCCATGATATAGCGCAGGCACAGAGGTAAAGTGATTCCCTCATGTGCATGGAGCCACAACTCCCTGCAAATAAGGCAATGCCCTCTTATGATAATGCTGGCAACATGCCAGCGCTGTCAGTGTTACAGAAGGGGATGCACAAGCGCCTGTGGCCTCCTCTGTAATACGCACAAAGTAAGTGCACATGCCTGTTGCACCCCCCACGAGCCACAGTCTATAATGCAGCCCCAGATCTCCTCAATTGACAGACTTATCCTATAATTTGGAAACAGTAGTGCAAAGAAATCATGCCTTCTCAGAAACTGCTTTTTTCGTATTTCAGTGTAAAACTGAGGGGGTAATATCTGAGAGATTGAAAGTGTGCACCACGTAGGCAGGGAAGCAGCAGCCAGACCAATCTTTGGACAGCCACATGCAGCCTTGGTTGCCACAAGTATAGTACGCCCCAGTTTGTTCAACTGCACTACTCCAGGAGAACTATAGTCCAGAAGGTAACACTTCTTCAGCTCGGATAAAGGAAATGAGATTGAAAGCGTGTGCTGGCCCACAGTTGTATTACAAGTCAAAGATGCTGCAATGTACTTTCCTGCAAACCAGTCCTACAGCTGATTGAGCAAGCCGAATAGAGGATGGGAAATGTTCTGGTCAGGGAGTGGCGTATTTAAATTATCCATGGTAGGAGAGTTAATTAAGTTGTGACATTCAGGAATAAAATGGCCATGTAAGTGTGTCATTGCATTTTTCTTTCCACTCAAACAGGAATGTGTTCATGGGTGCACCCCCGTTCAAGTCAGTGGGCAAATGAGAACGCAGCCAGCAAGATTTACAATTAAAATCCTATTTGTACTGATCCAGTCCTTGCAGAGAAACATTGTCCCGGTCAGCTGGTTGTCTACCTCAGAGAAGAGCGCTGGGCTTCTTTCTGATGTACAATTCCAGCCACACCATGTTGACTCCTGACACATCTACATGATGAATCAAACCAAGAAGCTTACTGAAAAAAAGGTTGGTCAGATGCACCAAGGGAAGAGGTCTCTGGGTCCGGTCCCATTACCACGTGGCAGGTTGTAACCGTGGCCAGGAGCGGGTGCGGCCTCTTCGCTGTTCCTCTGTTGTGTGCCTGCGGAGAAAGGGCTCTTCTGTAAGCTGGCTTGGCTTCTGCCTGCTGTGTGATATGCTTGATTTACCTCAGGTTTTGATTGAGTCTGAAAATGTTTTTTTTATATAAAAAGAGTTGTGAGTCACAAAACAGTGAAGCAGTTGGAGCTCCCCAGATTCAGCAAAAGAGGTGAGCTACCCAAGGGGTTCCCCTGTCCCAAAGTTACTGGAGCCGGTTACATGTTTGAGGGATTTTGATACCATAGGAGCAGGTGCAGGGGTGACCTCAGTGTTGAGTGCAGACAACCTTCAAAAGTTTAGGCATATAAGAAGAGCTTCTGCAGAAACAGCAGGTTTTGAAAAATCTCTCCCCAGGTGTAAGGAGGTGCACTGCATCTCAAATCGGAGTCGGGAACTTCAGGCTAACAGATTTTAGCATTGTCAAGAAAACATGTATGTTACAGGTTACCACAGCCAAGTGTTGTGTGAGGCAAATTCATACTAGCTTCACATTTCCACTGGGTAGATTTAGCACAAGCTAGGCACACAAACTTACCAAAATCAAGTATATGATTCAGTTTCCAGAATCACTGAGGACTTGTTTTAAGCCTCCAGAGAATGGAAGAAACTACAAGTTTGTTCCAAATATGAAGCACACGTACCCCAATTGAGGTGGACCTATTCCAAGATGTTGCACTGGGGCTGCCTTCCTACGACGATGAAGTGACCACCAAACTGCTTGAAACTGATAACTTTTTGGGGAACTGGATTCCCAGGTTGGCATGAGGATTAAGAGAATTGATCATGATGCAACAGTTTTCAAATTAGGGGGATACCAATAACCATACAGAACAATGACCTAATATTTTATGAACACGAGTTGTTCTTCAGAGCAGAGAGCATTAGATCCTGCATATTACTCGACATCTAAAGCAAGCCCTCACGTCAAAGGCCCCAACAAAGGTCTGCTGTATAGTAGTTTATGTGACCCTTTATAAGAGGAAGACACATCAAGCTTTATCAAGACCCAGCACAAGCGATGCTTAGGAAAAAGAAAAGATGAGGGCTGTGACTGCCCAGCTTAAAGAAAACCAAGAAGTGGAGGCTTCCCATTAAGCTCGTTTTCACATATAAAGATTACATTGTCGCATCAAGAAAGCAGCATAGATCCAAGGTATGGCTGAAGAAGATCCTGGAGTGGAGATCAAGTTGGGCAGGAAGAGAGTCCAAAAAGTACAAAGTTTCAAGGACATGCAAACCCAGAGCCAAGAGAATGACAAAGAAAGCGGAACTAGTCCAAGCGAGTGGAGTGGTGTGCGTAAAGATGGCTGTTACCCATAAGCAGTCATGATCCCTTAAATAGTATTTTATAGAGTGTGCCCCTAAATAGTCTGCTGGTTGGAATGAGCATCTGATGGCAATTTAAAATGTTTGAGCTGAAATGTAGTATCCCTGGTGCTGCAAATCGTTCTGTGATTTTCTTTGCTAACTTTCCTCTACTTTAACTCTTCTGTCCACCGATAGCGTCCGTTTGACTTCACTGCGACCTGTAGCGGCTCTCACAGGGCAAGCAGCACCTTATAAAACACCATTAGTTACGGAATGGTTGCTCCTGTATGATTCTTTCTTAGGAGTAGTTTAACTTGTTTTTTATTTCTGGCTGAAACCTTCGCTCTGTTCTATAAATTGTATTTTAACCTAGTTTCATGCTAGTCTTTAACCCGTATGGTACAGTGGGGTAGAGGTACTAAGGACCAAGCCCTTGTGTTGAGATAGATATGTATATATCCAATTTAGAGTTTATATAGAACCAATTAGAACCCATTTTGGGACGAGAGGGCTTTGGCACAGTGTCTGTTTTGTGTAGTAACAGTTGCATGCTGGGAAAGTGAAATATTAACAAGGAAATTAAATGAAAAAAGGCTATCTTCAGGTGAGTAGTTTGTCATCAGTGATTCATATTACAGTGCACATTAATGGGCAGTTGGAAGATACATGGAGAGGACAGTGTTGGGAGTCGAACAGTATGTTACCCGGGTTTTATTTGTACTAGTAAATTACCTCAGGTTAAAATCTTGGTGTGGATCCATTTTCTGGCCTGGAGGAGATCTTTTCTAGAGTTTATAGGACCAATGGGCTCATGTAGGTCTGCTGCAGGACACCTACCTGTTGTGTGCAATTGAAAAAACAATTGTGTTCTGTTCTGTTGCAGTTGAGATCTTTACAGCATAATTAAAACATAAAACAATGCGGATTAGCAATATTAGTCAGCAGAAGGGAAAATTCTGTAAAAGGATAGGCCTGGAGACTCAAAAGTAAGAGCTGATGGTGTGATATAGCAGAAGCTAGGAATGTCAGTGATGGTCAGTACAGCGTTTTATATTAAAGTATTTCCAGACGCAGGTCAGTTTGCAAGCAGAGGAAATGTATGTGAAAATATTACCTTTTACTGGATTGACTGGTAATCAACCTCATTCCAGTACCCTCTGGATCATCAGCACTTATACTGGACTGACTCCTGGATCTTCAAACTTTTACAGTCTCTGTGAGTCGGTTTCTCTAAGAGTACTCCCAAAGGATCCCAGTGTAATTGACATTATTTTTGATGACGTGTGCTGAGTGGACAGAGAGCTCAAGATTCAGTCCGACTACTTAACAAACAATATGTTCCTGCAGTGAAAAATAAGAGCGCCCTCTTGAGAAACAGACAATTTTCCCTTTCTTAGCCAAAACACAGAAACAGCTACCAAATAATACTTTCAACACAGCCTGTCTTATGCGATTTCTCAACTTCCTGGTTGGTTGCAAATAAGTATAAGCAGCTCCCAACAGCACGACTCCTGCAACCGTACCTCACCTTTCTCTGCTCCCAGGGGGACATTCGTGGAGGCCTTTGTAGCTTTCTATGCATTGCTCCACTCTGCACCCCCAATTGCCCCTATAGAGTCTATACAAGAGATTCTAGCTGGAGCTCCCCTCCTTTTCCATATTAGAGAGGGATGAGACGGATGCACCTATTTCAGTCGCAGCCATTTAAGCATCCCTAATGGAAATGTCCACTGGGAAATCGACTGGAACTTAGGGCCTCCCGGGGGAATTCTGCAAACTATTTGTGGCCACCTTGGTACTCGTTGCTGAAACTGTTGGACTCTGTGCTGGAGCTGGGACACCTCCTGAGTACGCTCTGCAATGCACTATTGGTTTTCTTCCTAGAGCCAGGAAAGAGCCCCATATATCTGACATTTTATACAGCAATTGCCACCTTAAATATGGACTACAAATTAATGAGTAAGATCCTGGCAACCCGGATTCACCTGATCCTTCTCCCGTTTCATCCATGCGGAACAGACGGATTTGTCCCATGCCCTAGCACAGCACTATCAGACCCTTCTTCTGCATAATGGAGGCAGGACATCTTCATTGGCCTTGGGCGGCCCTATTGGTTTTGAATGTAGAAAAAGCATTTGATTGCCTCAGTTGGACCTACCTGTTTCCAGTGCTATGCTGTTTTTGTTTCAGAACCCATACCATCAAACTCATCTGTCTTTTGTATGAGGCACCAACAGTGCGGGTTCATACAGGAGGCCTGATCTCCAATTCTGTTCCAGTGAGCAGACGCACCAGGCAGTGGTGTCCGCTATTTACTTTAGTGGTGGAGCGTCTCGCCACCCGTGCCCAATTCACGATTAGTAATTGTGGCATTCCTTTGCCGAACTGGACATCGTCTCTGCTGCCTCCACCCCTCCAATATATATTATTTCCCTATATTCAGATGATGTCTTGTTGTATATCAAGCACCTAACTGCTAATCTCTCTGGCATTTCTGATCTCTTGACTAAGTTCGGAGATCTCTCTGGTTTGCAAGTGAGTTGACCTAAATCTTATGTATTCCTCCTGGCACCCACTATGACGAGCTTCCTATTGGTAGGGGTGATGGTCCCTTAGAGTGGAAGGACAGGTTCTCCCACTATCTAGGAATCAGATTGTTTCACCCCAAGTCGGACCTATTGGATCGTAACCTTATTGTGGCAGTGTTCTCCTACCGGGCTCAGGTCACCTAGTGGAAATCCTTCCCACTCTCTGTGAAGAGACAGATAGTCATCCCAAAGATGATCCTGCTTTCTCGTGTATTGTAGCATTTCGCCAATCTCCCAGCGATTCCCCATCAGACGATATTCAAGGATCTAGATAAGATGTTGGGGGACCCTATCTGACATAACAGTAGGCAGAGTGGCCATTTCTAAGTTACAACTCCTACGGCATATGGAGGCCTAAGCGCTGTACTACCTGCCCGCTCAGCTACATGGCTAGCCCAATGGTTGGCAGGACATAGATAGGAGGACACTAGTACAGTGGTGCCCCCTCTTGATTGAATTTGGCAGGGCATTACATAAAAAGGAATGGGTGAGGGCCCTGGATTATACCTACATAGAGCCTACCTTTCACCACAGTGCATCAGTCGTATCTTTCTGATTGCCACTGCCACGTGTGCTCGATGCCAGACGCTAGCCGGAGACCTCAGACATGTCCTATGGGATTGCCTCACCCTCAGCACTGGAGGGAGAATTTACATACAATTTCCAAGCCCACTGGCCGAGCACTCCTGGGCACATGGGAGATGAGACTGCTGGGGTTATACAAATGGCAGAAGAAATATAAAAATGCAGCTCCTTTCACTGATCTGGCCCTGGCCTTAGCTAAACTTACTGTGACAATGCAGTGGAAGAGTGGGATCCCTCCTAGTAGTATGGCCCAGAGAACCATTATGGTGTGCTGGGCCAGTGCTGCAGTCCTACGTCGAGAGGATACAAGGGACCTTCATCAACGTCCCTTGAGATAACCCTTTTATCCCACTGATGGTGGTCCAGACCCTATCACATAGCCACTGATATTTGATAATCTAGGGTCCCTTGGACTTTCCGTCTACACCGCAAACTCTATCTGCCCCTGGCACTCCCCCATTCTGCCCCCCCCTTCTTTTTTCCACTAGGTTGGCATTTGGTGTGTCATCAAGCCACAGTTGGGTAGTACTGCATAGGGATTTCCACCCTCTATATTCCTTATGCATCTCTCTGCATGTTCTCTGCAGAGGGTCACTCGTATTTGACTTAAGGCCTCAGTGCTGTACATTGTTCAGTACCTTGTACCTGTGAAGCATGTAATTAAGTTATTGTAAAAATGAATACAAATTGTTTTTTTAAAAAAAGGGATTTCTCAAAGAACCAGCTGGACGAAAGCCAAGGCGGTAGTGAGAAGAGAAGCAATACACCTTAGTGCTGCTCTCTGCCCAACGAGATATATGAAGAACCCTGAACTAGAGGTAGATGTACTGGAGCTAGGAAAAGCCACAAAATACCAAGAAGGTAATATTACTTATAGGACAAGGAAGAGCTCTTAACAGAGAACTGCAGTCTCCATTCTCTGTGTGCACCATAATGCTTCAAAGCATATGACCATTTTAGTACTGTTTCAGAATAGAGGCAAATAAATACCTTGCATGGCCTATAAATTGAAACTAAGAGAGTCTAACATTGTATAATACATAATGAGTTGAAGGACTCCCTGTGTGCAAGTTAACAAAAGTGAAAAGGCTGAAATCTTCACCAAATATTATGCAGATCCTTATGTGAAATGTCCAACTGGACAGCTTTTTCCTTCAATCGATATCCTACAGTATCCGTAAAATTTTAGGGTTAAAAAAACTTGTCTTAGATGAGATGGTCAAAATCTCCATTTCCAAATTATTCAGACATAAAGCTTCAGGCCCTGGTGGATTTGCACCTGTATTCTGTGGAACATGTAGGGGTATCCACTAGAACCCCCTTTTGTGACTTCTGAACAACTCCAGATCACTCCGCCGCGCTCGATTATGGTCAAACCTGCTAAAGATCCTACTGAGTGCACATCATTATAAAGTTATGAAACCAAAATATTTTAGAAAATAAACATTGATGCAGACCATTTAGTGAGTAAGGAAAATGTACACTTAAAATAAAGGGCCACCATCTCCAGCTTTACTGCTCCCATAGTTTGAAAAATTGGTGTAATTATTTTCAAATGTATGCCCATATTTCAAATAATGGTGTTAACAAATTTATCGGCCTTAAATCGAAAATCCGTCAGACCACTAGCCTGTTCAGTTACACCACTGCAAAAGACAGATCAGGTTGAATGATAAGGTACCAATTGTATTTTTTTACCCTTTTTGAAAGTCTTTATAATTTGTTGCTAACAATCCAGATTGCAAAAATAAACATCAATGGCTCAGTGTCATCACTCCCAAGTTGCATATCATTGAAAACAAGGGGTGTGGTTCGGGGGTAACGGATCATTGTCATTTTCATTTCTGAAATAAAATGAAGAGACATTTCTTTACAGCTGTTGTATCATAGTCACCCTGTGGCCCAGGTGTCTGCCTACCGACGTCACCGTTCCTATGGGCAACCCGGAGGTGAGGTGGGGCTCACTCCAGCCCTCTCTACTGCAGATACTAACCCCCTCGCAAGAGAAATTCCTGTGGAGTATCTCCATTCACAGGGGGTCCTTCCACAGCTCTTAGAGGCTGAGACTCCACGGATTCTGGTGCCTCCCTCACCCGGTCTTTCATCCCTGCCACAGTCCCAGGTCTCTTTCTGCCTTCTCATCTCTACGCACCTTGTGCAGTCCTTTTTCACCTGCAACAGCCCATTCCTCCAGGGTGGGCAGGGGAGTTCCTATTCATGGCAATGTATGTCAGTCCTTCTTTTAGCCAGGAGCAAGCCCAATATTGCAAACCTATTAGCAGTTTTGTGCCTTGCTCTGGTGAAGCTACCAAACCAGGCATACAGGGTTTAACCGTAAGAATTAACTGTAGGCCTGTGAGTTTGTCCTCATCTTCCTTCCAGAAATATCCTAGTTCTGTGTATCCCTAAGTCATATGCAGGAATGTTGCTGATGCGCAGTCGCAGCATGGGCAGTTTTCAGATTTTGCAGGAAGTATTTTATGTAGGCGTTGTGGTGTAAGATAGACTTGGTGCAAATAATAGAACTGTGCGGGCTTAAACCTAGCATTATCGACTACCTCTGCACTTGTCATGTGCTGTCAGCCATTCCCCGTCTGTCTAAGTACAGCAGGGGCCTTTCCTCTTTCAGCGTACTGTAAATGTGTGGAATGAGTCCCTTATTGAATCCCTGATCCTAGTATCAATTTAAGGGTCTGAAATTCAACCGGATCTTGCGTGAAGTCCATCCAGATTTCCATACCCTTCTTGACAGCTTGGGAAACTGCAAGAATTGACCGGACCAAGGTTAAACACTGTTTAGCTCTAGTGCAACCTGGCAAGGTAGAAGCACTTGCCCAGCTTTCTGTCTCTATATCAGACAAATGAGAGAGTTGGCACTCCTTAGAATCTCTTGCCTGCTACTTCAACTCAACTTAAATTGTTAGTACAAAGGATCTATATTATTAGGTTGCAGTAAATCCATCTGAGTTATACTTCTCGATCAAAGTAAAATCCAGAGTGAACATCATAAATTGTGGCCCAGACACATTCTCACCCCTCCTATTAGAACAAGTCACAGAAATATCACTTTAAAGTGCCACGCTCAGATTCGAATTAATGAACGTGGACTACACCTAACAAACGTGTTGCTGGGTGCATAAAATTATTTTTTACCCTTTAAGGAAACCTATTCACAAGAAAGTACGCAAAGTATGGGTGGGTATCTCTGCCTCAACGTCCCTTTTCTAATGTCATCAGTATTCCCTTTAGTATTCCCAGTAGTATTTGTGCGAATGTATGAATTTCTGGCAGGTGTAAATACATTTAAAAAAAAAGGTAAATCCAGCTGTAAATGTATTTTTATGATCAATTTTACCTTTGTGTGGTCCTATGTATTGAGGGCTATTGGTACCCAAAATGCAAAGAAAAACCCAGGACTGGATGAGTGGATCACACTTCGCATGGGATGACCGCATGAGCTCTCTTGCAAACAGGCAGCACTGCAAGTGGAGGAGATGTGCACATGGCTGCTTAACCCACTCTGCTGACCATGATGTCCATTGCTTGGTCTCTAACTCTTCACCGAGACCCTGATGACTCCTACTTCTCAGCCAGCTCAAGCCCGCTGCAGCGTGCACATCATGGGTTTGAATCTATAACAAGGCAAACCTAACCTTTTATCTATTGGTAATTGGTAACTTAAGTACAATTACATGTGGGAATAGTAAGATATATTTTTTTAGAAACTGTGGTACTAATACTTATGAAATGCTCTAGACCTCAGGATCTGAAATCACCTATGGCTGAAGTTTTCTTCTTCGTTCCCTAGGGGCCTGTTCTTTGTACTAGCATGTTAATTGTACGCAACTATCTTTAACTATATGACCATGCAGGGCCTCATTTAAAGCACAATAGTAATTGAAAATCTTCAATTGTCTGGAGAAACTTGTAGCTCCCGAGTGGCCACTTTGGGGATGAATGCTTTATAAAAATAGGCATTGTAAGTTATTGGATGCTATTGAACACATGCCTATCTTTGTTAAGATAATTGAGGGTTATTACCTGATGTTTTAGTTCAAACAACTGCAGTTTCTACTACTCTCTTCAAGACTGCTTCCATCACTCTGTCTTCATGACACCTCATATGGACTCTTCTTACATCCTGTGCAGGATGTTTTTTGAGCTTTTTGCCATGCAGTCCTTCCCATGATTGCAGTGAGACAGAACTGTGATGCTGCCGTAGACCTAAAAATGAGGACGTTCTGCCTTCAAGCATAAAAGTAATGGCTCCACCAGCTTTGTACCAATTGGTTATATTTTGTGCTTTTTTCTACCACTTACTACATGTGTTTGGTCTCATAGCACTTTGGGAATCTGGGCAGCCTTTATGGTTCTGTGGTACCCTTGTCCGCAGTCAAAGTAGTTTAATGGCATTGTATTAGGAAGTGGTTAGTATTCCTTGGAAGTGTGTCATACTGGACAGTGGCAGCCATGATTAAAATAGTCTATCTGTGTGTTATAGGTAGATCCTGTCATTTTCGTGGCAGTCATGCTTTCTATGAATGGCAGTGATAATAACATAATCTGCAGTTGGTGGAGTGCCCTCCAGAACAATTTGATCTCTCAGCATGCTTGCGGCTGTGTCAAAGCCTGTTGTTTGCCTGTAAAGTCCTTCTTTTGCATTACTTTGTCACTGTCTCTTGCTTTCCATGACTATCTTCACACACTCCTGCATTTCTCTGCATCACTTCCTGCAACACAGTAGTATACTATATAGCACGTTATGGGTTCCAAAATGGGGAAGTGGTATTGACACGTACTAGGTACATACAATTTTGTCAGAGAATAAAGCTTCTATAGCATTGATGCTGAAACCACCATCTTACAATGCTATTTTTTTTACATGATGCACTGTGTGTCACATATTCTGTCCACGTAGTCCTTGGAAAAAAAACTGATGCAACTATCTTTTTAGTCCAGTCCAATTTTCACCATCTACTCTCCACTTATAAGCAGTGTTCCAAAGCATCCCTATGGGAGAAACTCCAAATGCACTGTCTGGTGCTAAGTTCTATCAGCTTTTGACCAGTATTACTGGTCCGAGGTACTTTAAGATTCACCATTTCCCACAACTCCATTGGTGAAATACTTTTATCTTGTAGGACACAAGCTTTGTGATCAGGTAAAGCAAAGATTTGCATTCATATGTGCATGTGTTCCAACTTGTATTTGTGGTTCTTTGCCGAAGCCTTTATTATTAGATTGAACACTCCAAGAAAATGCAGAGCTTTCACTGCTGAGTGGTTCCAGTACAAAAATGTGTACGCACATTTGCAAAGTATAACATTCTGAGGATATATATAATGCTCCCAGAATGTTCTCTGATTAGATGCAAATACTTGCAGAAGCTTGCAAGCAAGATTGATGATTCTTTGCTTTGAAAATAAATTATACACCAAAAAAACAGCAACTAGAAAAGGTTTTACTTCTGCCCCTGCTCGGAGCAAATTTCCAACCTTTCCCAGTGTGACACAAGTTTATACAACAGTTGGTGAAAACCTGTAACCATGCATGAGTGTGCACAGATTTAGAAAGGCATTCTACCCTGAAACTACAGCTTCCTCTACTTCCAGCCCCAGTATGTAGATATGCAAAAAGATGGCAAAATCTGGGCATTGATGGAATCCAAACCCTGCTAATATATGCATCCTGGCATAATCAGAAAGGCTATTATCAGAGGTCTGACAGAATGAAAACACTCATAATCTGTTGCTTCACTGCAAGGCATCAAATGGATTTTTTACAGGACAAGTAGCTTTCTGAAGCATCCCATCCCGTGGGTAAATATTTTATAAATGTACATACCCCTGTATCACCTTTTAGAGTTATCTATGAATTAACTTTTATTTTGGCTCAGATACTTTAAAAAGCACCATTTGTCATACTCTTTGCACAAAAGCCTTCAGCTAGAATAATAACATAATCAAAAAATGTGACAGCAGGGTATGCTTAAAACATCTCACTAATATTGATCATGCTTTCAAGAATGTTTGAAGATGGAACCCCCACCACAAAACCCTCTCGTCATTTGTTCATTAGTGGGGTCCATGCCACCCCTTCCCAAAAAATATAGTCCTGGCTATGGGCCTGGCGCTGGGCCCGCTGTGTGTAGTTGTGGAATTTGCAGATATCCTGATTATCAAAGATCAGATCTCTGGACTCTCGAACTGCACTTAGATTTGTATCCTAGTCTTTATAATTGAGGAGTTTTGCAAACAATGCTTGTGGCAGTGCTCCCAATGGGGACCTCAGGGCCAAAGTTCTGTGAGCTTTTTCCACGGTGAAAACCCCAGACAGTGTAGCAGGGTCAAATGCTGTTCTTAGCCATCTATCCAGAAATAGTTCAGGGGTCCTGCCCTTGTCTTCCCCGCAGAATCCCACAAAGCAGAGATTGCAGGGGTGCGAGTGACTCTCAGTATTCTCCTTCAACTTTAAGGCAATGTCTGTCAGTGAGCCTCCTGTCACCCCAAGTGTCTGGACCGCCTCCTGAAAGGCTGTCATGTTCGGTGGCCAAGTATCTCTCAGCCACTTTGCGTAAGTCCATCTTAGCAGGTTGACATCTTGAGAGATTGTGTCTATTTTTGTCTGCAATGCTGAAGTTCACTCTCATAGTCCAAAGGGACCCCACCTCCTCAACCTGTCCCTGTGGCTGTGAACAGATCCATTTTAGGTCCAGCATAAGCGTACGACCTCTTTTATACTTTTAAGTATGCTTCTTCTGTGGGCCTCCAGCTATTTCATTTGTTAGTTTCAGTGTCATCAAAAAATCCTTGCTTGCTAGTGGTCAGTCATGCCTCTTTGTCCCTCCTTCTTCTGTGTGGAATCAGGGACCACTACTGTATAATTACGCTTTGGCCTGTTTATCTGTTTTGTAGGGGACTTTTTTTTTTTTTACTTAGTGTACTGCTCGTGTCCATGAAAGCTTCCCTTTTCATTTGCAGAGCATTCTTGCTCTGAGTTTAGCTTAGCTGTAAACAAGGCTATAGATCAGGCTGTTATCTTGGTCACACTTGGTCTTTGTGGGCTCTCTGCACCCTTTCTCAGCTGCCTGTCTCCTGCCCTTCCTTGGCTTGGATTTTCTTTACCAAGTGTCCCTGCCTGTGGTCCCGGGTGCTGAGAGCAAGAGTGAATGTTCGCTTATAATTACTTAGGCTTGTATTTTCTTTACTGAGTGTGCCTGCCTGTGGTCCCGGTGCTGAGAGCAAGGGCGGAGGATCGCTTGTTGCTGAATGTTAACACTTACAGAATTCCCACACTCCAAGAAAACGCCCGACCTTTTATATTTTACTTGCATTTTCAACTGGGGATAAGATCAGCGCATAAGATACACTGCTGTTAGCATGAGCAAAGCAGAGACATGCTCCCCTACTTTACAAGGCAATTTTAATTGCAGAAACTGCCTCTATGTATGCTAGTAAGAGAAGCAATGTTGTCTGGGCCACGATCAAAACACACATTCGCGCCCCCTTCTCTTTACTTTTTAAGCTGATTGCAGTACTAGGACAGCAGTGACAGTTTTGATTAAGCATAGCGTCAGAAAAAACAAAGTTTTCCAATTAAATACACATATTTTATGTTGCTTGAAGTTCAGCTGCAAATAACAGACATTTCAAAGGCATGCAATAAAAACAAGCAGCAATAAAACCTGAAGTGTGGAGATGGATGATAGTTACAAAAAGCCAAACGCCACACGCCGTCAGTCTTCTAAAGCAGTTCTCAGTTGTGGACCGGTGGCTGCATCGCAGACTTACAAGAACAGAAGAGTGACCACGAGGACCTGTGAAACCTGTTCAGTGAGCTGCTCCGGTGTCCACAGTGCAGAGCTAGTTAGCAAACTCTAAGGTACTCTCTGGCACTCATCCATGCAAATGCTCTATTTGCCAGACATTTTTTTTAATACTACGTGTGGTGCCCCAGCAGTATCTCGTGGTAGCGTAGATGGCTGTTTCCTGCGCACCACCTCCGGTTGCGCCTCCAACCCATCTGACTTTGCCACACGTTGGTGTGTTTGGCAGAGCTAAATGGGTTCATTAATTCCACACGCAATGGCTACTCTGTATCAGTTACAAAAGTACAGTGTAATTCTCCAAACTGTATTAGTGCAACAAAAATTCTTAGATCATCCTGGGTGTTTTGGAAAGTGTACCAGATGGCTTTAAACTATTTGAGATGGCAAAAACTATGAAACTGGATTCAGACATGTTTATTGACTGCCGTCTGGTAGGCAGAACGGAGGAACCATGTCAATCTGCTGGAGCTTGGGAATGGGAGTAATCAGGCTTTCAGTAGTTGTTGCTGTCGCCTCCCTCTGAGTCACCCCTGTGGTCCCATACCCCTGTTGTTTGAGGACTGCTCTCAATAGTCCTTCGTGGCCATGTGGACAGTTTCCCTGTGTGACTTACTCCGTGCTTTTGTCTGCTCTGGTCAGCTTTGCTGATGTTGCAGTCTCTCAGGGAGACGGGTCCACCCACAAAGTGTCTCTGGCGCTATACGGCTGTATCCACTGTGCCTGGCTCCATTTATATGGCAGCTGTTCTTCTGGGCCTGCGGTGGTATGGTACCACCAGACCCGCTGCTGTTTGTGCAGCAGGACCCGCAGTCAGAGCAGTTTCACCTCTCTGCCGGGCTCAAGCTTGCCTACCTCCATCCTCCTGGGCTGCCGAGAAGCCTCCACTGGCACCTCAGCCCGGGCACAGTGGCATCCCTCTCTCCCGCTAGGCGCCCCGGCTCCAAGATGCACAGCCGATCTCATCTTCCACAGTTCAGTTCGGGTGCCGCAGCACACAGGTGTCTCCAAGCCAACACCCTGGAACTTTATAAGGGCAGTCACTGTCGCAACTAGGGGCCCCCCTAATCACAAGGGACCTCTCTGTGCTCACCACATGCATCCAGCATCATTTAATTCACAGGGTGCCGCAGGATTCCTACTTGGGAGACCGAGAGCAAATGGATTTATCTGCTGTTGGCTATCTTGTTGGCTACGCCCCTACAAGGTACCAGTTGGTAATAATGTTGAATTCAAGGTGGCACTATTTTCGCCCATGATGTAATTTTTCTATTTAGGTATATAGTTCCCAATCTTTTGTTTATGTTGACTGAGTTGGTGGCTTTGAAAGGAATTTTGTGGTACACTACTAATTACGGATACTTTGCTGTTCTAAACATCACTGAGTGGGAGAACAGGTTACAAATGGAATAAACTTGTGAGGCTCACTGAGATTAAAAAAAAAAAAAAAGACTCCATATGTAGGATCCATGTTATACTTCATTATGATTCGCTTCACAAATACAATATTCTGCATTTTGTAGAAGATTCTGTTTTTCATCTACAGAGTTCGAACCATCTGGAGGTGATATGGATAAAAATAGATGATCTTCATCCCTCGGCTGTGTTATATAAAGTAAACTCAGTTTAATTTTGTAACATGAACATCCTCATATACCTAAGGGACTTTGAAGGGGTAAATTACAAAAGGGTGTGCTTAGCAATTCTTGAAGGAAAGAGATGTACACAGCTTGGATCTTTGTGTCACAGATCAACAGACATCAGATTTAATGTGGAAATGGTAAAGAAGGTTCCTCCTATGCAACAACTAATGTTGATGATTGCAGTAAAAATATATGAATACACAAAATGTAATGTACTTATCAGTTTAGTGGTGAGCCTTAGCAAATTGTTAATGCACTCTTTTACAATGCAACTTTTTTGTCCCCTCCAAGTTTGGCAGTTGTATCTGTATACGGTTTATTGATTTGTGTATGACATTTGCTAAATATTTCTGATTACATTTTTTAATACTGAGAAAGGGTTCCAGGAAGCAAATTGTATTGATAGAGTGGTACTTATGCCTACATGAAATAAAAACTCTCCATAGCTATAATTTAAGCGTTTCTCCTTTAGATTACTTTAAATAATATTGTTGAGTTGTTTTGTAATTGTTAGAGAATTTTCATAAAGCAGAAGCCAAATAAAGAATAATAAGTGTAAAAAAAAATATCACATGTTAAAATGTTCTTCCGCAGGATTCAAGAAGTTTATAATCCACTTTTGTTCTCTTTGGTTTTCAGGACATTGAAGAATCTGGGGGAGCCAAAAAGCGCAAATACAAGATAACTTTTCCACTCCGCGACATCCTCAAAAATGTAA
Source organism: Pleurodeles waltl (assembly GCF_031143425.1). Taxonomy (NCBI): domain Eukaryota; kingdom Metazoa; phylum Chordata; class Amphibia; order Caudata; family Salamandridae; genus Pleurodeles; species Pleurodeles waltl. The sequence goes on along the minus strand of NC_090444.1, from coordinate 1,804,961,817 downwards.
GTAGCATGATTTCAGGTGGGCATACTCCACTCCTGTGATGTGGCAGAGGCCCGGCCTTAGCCCACCCGGCGCTGCACTGTCCATCGAATTCAAAGAGCATCTCGAGGTTGGTTGGAAACGTTTGGCTCCTGCTGCCACACCAAGAGTGCTTTCAGCTACAACCCAAAGCCAGCCAACTGCCACATCATCGTTGTTTGCTGTCATCTTGTTGCATTTCACTCGATGGCCGTGACGCATCTCTGATATGCTTTGGGTATTCCCAGGGTTAAGTTGGTAGACACTAATCTGAGGTGACTGAGAGAGTCCTCAAAATCCTAAAAGTGAATCTTGAATTTATTCTTAGCCTCCATATCTAAAGAGGCTCCATATGAGGAGATATTATTATGAAATATAAGTGATGCCACACATTGCTGTTGGCCAAAAGCCTTACAATGCCGCATTGTTTAAATACTCAGGCATTGAATTTTATAGCTAAGTCCCAAAAACTTACTAGCTATAAAAGAATGGACATTACCACTAAGAGCCACAGAGAAGTGGTATCCAATCAGAAATAGTAAAGTTTCCCAATTTTGTTCCTGCTTGAGCTAAAAAAGCTGGTTCTGCTGAGTTGAGCTTCTTCGTCAGTCCTGGTTGGATGGTAACGAGCGAGTATTGTGAGTTTATTTGGTAGCAATTAATAGTGATGATTAAAGGTGCTAATCCTTGAAGGCAATGAGTAACATGAAATTATGGCCACAGTAGATTAACAGAAGGTGTGCAAGGGTTAGGCTTTGTTGTGCTGTCTTATAATGAGGAGAAGAGAGCTGTATATCAGAACATCGGCACAAAAATCTCATGCTACCAAAAGACCATTTTAAGAATATAGACTACCAAAATATCATTTGAGTAAGTATATATAGGTAAATATAGGTTTTCTATTCTGAACAGCATACCTGCGTACCTTGAAGATGTATATCTCATCAGGGTATGTATAAGTGGAGTTAAGTATAGTAAACCTATAATTTCCTATATGATATTTTGGTAGTCAATATACTATATCAAATGTTTAAAACTCAATACTCAGGAAGTATATCAAGAACAGATTGGTTTACAATTTCAAAATATTGGAGTAACACATATCCATTGTGCATGGAATACAACATAGGTTATACTGACAACTTATATGAAGGTTTTATGTATGATGCCCCAGACTATGCCAATGTGATAATTATCTTTTCATCCTATTTTTATTAAGATATACAGAGTACACTGCTTCGATTGTGAATTTGTATGGATCTGATAATATGATTTGGGTCATGAGACACTATCCCAGTTATGTCCACATACTAGGCCAGTGAGGAACAGTGACTTGTGTATTTATAGAGCCACAAGATACTAGCCTATGCCTCGAAGCACTGTGAATTTGTAAGTCATTATTTTAAAACTGTATTACACACAATATAAGATAGGCTGGAGCACAATGATTTAGTATTTAAGGTAAAGCAATTAGTTTCAAATAATATATTATAGCAATAGGTAATCAGACTGCACCTAGTGCAAACATTTGTACAAGTGTCCATTAAAACAATGTATTGCAGAGATCATCTGGTAACCGTACAACTCAAAAAGAATACATTTTCAGAATGAACCCTCAAGGGACTCCTTCAGTTAAAGTCTGTACGGCCTCCAAAGCAGCCTTTGCATTTGGTGATTTCCCAGTTGCACATATTTACATTTCCTTCGGGTAGCAAGCACGTTGGTGAGAAGACCTGTTACTTCAACACTTTGTCCCTTTCTCAGCTTTACAGCACAGGAGGCACGACACTCTGTTAATTTTCAGCCAAAGACACGTCAAGGTCTGCTTTAACCGTCCAGGTACGGTTGGCTTTTTAACAAAAAGTATGAGAACTATTTGTAAAATTGAAAAGGCATGGGCAGTTCCCATGGATCCCACAGACTTAAACTTCTTATTACATACAGATGTCTGCGCAGGTGAACCCAGGAGGTTGAAAGAAGAGGACAGGAGGGTCGCATTCAGATGCAGAGCCCTGACAGTTTGATCCCCAGGGACCTCAAAGTAATTGCCTTGGACAAAGAAGAAAGAGTGAGATCCATGGATTCCGTCAAAGAAAAGGTCTAGAGGAGAGCGCACCATGCAGGCCTAATATTTTGAGTTTACAAATGGACATAGGTGGCTTCCTCAGAGAGATGGTGTGAGGTAGGAAGTTAGATCTGGGGGCTTCCCTTTTTCCTTTTAAAGGGACATTTTTACCATCAGTGCAGCAGGTGCAGTTTCACTGGGGCCCAGGAGTGTGATTGTTCACTGCACCCCATTTATGGCTGTTTTACCGTCAAAAAGGTAAAGGAAGCCCATTATGTTTGCTAGCGTTAGGGACCAGGTCCTCTTTAGGGAGCAGGGTACAAGCACCAGCGGTAATATGTGGGACATTAATCTTTTTGCTTTATTTGCATAAATGGGCAGTGTTAGAAATGGGGTCGCTAGTTGGCAGCCGGTTTGGACCCTGTCCAAGTAGGGACCCTCACTCTAGTCAGGATGAGGGAGATACCCGCTGAGGTAACCCCTGCTCACCCACTTGGCATGAGCAGTCAGGCCTATCTCAGAAGCAACGTGTAAAGCATTTGCACATAACCCACAGTAACACAGTGAGAACACTACAAAAGGACACCACAACAGTTTAAGAAAAATAGCCAATATTAATCTGTGTAAAACAAGACCAAAACAATAAAAATCCAACATACAGTGCTAAAGATATGAATTTTGTAAGATTTAACTTAAAAATACAGTTCCTTGATGTCGATAGCTCCACCTGGGGCTATCACAGCGTCGTGATCAACAAAACCAATAGTTCAGGCCGGCTGTGGCATCGTGGGCCAGCTATGGTGTCGGGAAGACCCACAAACAGTACCTTTGGAATTGCAGGGTGTCGTGATTCTCACGTTGAGCTCCAGAGAGCGGCGTCGTTGTGTCGTTTCCGGAGTCAGTGCGGGAGTCGTCGGGCCCTTGAAGTCAAACGTGTTGCAGACCGAATCCGGCTGATGAAGTCAGGAGCGCTGGCGTGGATGGCATCGGGGCTGCTGTGCAAAGTGGGATGATGCGACGTGCGGTGCCCACAGGTCACGGTGCAGGCAGAGGTTCGGTGATGGCATCCAGCGGCGTTGGTGAGACCAGGGCTGTGGTGTCAAGTGGGGCAGTGCGGTCTCACCAGGTCATGGTGCAGGCGGTGTTGTTGTTGCTGAAGTGCTGTCGTCGATAGGACCAAGCCGGCGGTGTGGGATGGGAAGGTGCTTTGTGACTCTTACGAGAGGTGTCCACAGGCCACGGTACAGGCAGGGATGCCTTGTGATGACCCTGGAGTCGGTGGTGCTGGCGTCGGTGGACCGGGGCTGCGGTGTAAGACGGGACGCGACGGGATGGTGCTTCATGTACCTCACGAGCAGTGGAACACATCCAAGGACGGTGTTCCACTTTAAAATCCATCCTGTGTAGGGAAATTGACCACCTCAACAGTTTTGGGTTATCACCCCTCGTCTCCATTAACCATCTGAGGGGCCTGTGGTCGGTCTGAACCTGAAAGTGAGACCCAAGCAATTAGGGTCTTAGCTTCTTCAATGCCCAGACCACAGCAAAAGCTTCCCTTTCAAATGTACTCCATCTCTGTTCCCTGGGGAATAGTCTCCTGCTAAGGAAGACTACAGACTGGTCTAGGTCCTCTTAGTACTGCTCCCACACCATGCTGCTCTGAAGCATCTGTCTGTACCACTAACTCCTTGGAGAAGTCAGGGGCCAGCGGCAGCACGGATGCGGTGCACATGGCCTCTTTCAGGGTGTCAAACGCAGTCTGGCATGCCTCAGTCGAGATCACCTGTCTAGGCTGCTTCTTAGAAGTCAGCTCTGTCAGGGGGGCAACAATGGTGCCATACCCCTTAACAAATCTCCTGTAGTACCCGGTGAGAACTAAGAAGGCTCTCACCACTGTCTGGGTCTTGGGGGGTGCTCAAGCCCAAATGGCATCAATTTTGGGTTGTAGGGGTGTCACCCAGCCGCTCCCTACCTGGTGTCCCAAGTACACCACTGACCCCTGCCCTATCTGGCACTTACTGGCCTTGACAGTGAGGCTTGCAGCGCCTACAACACTTCCCAGAGGTGTTGCAAGTGGTCCTCCCAACTGGAGCTGAACACTGCAGTGTCGTCTAGGTAGGCGGCTCTGAAGTTTTCAGGCCCAGCCAGGACTTGATTGACCAATCTCTGGAAGGTGGCAGGGGCGTTCTTCAATCCAAATGGCATGACTCGGAACTGTAAGTGCCCCTCTGGTGTCGAAAACACTGACCTCTCCTTGGCCCCCTCGGTTAAGGCAATCTGCCAGTACCCAGAGACGTTAAATCAAACGTGCTGAGGAACTTGGCTGCCCCCAACCGATCTATGAGCTCATCAGCTCTGGGGATGCGGTGGGAGTCTGTTTTGGTGATGGCATTGAGCCCCCGGTTGTCAACAAAGAACCAAAGTTCTGGTGTGAGATCAGGTGCAACAGGCAGGGGTACCAAAACCACTGGGCTGGACCAAGAGCTGGTGGAGCGCTCAATCACCCCTAAAGCTAATATCTTGGAGACCTCTTCCATGATGCAGGCTTTCACTCTGTCAGCCAACCTGTACAGCTTGTTTTTCACAGGCAGGCAGGCTGTCCCCAGTGTCCACATCATGCGTGCATAGATGGGTGACACCTGGAGTGAGTGAGAACAGAGTGGCAAAGTGTCCCAGTAACTCTGCTGTTCTAGAGTCAGAGAAGGGGAGAGGACTATGTCTTCTACTGACCCATCCTGCTTCTGGTCAGACAGGAGTCTGCAAGTCCACCAAGTTGGTGACATCACTCTTGCACTCCTTCACCTCAAATGGCCCTGACCACCTGTCCTGCAGAGCACAAGGCTCTACAGGGGCCATGACCCACACTTTCTGGCCAGGCTGAAACTCAACCAGAGTGGTATTCTGGTCATACCAGCGTTTCATGTCCTCCAGGCTTGCCTCTAGGTTCGCTTGCGCAAGCTTCCTGAAGTGTGCGGTCTTGTTTCAGAAGGCCAGCATGTAGCTAAATACATCCTGGGATGGCTTCCTAGGAGCTTGCTCCATAGCCTTCTTTCACCAGACTCAAAGATCCTCTGACCGGGTGCCCATACAACAGTTCAAAGGGGCTAAAGCCAATCCCCTTCTGTGGTACTTCCCGGTAGGCAAAGCGAAGGCATGGTAAGAGGACGTCCCACTTACGCCTCATGGAGTCTGACAGACCCTCAATCATGCCTTTCAGGGTTCGCTTGGGTCTCTTAACCAACCCGTTACTTTGGGGGAGGTAAGGAGTGGTGAATTTGTAGTTAACTCCACAGTCTTTCCACATGGCCTTTATGTACACGGACATAAAATTGGAACCCCGGTCATATACCACCTCCTTGGGGAAACCCACTCTGGTAAAGATCCCCATCAGTGCCAGGGCCACAACGGGTGCTATCACTGTCTTCAGAGGGATAGCTTCCGGGTACTGGGAGGCATATCCACCAAGACCAGGATGAACCTGTTTCCTAGGGCTGTCTTGGGGTCCAGAGGCCCCACTATGTCAATGCCCACCCACTCAAAAGGGGTGCTTATGACAGGAAAGGGTTGGAGGAGGGCTTTACATTTCCCTCCACTTTTGCCACTTGCTTGGCAAGTCTGACAGGATCTACAGAACACATCTGAATGTTTTCTCATTTGGGGCCAATAAGTGGGTGACAGGCATGTCAAAGACCTTGCCCTGCCCCAAATGTCCTGCCAGAGGCACGTCATGAGCCAAACCCAGTAGAAAGACTCTGAAGCGCTGGGGTTTCACCAGCACACAGTCTGCCCCAGGCTCAGCAGCCTTAGGCTTGCTATATAGGAGATCATTTTCCCAGTATATCAGGTTATACTTGGGCTCAGCGCCAGCTGTCTGGTCTTTGGCCTGCTGCCTAAGACCCACAGGAGTAGGACACACCTTCTGCTCTGCGCAGAACTCCTCCCTGGTGGGACCCCCTTCATGTTGCCAATGGGTCAGCTCAGGATGTTCTCCCAGTTTGGCCACTTGTTCCTCTGTAGGTCCTGGGGCATCCCCCTCGAGGTACGCCTCCTCTTGGACTGTGGGGACCTCTGGGGCAGTTTTCCCACGCCCCTTGCTCTTTCTCTTGGCAGTCACCTGGGCCACTATTTCAGGCTCCAGGTCTGTCTGATCACCCTGTCTGGCTTCCATGGACCGAGTGGTCACGCATGCCCACTCTGGCAACCCCAGCATCTCCAAGTGCGACCTGAGCTCCACCTCCTTCCAGGCTGAAGTCTCCAGGTCATTGCCTAGCAAACAGTCAACTGGCATGGTGGGACTCGCAGCTACCCTCAAGGAACCTGAGTCGTCCCCCCCCCACTCAAAGGGAACCTGCGCCACCTTACATTGGCACTCCGAGTTGTCCACTGCAACTACTTGGTGGAATACACCAGGGACTACTTGCTCTCCAGACACTAGGTGACACCGGACCGTGGTCACACTCGCTCCAGTATCTCTGAGAGCCTCTACCCTTTGCCCATTGATGGTCACCCACTGCCTGTATTTTTTAGTGTTATCAGGCATTAGGTTTCTCTGGACCATCTCACCGTCGCCTAGTAAGACAAGGGACATTTCTGTGGGATCCCCACACCCACCTGGGACCACCTCCTTCACAAGCGCTACACTGGCCAACTTCCTGGTCTGTCCACCGCTGGGTGGCAGTGTTGACTTAGGACATTTGGGATCTCCCTTCATGTGACCCTCCTGGTCACATGCAAAGCACTTACAGTGCCCTGAGGCCTTTGGAAGATTCCTTTTGTTTACCCTTGAACCCCCCCCCCCCATTCTGCTGCTGGGATCCCTACCCATCTTTGGCAGAATCTCCCCCATATACCTTTTTGTGGACTCTGGGACTCACCCAGCAGCCCGCCTCCATAGCAAGCTTCCTGGGGTCAGTCAGCTTACTAACAGTCAAGTGCTGGCACAGCTCTGCAAAATACAGACTAGACAAGTGCTCCCACACAATTAAGATGTACAGCCCCTGAAAATCTGTCACATTACTGCACTTCATCCAACCATTTAGGGTTCAGCAAGAAGAATCTACACATTATAACCAGGTCTGGGAATCAGTTTTCTTACTGTGCCTAAACTGAACCCGGTACTTACTAAGGTGTGAGACCATACCTAGTTAGAAGGGCCTCCTTCATGTCAGCGTAGGTGAGGTTGTGCCCCTTACCCAAAGCTAGCAAAGTGTCCCTCCTCTCCTCTGTGAAGTGGTTCCACAATCCTGCTCCCCAATGCTTCTCAGGGACCCCATTCATGTGTATGGATGCCTCATATCCCTGAAACTACCTCTCTATGTGGTCTTCCTTCTTCTACTCTCTCCCTACGTTCTTAGTAATGGGCACATTTCTGTCTGACTGCACTGAGGTTTTGCTGCCACCATCATTGCTGGAACTGCTCCTCACATCCAGCTCCTTTACTTTAGGTTCATGCTCCAAGAGCATTTTCTTATCCTTTTCAATCTCTCCAACTCAATCTGGTGCCGCTTGGCTTCTCTCCTGTCCTCCAGCTCCTCTGGATCCAGGCTCTGAGAACCATCAGTGCTGCCTGCCCCAGGGGGTACCTCCCCCCTAGCAGCTTCTGCACCCTCAGCACATCTTCTCCTGGATTTGAGTCCACAGACTCCCCCAATGGCATCAGAGACTGCCCACTGGCAGTTCTGGCTGCTACCCAGGCCCTCAGCGCCTTTTGTAGCCCCTCCTTTCTGGTGAGGCCTCTGAGCTAGACTTTGAGGTTTTTACAAACTGCCTTCAGTTCCTTCACAGTATAGGTTTCCAACCTATCCTCCTCAAAAACCATATCCTGGGATGCAATTGATGATGCTCTTGACTGCAACATGAAGTCGTTGGAGTTCACTTGAACTCAAGATCAAAAAATAGGTCAAAGATAAAAAACAAAAAACAAAAAAAAAAAATCTGTATGTGGCACGTAGTGGTCTGCGATATGGTAGTAGTGTACACCAATCACTGTGGTTCACATGCAAATGCAAGTCCTATCTTCACTGATGACAACCAGTGTAAGAAATGGGGTCTCTAGTTGGCAGTCGGTTTGCACCCTGTCCAAGTAGGAACCCTCACTCTAGTCAGGATAAGTGAGATACCTGCTCAGATAACCCCTGCTCACCCGCTTGGTAGCTTGGCACGAGCAGTCAAGCCTATCTCAGAAGCAACGTGTAAAGCATTTGCACATAACACACAGTAACACCGTGAAAGCACTACAAAACGACACCATACCAGTTTTAGAAAAATAGCCAATATTTATCTGTGTTAAACAAGACTAAAACGATAAAACTCCAACATACAGTGCTAAAGATATGAATTTTTTAAGATTTAACTTAAAAATACAGTTCCTTGAAGTTGATAGCTTCACCTGGGGCTATCACAGCACGGGCTCAACAAAACCAACAGTTCAGGCTGGCCATGGCGTTACGGGGCATCTACGGTGTCAGGAAGACCCGCAAACAGTACCTTTGGAATTGCAGGGCGTCGTGATCCTCATGGTGAGCTCCAGAGAGCGGCATTGCTGGTGTTGCAGTGTCGTTTCTGGAGTCAGTGCAGGAGTTGTCGGGCCCTTGAAGTCACATGCATTGCAGATCGAACTCCGGCGTGGATGGCGTCGGGGCTGCGGTGCGAAGTGGGACGATGCGCTGTGCGGTGTCCACAGGTCATGGTGCAAGCAGCGGGTTGGTGATGGCATCCGGCTGCGTTGGTGAGACCAGGGCTGCGGTGTGAAGCGGGGCGGTGCGATGTGCGGTGTCACCATGTCATGGTGCAGGCGGCGTTGCTGAAGCGCTGTTGTCGGTAGGCCCAAGCCGGCGGTACGGGATGGGACGGAGCTTTGTGACCCTCACAAACGGTGTCCACAGGCCTCGGTGCAGGCAGGGATGCCTGGTGACGAACCTGGAGTCGGTGGTGCTGGCGTCGGCGAACCAGGGCTGCGGTGCGGTGCTTCGTGTACCTCACAAGCGGTGTCCAAATTCGACGGTGCAGGCAGTAGTACCGGTGTCAGCAGGAGTAACGGCATCTGAGGTGCCCGGGCTGCAGTGCTAGCAGTATGCTCAGTGAAGTCATCTGATGACTGCATCAGTGAGACCAGGGTCGCGGTGCTAATCGTGGCAGTGCGGCATTGGCAGGTCACGGTGCAGGTCGGTGGCGGCATTGCAGTGGTTTCTCCTCTTGAACAGCACAAAACAGAGTTGTCATCGCTGCAGGTTGATGAAACTGAAGTCTTTGGTGTCCCTGAGACTTCCAACAGGAGGCAAGCTCTACTCCAAGCCCTTGGAGAACTCTCTCAAGCAGGATACACAGCAAAGTTCACCCTCTGCTCTCTTTTAAGGCAGAAGCAGCAACTGCAGGCCAACCCAACAAAGCAACACACCAAATGGGCAGTACTCCTCCTCTAGCTCTTCTCCTTGGCAGAGGTTTCTCTTGATTCCAGAAAGATTCTAAAAGTCTGGGGTTTTGGGTACAATACCTATAACCCTTTCTGCCTTTGAAGTTGACAAACTTCAGAGCAAAGTCTCAAGTGTTTGTAAGGTCCTTCCTTGTCCAGGCCAGGCCCCAAACACACACCAGGGGGTTGTAGTCTGCATTGTGTGAGGGCAGGAACAGCCCTTTCAGGTGTGAGTGATCACTCCTCCCTCCTCTCTAGCTCAGATGGCCCATCAGGATATGCAGGCTACACCTCAGACCCCTTTGTGTCACTATCTAGAGGGAATTCACAACAGCCCAACTGTCAAACTAACCCAGACAGGGAATCTACAAACAGGCAGAGTCACAGAATGGTTTAAGCAAAAAAAAATGCCTACTTTCTAAAAGTGGCATTTTCAAACTAACAACCTAAAAAACAACTTTACTAAAACTATTTTTAAATTGTGAGTTCAGAGACCCTAAACTCCACATTTCTATCTGCTCTCAAAGGGAAGTTGCACGTTAAAGTTATTTAAAGGCAGCCCTCATGTAAACCTACGAGAGAGATGGGCCTTGCAACAGTGAAAAACGAATTTAGCAGTATTTCACTGTCCGAACATGTAAAGCACATAAGTTCATGTCCCACGTTTAACATACACTGCACCCTACCCATGGGGCTACCTAGGGCCTACCTTAGGGGTGCCTTACATGTATAAAAAGGGGAAGGTTTAGACCTGGCAAGTGGGTACACTTGCTAAGTCGAATTGGCAGTGCAACGCTGCACACATAGACACTGCAGTGGCAGGGCTGAGACATGCTTATGGGCTACTTATGTGGGTGGCACAATCAGTGCTGCAGGCCCACTAGTAGTATTTGATTTACAGGTCCTAGGTACCTCTAGTGCACTTTACTAGGGACTTACTAGTAAATCAAATAATCCATCAGTAATAAACCAATCAACAGTACAATTTCTATAGGGAGCACTTGCACCTTAGCACGGATTAGTGGTAAAGTGCGCAGAGACAATAAACCAGCAAAAACAGTCCAGGAATCCAGTACACCATAAAAACAGGAGGTCAGAAGGCAAAAAGACAGGGGAGACACGCCAAAAAGCTGCCAGATCTAATAGGCAGACATCCTGCTTTGGGCCCCAGGACAGGAAGTGATGCCCAGTGGAGCGAGCAGAGGAGACAGGGCTGTAAGTGTCATTGGTGCTGACAATGCAGTGGCACCAGGACCACGTGGTGTGAGAGGCCAACTTAACCTCAATTATGGCTGTGATACTACTCTTTCTGGCATGCATTAGCGCTCAGTACGTACTCACTGTGCCAGTCTTGCTTTGGGCTTCAGAGCAATTAGCCAAAGGAGGGGAAAACTGAAGAAGAGGAGTCCTTAGCTTGGACTCATAGAGATGATGGGGATTGAGCAAGATGGGGGCCCATATTTTTTTTAAAAAGGGCAGAGACATCCCACTTCCAGAGGCTATAGCTATCATTAATGCAGCAGATGCAGTGGTAATAGAGCTCAGGGGTTTGAGGGACCCACTACATCACAGTCATGACTGTCTTAATGTACAAATGGTCCACATGGCTCATTTTCCTTCGTAGCATTAGGGCTGAGGGAACCCTTGCTGCCCGGGGGGAGCTATTTTTTTTTCTCCAGAAAGCACAGAGCCAGTTTCAAGATTGGAGTGATGACCAGGACTGGTGGAGAAGTGGTGAAAGAGGCACAAGGGACAGTCTGCTGCTCAGAGCCACTGCTTTCGTTAGTACACCAGATGCAGTTGCATTGGGACCTAGGAGTATGAGGGCTCACATCACCCCATTTACAGGCAGAATAATGTTTGGCCAGTTTCTGGTTTTGTTTGAGTCATTTGCTGTTTTATAAGACTCCCATTGACTATGGATTATGAACTCTAGAAAAAGTACCCCTGAAGTGATCTCATAAACACCACCCCCTGTGCTCAGCCATGCCCCTTCTGGGGATAAAGATTTCTGGGGAGGGGAGGGCAAAAGTTCCACGTTCTAAGCCCAGCACTTTCATTGGATAACCCTATGCAATCTAGGTCTTGTAGTCTTATTTTCTGTTATTTGAATCAAATTGATTATTGTATCTTATATTTCTGTCCTTAAGGAATGTATTATGTGAATACATTCTGATTTTCTGATCCAGGTACTGGAAAGGTGCACACTACTCCTTACTTTGAGCTGAGTCAATTCCTTGTTCTTATAAACCCCAGGCAATATACATTTCAAATAAACACCTGGCTAATTCATGTATGCCAGACCCCCTTCTGGCATATTTGGTGGTATTGTTGCTCTTTGCCACTAGCTTTGTATTGCCTCACCCATTGTGAATAACCTTTACATCCTCGCTCTGTGCCCTCTATCACAAACAGGCATCTAACCTCACGTATACAAGTTAGACCTCAAAATACAACTCCGTGGCACTCCTTTAAATCACAAGGAAGTCCTGTCGATACACTTCCATTCAAGTTGCCTACCGCACAATTCTAGCTCACCTTCAAGTTTCTTGGGTTTTATATAGTACAGCCCTTAACAGTTGAACAGTCTTGTCAGTCTAAACACAATTTTTACATGGTCATGCCTAAAGGTTTTCTGCATCATCCTGCTGCCTCAGTTCTCATGTTTTATTTTTCTTTGACAGGTAGGAAGCACGGTTGCAAACTGCACTGCTGAAATCATATACAGCCTCAGTCCACATATCGCTCCTGAAATAAGCTACACTCTCGACCAAGAACTCAATAAGGACACTCTTGATGCAGACAATGCATTTTACACCAAAATGAGGAGCCTGGAGAAGCCTCTGGAGGCGGGGAAGATCCCAGGTACGTGGGTAGCTTTGTTTGCACCACTTTGATGAGGACACATTTATCCTAAATGATAAATACTTTGGAAATGTCCTATTGGTTGCTTCCTACCCTACAGTTTCTTACTGTGTTAACCTGGGGAATTCCTGGACTTTGTATGAGGAAGCCATTAGGTATCTACTTGAAGTTGTATAGGTATTTTTTAGTAAAAACCCTCTGAGGCAAAACAAATGTAGAGTCATAAACAAATGAGTATATATTCATTTAAATTCATATTCACTGTGGTCATTGTGTGTAGACCAGTTTACTAGAATTATTTCTACTTCGTATATATGCAGAATCAAGTAGAATTGTGTGTTTTTTCTTAGATGACTTCGGCAACATGTCCCCAGAGATGGAGCCCATTCGAAATCTTGCCCAGATAGCATGTGGCTACATTGTATGGCAGAACGCGACAGAGGAAACCAAGTATAACATGATACAAGTTCAGAGTGTCCAGCAAGTGGTATGTAACTCTGTCTGGTGCATAATCCATTCAGTGTGTAAACATCATGCTGTAATAGCCTTACTTTTTGGAAATACATGGTCGTAACATGTGTTGCTGTGGATATACTCCTGAAATCCAGTGTTGTGCTCGGACGTTTGCAAGTTGTTTTTCTTCAAAGAAAAACTTTCGAGTCATGTGAGGCACTGTGACTCCTCCCTTAGTTGGCAATGCTCATTAGCACTGTCTCCATGGTAGATTTTGTTTGACTGTGTATTACTGGGTGTAGGAAGGTGGCTCTCTATTTGATGCACTAAAATGAAGTATACTGTAGGAAGTTGGCTCTGTATGTGCTATTTCAAAGTAAGGAATAGCATGCACAGAGTCCAAGGGTTCCCCTTAGAGGTAAAATAGTGGTAAAAATAGATAATACTAATGCTCTATTTTGTGGTAGTGTGGTCGAGCAGTAGGCTTATCCAAGGAGTAGTGTTAAGCATTTGTTGTACATACACATAGACAATAAATGAGGTACACACACTCAGAGACAAATCCAGCCAATAGGTTTTGTATAGAAAAATATCTTTTCTTAGTTTATTTTAAGAACCACAGGTTCAAATTTAACATGTAATATCTTGTTTGAAAGGTATTGCAGGTAAGTACATTAGGAACTTTGAATCATTTCAATTGCATGTATACTTTTCAAGTTATTGACAAATAGCTATTTCAAAAGTGGACACAGTGCAATTTTCACAGTTCCTGGGGGAGGTAAGTTTTTGTTAGTTTTACCAGGTAAGTAAGACACTTACAGGGTTCAGTTCTTGGTCCAAGGTAGCCCACCGTTGGGGGTTCAGAGCAACCCCAAAGTCACCACACCAGCAGCTCAGGGCCGGTCAGGTGCAGAGTTCAAAGTGGTGCCCAAAACGCATAGGCTAGAATGGAGAGAAGGGGGTGCCCCGGTTCCGGTCTGCTTGCAGGTAAGTACCCGCGTCTTCGGAGGGCAGACCAGGGGGGTTTTGTAGGGCACCGGGGGGGACACAAGCCCACACAGAAATTTCACCCTCAGCAGCGCGGGGGCGGCCGGGTGCAGTGTAGAAACAAGCGTCGGGTTTTCAATGTTAGTCTATGAGAGATCAAGGGATCTCTTCAGCGCTGCAGGCAGGCAAGGGGGGGCTTCCTCGGGGAAACCTCCACTTGGGCAAGGGAGAGGGACTCCTGGGGGTCACTTCTGCAGTGAAAGTCCGGTCCTTCAGGTCCTGGGGGCTGCGGGTGCAGGGTCTTTTCCAGGCGTCGGGACTTAGGTTTCAGAGAGTCGCGGTCAGGGGAAGCCTCGGGATTCCCTCTGCAGGCGGCGCTGTGGGGGCTCAGGGGGGACAGGTTTTGGTACTCACAGTCGTAGAGTAGTCCGGGGGTCCTCCCTGAGGTGTTGGTTCTCCACCAGCCGAGTCGGGGTCGCCGGGTGCAGTGTTGCAAGTCTCACGCTTCTTGCGGGGAGTTGCAGGGTTCTTTAAAGCTGCTTCTTGAAACAAAGTTGCAGTCTTTTTGGAGCAGGTCCGCTGTCCTCGGGAGTTTCTTGTCGTTGTCGAAGCAGGGCAGTCCTCAGAGGATTCAGAGGTCGCTGGTCCCTTTGGAAGGCGTCGCTGGAGCAGAGTTCTTTGGAAGGCAGGAGACAGGCCGGTGAGTTTCTGGAGCCAAGGCAGTTGTTGTCTTCTGGTCTTCCTCTGCAGGGGTTTTCAGCTGGGCAGTCCTTCTTCTTGTTGTTGCAGGAACCTAATTTTCTAGGGTTCAGGGTAGCCCTTAAATACTAAATTTAAGGGCGTGTTTAGGTCTGGGGGGTTAGTAGCCAATGGCTACTAGCCCTGAGGGTGGGTACACCCTCTTTGTGCCTCCTCCCAAGGGGAGGGGGTCTCAATCCTAACCCTATTGGGGGAATCCTCCATCTGGATGGAGGATTTCTAAAAGTTAGAGTCACCTCAGCTCAGGACACCTTAGGGGCTGTCCTGACTGGCCAGTGACTCCTCCTTGTTGCTTTCTTTGTTCCCTCCAGCCTTGCCGCCAAAAGTGGGGGCTGTGGCCGGAGGGGGCGGGCAACTCCACTAAGCTGGAGTGCCCTGCTGGGCTGTGACAAAGGGGTGAGCCTTTGAGGCTCACCGCCAGGTGTTACAGCTCCTGCCTGGGGGAGGTGTTAGCATCTCCACCCAGTGCAGGCTTTGTTACTGGCCTCAGAGTGACAAAGGCACTCTCCCCATGAGGCCAGCAACATGTCTCTAGTGTGGCAGGCTGCTGGAACTAGTCAGCCTACACAGACAGTCGGTTAAGTTTCAGGGGGCACCTCTAAGGTGCCCTCTGGGGTGTATTTTGCAATAAAATGTACACTGGCATCAGTGTGTATTTATTGTGCTGAGAAGTTTGATACCAAACTTCCCAGTTTTCAGTGTAGCCATTATGGTGCTGTGGAGTTCGTGTTTGACAGACTCCCAGACCATATACTCTTATGGCTACCCTGCACTTACAATGTCTAAGGTTTTGTTTAGACACTGTAGGGGTACCATGCTCATGCACTGGTACCCTCACCTATGGTATAGTGCACCCTGCCTTAGGGCTGTAAGGCCTGCTAGAGGGGTGACTGACCTATACTTGCATAGGCAGTGAGAGGCTGGCATGGCACCCTGAGGGGAGTGCCATGTCGACTTACTCGTTTTGTTCTCACTAGCACACACAAGCTGGCAAGCAGGGTGTCTGTGCTGAGTGAGAGGTCTCCAGGGTGGCATAAGACATGCTGCAGCCCTTAGAGACCTTCCTTGGCATCAGGGCCCTTGGTACTAGAAGTACCAGTTACAAGGGACTTATCTGGATGCCAGGGTCTGCCAATTGTGGATACAAAAGTACAGGTTAGGGAAAGAACACTGGTGCTGGGGCCTGGTTAGCAGGCCTCAGCACACTTTCAATTGTAAACATAGCATCAGCAAAGGCAAAAAGTCAGGGGGCAACCATGCCAAGGAGGCATTTCCTTACATATACCATGCAGAGAGACCAGTGGACTCCCAAAGGTTTGCAGAGGCAGAAATAGATAGGTCTAGTGCTGTATTTGTGGTAGAGTGGGCAAGCAGTTAGGCTTATCAAGGAGTCGTGTTAAGCATTTGTTGTACTCACAGAGGCAATAAATGAGACACACTCAATAGTCAGAGACCAAATCAGAAAAATAACAATTGCTTTTATACATGCTTTGAACCAAAGAACTTCATTATAAGGTAAGCAGTTTTTAAGTTAAAAATACATTTCCGTTTCAAAAATTGACACTGCAATTTTCAGAGTCTTCAGTGTTAACCTATGGAAGGGAAACAAGAATGCAGTTTTGCAGGCAAGTAATCGACTTACAAATTCAGTTTTCTGGGTTTTAGGTTAAAACCAGGCAAGGTTCAAATTAGTACCAAGAGTGCACCCACAGCATCACAGGGGCAGCCGGGTGCAGAGGTCAAATTCTGAGTCGGGTGCCCAGTGTTAACTAATAGAGGCTAGGGGTGAATTAAGATGCGCTGCTCACAGGTAAGTAAAAGTGGTGTCAGAGGTTGGTCTCCCGGGCTTGAGGTAAGCACCGGAGGCCCACAAGGCAGCACCAAACTTTCTCTTGTAGGGGATTTCCATGTATAGTCATAAGCGTTGATTAGTTCTGCACGCATGCGGGGACCCCGGAGCACTTTTTCCAATATAACTTCTTAAGTTTCCATGTTCACCTTACTTCAGGAAGGCCTGCCAAGTCACTTAAGAATGTCCATATGCAGCCTAGAGGAAAGGCTACAGTGTCCAAAATTCTTCATCCAGTTTGCTTTTAAAAGGGA
Source organism: Pleurodeles waltl (assembly GCF_031143425.1). Classification (NCBI taxonomy): domain Eukaryota; kingdom Metazoa; phylum Chordata; class Amphibia; order Caudata; family Salamandridae; genus Pleurodeles; species Pleurodeles waltl. The sequence goes on along the minus strand of NC_090444.1, from coordinate 1,804,945,159 downwards.
CAAGTTTGAGATACATGCATTCAAATGCCTGAATGAATGAAAAATGTTGCAGAAAAATTCCTTCACAAACCTTTTTATATTGCAAAAAAATGATGAAGGAGGGCAGGGCAGTGTAGCCCATAGGCTGCCATTATTAATCAATAAAAAGGAGACTGTGCCTTTAAGAGCAGCCAGTCCCCCAGTATCCCATCATGCCTAGAGATAGGCAGTTACCTCAGTTCTTTTTTCTGGCTCCTGCTGACAGGACCCTGGAGCATTGAGCTCGACCTATTTAGGTTTTTTTTCTTCTAAAATACAGTAAAAATTTCAATGACAACTGCTTCACTCAACGTCTTTTGACTTTCCCTCTTGATTTTTGTCTTTTTTTGACTGGAATTAAGGCTTTTTTCCCAGTTTAATGCCTTCTCTATTCGACAAATGTACACGATGTGGCAGAAAAAAGGCCAAAACAGACCCTCACGAGGTCTGTATCATCTGCCTGCCGTCATCACACATTCCTGCCTCCTGTAACATCTGCAAAACATTTTCCAGACTTACCCTGCTTGACAGGGAGAAGATTCGCCTTCAAGGGAGAGCACAGAGATGACACCAGGAAGCCAGTGGGACCTCTGAGTGAGGGGAAGGTCAGTCTTCCCCAGAGCTCTTCCCTCAGCCTCCAGTGGACGTGGAAGGTCTGAGAGGCATTCTTCTGTCAGAAAACGCTTTTGGTCCCGGTCGGCGTCGAGGAGATCGACGTCAAGAGGAGGTACGGCACCGACATGCTTGCCGTTGAAGTCTGGTTCGGCGTTGCACAAGCGTCGGCGCTCGACGTCAAGACACAGTACGGTGTCGAAGACTCCACAACACACGACGTTGAGGAGCATATCGATGTCGTTGGAATCGGCGTCAAGACAAAAACGCAGATGTGTTTCGACATCGAGGTCCCGCTCAACGTCGACACCTAGACTTCGGAAAGAAAGATCGATGTTGATGAGTCCCTTGACGTCAAAGAGACAGAAACGGAGAAGGATCTATTCATCATTGGATTCGCTTCATTCTCCTTCTCTGGTGTTTCTTCCTTCCTCGCCTTCTCCTCATGCCTCTCCTCCACCAGCTACTATGCCTCCTCTTCAACCTTCACGAAGTCTGACTCCGCTGCGGTCGACTGATCCAGTTCTTTCAGCACCGTGCCACTTCCAGTGCCTCAAGTGCCTATCAGTGCCCCAGCTCGCGCTCAACATCGCGCCACCGTTCTCGACATGGCCATCAGTCATCAGGCCGCTCAAGGTCACGACACTCTCACCACAGGTCTAGACATAGATCAAGATCATGTGCCCATCAGAGAGATTCTTCGCCCTCTACCAGAGATTACTCCCCTACTTTATCGGATTCACCTCCACCTCGGTCCTCGCCGGTTGATGATATCAATAGCTTTCATGAAGTTCTGGTCCGAGGTGCGACAAAACTCAACATTCCGATGGCTGCCCCTACCCCATCTACTTCTATTACATTGAAGACTCTTCAACAGCGCATAGCCGCCAGACCTTTGCTACCTCTGGTATCTAGCTTTCTATAATCTGCTATGGAAGTCTTCCTTACGCTGGCTATGACCGAGTCTGCTCCCTCTAGACTATGGAAAAAATGTCGTCCCCCAGAGCAAGATCATTTGTTCCTGCGTTCTGACCCTCCACCTGATTCGGTAGTAATATTGGCTGTTCGCAAATCCCATGCTACCTCTCCGTCTTCTACCTCTCCTCTGGATAAAGAGAGTAAGAAAGTGGATTCAACAGGCCGCAAAGTCTGTAGTTCGTCCGCAACCTCCATGAAGATGGCAAGCGCAACAGCCCTCTTGGGCAGATACGATAGGGCCCTGTGGGATTCCCTATTCCAGTTTGCAGAACATCTCCCGAGAGATCATAGGGAGGATTTTTTGGAGATCGTCCAAGAGGGTGCCATGGTCTCAAATCAGATCATTAGTGCAGCGGCGGACTCTTCCTTGCTCTCCGCGCACACATACTGCCATGGAGTAAGGCTACGGAGACATTCATGGCTGCGTCTTACATCACTGAAGCCGGATGCTCAGCAGCGCATTCTGAACCTGCCATTTTCAGGCTTCACTCTATTCAGCTCCCATGCCGACGATGAGATGGCAAGGATGAAGGCTGAGGTGGACACATTGAAGGCAGTGGGTCTTGAAAAACCCAAAGAACAACGAAGGCCCTTCCGACCTTTCCAGCGTCACTATTCCACTCAGAGGGTTCAAACCCCTCATTGGCTCCCTGCAAGATCTCACCAGCAGTTCCAAAGATCTTATCAACCTCAGCGAAAAACACAGAGAGGGCAATCGACACATCAGTCCAATCAGGGTTCTCAACAACCTTCAGCCTCAAAACCTTGAAAATTTCCTTCTCCCAACTCCATTGCTCCCTCTGGTTGGGGGAAGCGTCAGCAATTGCCTGGCAGAATGGCAACGGATTACAACAGATGCTTGTGTCTTAAACATTGTACAGAATGGGTATTGTCTCAGGTTTTCCACTCTGCCCCCAAGCATTCTGCCAAAATCCACCACTTCTCATCTCAGAAGTTTCCATCCTCCTCGAAAAGAAAGCAGTAGAACCCATTCCCCTCAACCAGCGGGGGAAAGGCATTTACTCCAAGTATTTTCTCGTTCTGAAAAAGGACAAGAGAGAGTTCAGACCCATTCTAGACCTCAAATTTGCCAACAAATGGATCCGAAAGGAAAAGTTCAGGATACTGTCCTTATGCCAGATATACCCCCAGATTCAGCAAGGGGACTGGCCGTTTGTGGGACACACCTTCTATCGACCTTCACCACAAAGGAAAACAGAAAATGCTGTGCCTTTGCCGCCAGATTTTTACCAGCCAGAATCACTGGGTAATGCTGTGTGGATAGACTGGTCCAACAAATTTCTGTACGCCTTTCCACCAGTTCCACTGATCCCAGGAGTCCTCCTCAAACTCTCAATGAATTCAAACACAATGATCCTCATTGCACCAGAGTGGCCGAGGCAGTGGTTGTTCCCAGACCTTCTTCACCGGTCACTCTGTCCACATCTCAGGCTACCATGCAGACCGGACCTCCTAACAAAGTTTGGAGGGCAGTTGAGACACCCCACTCTCTCCTCCTTGAATTTGGCAGGATGGCTCCTGAGTTAGTTCAGTAAGGACACCTAAATCTTCCACAGGACTGGATGGAAATCCTAAAAGAAGCGAAGCAGCTTCTACCCATTCAGCATATTCCTTCAAATGGAAGAGATTCTGCATCTGGTGTTCCTCTAAGAGGATAGATCCTACATCTTGCCAGGAAGATGTCATTCTTCCATACTTATTACATTTGGCTCAGTCTGGTCTGCAACTCTGTTCAGTAAAGGTCCATTTGACAGCTTTGACTGCGTACAGAAAAAGTCCTTCGCAAACCTCTTTCTTTAGGATTCCAGTCATCAAAGATTTCCTAGAAGGGTTAAAGAAGGTCTTTCCTCCAGTTAAGCACACTTCTCCACCATGGGAACTTAATGTGATCCTTTCACGACTCATGCAAAATCCATTTGAGCCCATACACAAGGCATTTCTCCAACACCTAACTTGGAAAGCTGCTTTCCTTGTGGTAATCACATCAACACGAAGGGTTAACGAGATTCAGGCTCTCTGTTCCCCACGAGCCTTACACATTATTTCACTCCTCCAAGGTAGTACTGCGTACACACCATAAATTCCTGCCCAAGGTTATATCTCACTTTCATGTCAACCAGTCGATTTCCTTGCCAACTTTCTTTAAAAAACCATCTACTCCAGCAGAGAGGGCTCTCCATTCTCTAGATGTGAAAAGGGTGTTAAAATTCTACTTAGATAGGACCAATTCTCTTCAGAGGTCTTCACAATTGTTTGTTAATTATGATCTGGTTCGTACCGGTCTGGCCACCTCCAAACAATCAATGTCTAGATGGATTGTCTCCTGTATTCTATTTTGCTACCAACTAGCTAACAAAACACTAGCTGGCAGACCAAAAGCACATTCTACCAGAGGCAAGTTGGCAAGGACTGCCTTAATGAGGAACATCTTGGAGGTCTATTCACCCCTTTACTAAGCATTATTGTCTTGACTCCGATGCCAGGGCAGATGCTCAAGTAGGACAGGCTTCTCTCGGGAACCTCTTTGCTTGAAAGTGTATTTCATGGCTGTTCTGTCTACTCCTCCACGGTTTATGGGATGGGCTTGCTATTCTATTCAACGCTTATGACTATACATGGAAATCCCCTACGAGAGAAGGAATAGTTTCTTACCTGTAACTCCAGTTCTCTCGTAGGGCTATTTCCATGATAGTCATAAGCATCCCTCCCCCTCACTCCCCTGGTGGAGTAGACAGATTACTAACTCAGGTTGATCATTACTCTTTGCTAGGACTGCTTACAAAAAGAACTGAGGTAACTGCCTCTCTCTAGGCATGATGGGATACTGGAGGACTGGCTGCTCTTAAAGGCACAGTCTCCTTTTTCTTCATTAATAATGGCAGCCTATGGGCTACACTGCCCTGCACTCCATCATTGTTTTACAATATAAAAAGGTTAGTGAAGGGATTTGAATGCATGTGTCTCAAATGTGTCTCTTTTAAAAGCAAACTGGATGAAGAATTTTGGACACTGTAGCATTTCCTCTAGGCTGCATAGGACATTCTTAAGTAACTTGTCAGGCCTTCCTGAAGTAGGTCGAACATGGACACTGAAAAAGTTATATTGGAAAAAGTGCTCCGGGGTCCTCGCAAGCGGGCGGAACTATTCAACGCTTATGACTATCATGGAAATACCCCTACGAGACAACTGGAGTTACAGGTAAGAAATTATTCCCACACCTTCAGCAGCATAGGGTTAGCCGGGTGCAGAGTACTAACACAGCGTCGGGCACCCAATGTTAACCAATGTACACAGGGGGTAACTGATGAAGCGCTGCTCACAGGTGAGTAGAGCGGGGTCAGGTGTCTAGCTGCTGGAGTTGAGATAATTACAAGGAGGGCCCAACGCAGCACCAAACTTAAAACCTCAGCGGCACAGGGATGGCCGGGTGCAGAGTGCCAACACAGCATTGGGTGCCCAGTGTTATCCAATGAAGGAGATCAGTTTCAGAAACAGGCTACAGGCTCTGGCCAGGAGGCCGTGTGAGGACAACCCACAGCTGCCCAGGTAAATAGAGATGCCAGGAGTTGTAGAGACACCGACTGTCCAGCTCCTGAAGGCCCAGGGGCACCGTGTTCAGGGGTGTGTTTTGGAGTCAGAAACAGCTTACCGGGCAGGTCGTGGTCAGGGGGAGTCCTCTGATTGAGGCTGCAGGCATCAATGTGGAGTCCAGCAGGATTCAGCCTATGGTCGACTCTTCTTCAGAAGCGCTGGGAAACGTTCACAGGACTAGTGGGCCACTTGGACTTGGCGTCCGGTGCAGAGGTGGTTCCCAGAGGCAGTTTCACGGTTCCTCGGGCAGACTTCTTCTTTGAAGTTGGTTTCTTTTGGACAGGTCTGATGTCCACAGGAGTTCTTGGTCTTTATCGAAGGCAGGCAGTCCTCCCAAGGCTTTGGAGGTTGCTGGGCTGCAGGACAAGTTGTCTTTTGGGTGCAGGTTCTTCGAGGGCTGCAGACAGGCCAGTAGGACTGGGACCAAGTCAGTTGGTGTTTTCAGTCCTCTCTGCTGGTGTGACTTCCGTGGTGTCTGGCTCTTCTTAGGTCGACAGGAATCTGAGTTCTAGTGTTCAGGGGTGCCCCCTAAATATTTAATTTAGGGGCATTACAATGGTGCCAGGTTGTAGCCAATGAGCTACTCGCCTTTAGGGTGACTTCACCCTTCTTATGACCACTTCCTTTGGGAAGTGGGCATAGCCTTCACCCTGTTGGCTTTAATCATTCCAAATCAGATGGAGGAATTTAAAAAGTAGTGTCCACTTCAGCTCGTCCACCTTAGGGGTGGGACTGGCATGAACTTGGCACTCCTCCCAATTTACCTAATTTTCTTTGCTGCCTCCAAATGTGGGGTCAAGACAGGGAGGTTGGTCATCTCCACCATCTGGAGAGACCTGGGTCGCATTACAAAGGTGGTCAGGCCTTTGAAGCTGCCTGCCCTGGTATGTCCTTCCTGCCTGGGAGAGGTGGTAACACCTCTGCCCAGTGCGGGCTTTTGTGTCTAGGTCTCAAGAGCACTGACTCGCACTGTGGGGGTCCAGAAAGCTGTCTGTGGTAGCTGAACTGGTCAGGACCAGTTAGTCAGCAAACTAGTAGCTGGTAGGTTTTAAAGGTGCACCTCTAAGGTGCCCTCTGTGTGCATTTTTTAAAATAAATCTGTCACTGGGGTCAGTGAGGGTATATTATTCTGAGATGTTTGGTACCAAAAATCCCAGGATCCAGAGAAGCCATCATGTAGCTAGGGTACTTGTGGTGATCAGTATCCCACACTTGCATTCAAGATGGCTTCCCTATACACTTACTATGTCTGAGAATCGACAAAGACATAGAAGTGGCTTATCTGCTCATGCAGATACGCCCTCACATGTAAAATAATGCACCCTGCCTTAGGGCTGTAAGGCCTGCTAGAGGGGTGCCTTACATATATTGCATGCAGTGTTTAGGAGACAAGCACACGTGCTGTGTTCCATGTCATGTTTTCAATTTTGGAAGCACCTTGTCATGCAGCCTGCGTTGGCAGCCTGCATAAGGTTGGTGCTGGGTCCCTCAGAGTGGCACAATTTGTGCTGCAGCTCTGAGGTGTCCTCTTCAGTACCCATGCCCTGGATACCAGGAATACCATTTACTAGGGACTTATAGGGGGCTGAATGGCCTGGTCTCTTGGGGATCAAGTGACCCGGTGTCTTGTTTTAGGGAGGTGGGAGGGTACTGCAACCAGAACCCAGCTCCCTACACCGGGGCTCAGGGTTCGGAGGCGTTCTTCGCTCTTCCACTGGGCCCATACTGTAATATTTGATTCAGATCCTTGGGAAAAGCCTTTGTCATCCACGTTCTTCTGGGAGACAGCCTCTGGAGACAGACTTAGCCATTGACTCCCGACAGCAGGGCCTCGGGCCCTCTACCGGTTCCTCAGCAAAGAAGCCTACTCAATGCTGTCCCAAGTGACATGTCAGATATCCTTAGTCCAGTCACCACAAGGTGTGTAACCTCTGCTTCTTCTCTGACCTTGGCGACAACTACACCACATACCAGGCCTTCTGCTCTAAGAACATTCTCCGGTAGCAAAGAGGAAGAAGGTGGACACAGCAAAAGATCCAGCTGCAAGCTTAAAATGTCACCCCCAGCGTCTTTGAAGAAAAGGCGCTGCTGAACATCGGGGAATGTGAGGATGCCAGCCTCTCTGGTGTTCCGTCCCCATAAGCCATCCCCCAGCCCAGAGGTGATCTTTTACTCTGCTTCAGACAAGGAAGAAGAACAGTACTTTCCCCTCACCTCAACAGCTCTGTCCCTCAAACAAAGACCTCTGCAAGGGTTGTGAGTATGCTCGGCAGTGACACATACTCCAAGCCTTCGTGGAGAGCTCATGCAGAGGTAGGGCAGTGCCCACAATGGGGTCAGACATTGAGTCCTCAGACCACCATATAGTCTTTAGGACCTTCAGGTTCCAGTCGTTACCAATCAAAGCCATCAATCCTCCTCATCCATCAAGGCGGAAAATATTTCTTAAGCCTTGAGGTCCTTCAAAGTCGAAGACACCCTTAACGCCAGCATTGAAGTGAATCTCAATCGCAAAGCCACCATTGATTCTGAGGCTGTCGCCGAAGCCACCATCAGCACCAAGAGTTTCATTGATGGAGAGCTATGACAAATCTAAGCAACCTATTCTAGGAAAATTGCAGAAAGAGCTGGTTTCAAGGCAAAATCGACTGTTCACCATCCCCTAACGGGGAAAATGTCTGCAAAGTTCTCTCTAACACCACCTTTGGAAACTTTGCCCCAGAAGGGTAATCTAACTTTTGAGAAACAGTTGGCTTTGAAGCACTCTCCAACTCCTAAGCATAAGCATCAGAAACAAAAGGACAGGGGCACCAGTCGTCTCTCCTATATTCCACCTCCTCCTCCTTTTCCATCACCACAAACACCACCTCCAATGTCACCACCTCCATTGCCTTTACACTTACCAGAGGAGTCACACAAATGACCCGTGGGACGACTACAATGTTGATCTCCTGTGGGATCCAGGCTTGGACCATTATCCTGTCACCAGGATGACACCCCACGGCACACCACGGTGATCTAAAGGGCAGCTGCTTTTCACAAAGTGGACATGCATGTCTTGCATGCAGGAGACAGTTTCCTCATAGAAACACTCTCTAGGTCACAGAAAACTTCCAGTACCTCCTGATCGTAAAGGGCATGCTACAGTCAACCCACAACACCTTTGAGAAGCCCGTCAAGTATAGGGAAAACAAATACAAGCCTTCTCCCAGTGACCTGGCCTACGTCAACAGGTTCAAAGGCGGATCTGGGAAAAGAACACCCCCTGATCAAACAACATTTGTTGGCGGTTGGGAGGCATGCAGCAGTATTTGTTTACTTGTTAGCAGGAAATAACACTAGACAAGTGGGTGTTAGCGGTGTTCACCACGTGTACTGCCTTTAACTTCTCACACCCCATCCCAGCATCAGACCCCATACCCTCAACAGCGACCATCTCAACCTTCTCAAGAAAGAGGTACAAGTGCTCCCCCAAAAAGGGGCCATAGAGGAGTGCCTCCTCACCTGTGGGGCAAGGGGCTTTACTCTCAAGAGCGTTACTCTTGTTGCCCAATGAAGGATGGCGCCATCAGGCCCATTCTGTACCTCAGGTCCCTAAAATGCTACATCCTATGCAAACATTTCCATATGGCAATGCTGCCCAATGTCATCCCTCAGCTTCAACAAGGCAATTATATGACAGCATTATCCCTGTGGTTCTGCTTAAAAAGGAAATGTCAGGAGGTTGCAGCTGCCTTTTGTGAGGTCCCTAACACCACCCCTGTTGCTGCCCCACTTGTGCACTTTTGCCACATCCCCATCCATCCTGCCCACCGGCACTACCTCCGCTTGATGGTTAGGAGCCATCCCTATCAATTCAAAGTACTAGCCTTCTGCATCACCATTGCTGTATGTGTCTTCACAAAGTGGCTAGCGATAGTAGCCACTCACCAAAGTAGTAAGGTATCCACAGTTTCTCCTACCTCGCCCCCCCATCTTGACAATTAGCTTATTAAGAGCAAACAAGCACCAGTGCCTAGCCAACACTCAAGCTATCACCACACTCCTACAAAGCCTCAGGGGTCATTGTAAGTGCCACAAAAACCATCTTCTGTCCCTTCAAGTCCAGCCCTTTTCAGTGGCAGTACTAAATCCAGTTACAAGCAAAGCCTATCTCAGTCTAAAGAGTTTTGGCCTTCCAGCAGCTCCTAACTTTTTTCAGCTAAATCATCTGCTTTCAGTAAGAACTTTTATGTGCTTACTCGGAATTATGTCTTCTTGTGTCACAATAGTACCCCACACCCTCCTCCACATGTGTCAACTTCAGGAATGCCTCCGATCAATGGTCACAAGCAGAGGTCAATGGGAGGATCTTGTGCTGGTAAGCACCAGCAAGCATCGCTCTTCAATCTGTTGCAGGGCAGGCCCTTTCTAGACCCTCTTCCACATCTTACCATTACCACGAACGCCTCTCAAACTAGCTGGGGAGCACATCTGGACCACAGAACCATACAAGCTGTGTGGGCTTCTCATCATCAGGGGCACCACACTGACGACCTCAAGCTTGTTGCCATACATTTCACCCTAAAGGCCTTCCTTCCCCTTTTTCAGGGCAAGGTAGTACTAATCAAGTCAGACAGCATGACAGCCATGTACTACTTCAGAAACAGGGTAGCACTCACTCCCCCCTGTCATTACTGGCACAACAGACATGTCATTAGGCAGTCTGCCGCCCCATTCACCACATGGATGGACAGCAACCTGGCCGACCTCCTCAGCTGGGTACATGAAAAAAGTCCATGAATGGGAACTCCACCTGCAAGTCCTACTCCACTACTTCTGGTGCTGGAGCACACCACACAGACCTATTTGCCACCTTGAAAACTTGAAATTTCCAAACTTCGTCTCCAGGTACCCAGATTCCAAATGTACTGGACTAGTGGTGAACTGGTCAGAGATCTTTGCTTATGCTTTTCTGCCTCTCCCACTCCTTTTATTAGTTGTTTCAAAGATGTGGTAAACCTCTCAGGCTCTTCTCCTCTAAGACTGCACCTGAGCTAGATAACCCGGTACTTAACACTCCTGCAGATGTTAATCTACCTCCATCTGAAGCTCCGCAACTGGCCAGACTTTCACACCAGGAGTCAAGGTCAAATCAGACACCCAGACCCAAACAGCTCAATCTATTGATTTGACACCTGAGGTTCTAGGGTTCGGGTACCTATTTCTTCCACACAAATGCATGAACATTTTACCAAGGGCTACCACACAAGCATGCTTCTCAGCTACAATTCAATACGGCTCCATTTAGTAACCATCTCTGCTTGCAACCAAAAAAGGGAACACTCATCCAGTAATTAAAGCATTCACCGAGAGCCTTAAAAGTGTCATCCCTTCAAGAGCTCCCCCCAGCACCCATCTGGAACCTCAATATAGTTCTCACCAAACTCACGGAAGTCCCGCCCTTGTTGCATCTTTGCATTCTTGCCCTCTTCAGTACCTTTCCTGGAAGGTACCTTTTCTTTTCTTCATAACATCTCTTAGACGTATTAGCGAGCTGCAAGTCCCCACACTAAAATTAGGTTTGCAAAGAAAGGTTGTTCCTCAGGACTAATTGAAAGTTAATTCACATGGTGGATTCCCATTTTTACCACAATCAAACCATAGAGCTCCCAGTCTTTTTCCCTAAGCCAGACTCAGTAGTGGAAAGAGCCCTTCAAACTCTGGATGTAAGTGGTCTCTCAGGTATTAAATCAACAGGACCAAGCCCTTTTGCAAAACCGACCAGTTCTTCATAGCCTTAGCTAAACCCCCCACAAGGACCAGTCCAGCTCTAAGCAGACCTTGTCATGTGAATAGTCAAATGCAACCGCTCTCCCTGTTTTCCCCAGTGCACACTCAACACACGAGAAGGCAGTAACCATGGCTTTCCTGGACAACATTTTGTTATGCAAAGCAGCTACTTAATCAACCCCATAAACTTTCACTAAGCATTAAATAGTGGATATCTTGGCTAGACAACAAGAAATGGTTGGCCAGATGGTCCTTAGGATACTATTTCAGATAGCTGGGTCATGAAAACACTAGCCTATTCTTGCAAAAGGGTACTGCTGTACAGTGTATGCAGAGCACATGTATCTACAACAGCACCTGCTACAAATAGAAAATATCACTTACTCTGTAAGCATATGTTTGCAGTGTATAGTGCTGTTGATTCACACGTCCTCCCTGGACGTGTGTGGCTCTGATTACATATCGTGCCCCTCATTAATTCACTTCCAATGCAATGTTTACCATACATTCTTTACTCACCTCTCCATATTATTCTTATTCGCTGAGGAAAAAACTATCTAACATGGAGTTGGTGACTATGGGCATTGCCAACTAAGGGAGAGTCACAGGGTGATTTGAAAGACTTTCTCTGAAGAAAACAATTTGCAAACATTGCGGATTCTCCCACTGCCATGGAGGTACTTTTAGTTGCTTTCCCTCAAATCTTGAAAGCGGCATGAATTGGCTTTAATTGGTTTGACTGATATGGGTATCCCTGTATTTAGTAGAAACCATTTAATAAATGGTCAGTCAGAATGTAAACCAAGCCCAAGCAAATAAGAGGTATTTTTTAGAATTCGATTTGGTACATCTGAAAGTATACAGGATAATTTTATGTTAGGTAATGGTCCATTTGTAGATTGTATGGTTTGCATTTTCACAGCTGCTTAATCTAACCCTGTCTGACATAAAACAATAAAAGCTTGCCTGCAATGCACAACAGCTTAGTTCTGATATCCTTTGATGCTCTGCAAAGTCTTTTGGTTGTTTTATTCAACTATCAAATCTCTCTAATATATTATGTTAACAACATTCTAAAAAATGCTCAAATGCAGTTGATCTCCACCTGCGACCTGGCATAATCTATGTAAGATTTACAGGCACTAGGCCAGTGTTTCTTAAACTGTGTCACGACCTCCTGGTGGGTCGCAAAAATCCAAGCAATAAAGCAGTCTTTAAATTCTGTGCTTCAAAGACAGAAGTCAGGCTTTACCTTCTGACAAAATGCTGCTTGTTTTTTTAACATGGGGGTCAGTGTTTACTATCTCCTCTGACTTTGCAGCCAGTAAGAAAATTAAAGTGAATTATGTGACAGTCTTTCTTGGGTACAGCAAGAATGAAAGGCTGCAGGATGTCATTTTTCGGAATGCACAACACAATATAAATACCTGTAAAATGTGAACTTAACACATTTAAAAGTTAGGAAAGCACAATGAAACACACTTTATTGTAATTCTGAAATTTGGTGGAATCAAAGATTTTAGTAGGATCAAAGAAAATCAAGACACTTTACTCAGTGATGCACAAATGATAGCTATTCCCTGAAACCCGATTTAGACACATTACCATTTCCATATTAGTTGTTCTGTGAGGCAGCTCTGAACATCTGGAATAACATTTCTCAAGACTTGGGAGGGCCCTTTTAGGTCAAGCCTAGCAGCAAGCATGCACTGCTCTCTCGACATGCTGTAACCTACTCTGTGGGCTTTAACCACGCCCATCATTTCCATTCATTCCTTGGCCTGCCTTTCAAAATTCTCTTCATTTCGTAGGTAGATGCTTTACGTTTGTCCCGCCTTGAGGCTGGTTTGTTACCATCTTGGAGACTGATACTGTTACATGGATTATTGCATGATCGATCATATACCTTAGTGTGGTGCATTACTGTTTTTCTTTTGCCTCTCCACTTCATGCTCTGTGGCCGTATATTGTTTCTTCCTCCTATGTTTTTGGGCATGCCACTGTTTCTTTATGGTGTCTGCGCCCAAGGGCTGCAGCTGGAGGGTGTTTTTTTAAATTTCTTTAATTTTTTGAAGTTTCATCTAGCGCGAACTCGATCGGAGGAGCGATTTCATGAGTACCACTTATGTACAAGTTTAGCGGTTGAAAAGTATACAAACTTGCACATTTTAAACAGAAAAAACACAGAAATCCTAAATGCGGCTGTCCCAGCACAGTGGGAGAGTCGAGACAACAATATTCACTGCACTCAGGATACTTGTCCCATAATGCTTTGCAGGACATTTCTTTAACAAAACATTTTTGCCTCTAACTCACCATGTTTTGGTCCTATGACCAAATTCACTCTTTCTATCCAGGTCATCTCTGGGCCCCACACTGGGTTGGAGGGACCCCAAAATAATAACCACTGAATGTCTTTTTAAGCTGTCTCATGGCTGGGACTTTTGTTTTACAGCTAGGAGTAGTTTGTGTTTTAAGGGCCTTGTTTGTAATAATATTCTAGCTGGCCTGCTAGGCCTGAAAATGTATAAGGCACTATGCCCTCTAGGGGCTGACTATATGGTTACAAGACCATGTTTCTTCCAAATGCTATTTTTATTGTGGTGTCCTCTAAGGGTTTTTATGAGCATTACTGTAAAGATACTACAAAATTAGCTGCACTCAGAAACTCACCCACAATGTTTTGTGAGGCATTACTTTTACAAAACATGTTTGCCCATAACTCACCTTGTGTTAGTCCTAGAAGAATGGGACCACAATCAGAACGTTCAGCGCAATGTCCCCTTTCTGTCTAGGTCATCTCTAGGTCCCCACACTAAGTTGGGGGGGGGCAAAATAGTAACTCTTCTCACCATTCGGTATCTTTTTAAGCTCTCTCATGGTTGAAACTTTTGTTTTATGTCTAAGAGTAATTTGTAGGGCCTAAATATATGGTTACACTGTGTTACATTTTGCTATTCTCTTTTCATGTGGCTATGGTTCCTAGAAGCTGACTGTATGGTTACTTGACCAGGTTTCTTACAAATGCTATTTTTATTGTGGTAGGCTCTAGGGGTTGTTCTGAGCGTTACAATCTAATGCCAAGTATATGAAGGAATGCACACATTTCTGATAAAGGTTTTTATTGGGTTTATATGACGATTGTATATGTTTTATTGATCTCTCCTTATTGCAATTATGACCATGATTCATGCCAACGTAACATCCGTATTACACCGTGACTGTTTGAACACTCTTGATATGTTTGGCTGAACCTTCTAGGGGGTCACTAGTGGTTGCACAATGTCCACTATTGTGTATTCCATCTGCCAATGTAATGTACTGTATGGCTAAATACATATAAGGTCCCAAAAGCGAGACCTGTTGGCTGTGTCAATGCTTGTTCTACACTGATTCCAAAAGAGACGTGAAATAAATGCTGTCCCAAAGCTAAAACCTGTGCACCTCCACTGACCACCTGAAGGTGTCCTCTTTCCAGTTAGCGTTCTTACAGCGCAATACTAAACCTATTTCTGTTTTTCAAAGGGGGAGAAGGTAGTTTTTAAACATGCACATATGTGTAGATAAGATTTTTGCTGCACTACGATTTAGACTATTTTGGGGGGGGGGGAGTTGTATTTGCGATTGATTTAAAAAAACGAATACTGCCTTTTGCTGCTGTCAATAAACTAACCCTCTTCTCCAAAGTAAAATGCTCTGATGTGCATATGATGTGGCTGTTCTGTAGCAAACATCGAATAAATAAATTCCTGCCTCGCCTTTTTCTGTTCGGAGCTCTGCTCGAACTTCCTGTTAAGGGAACCACCAGCGTCACTTCCTATTGATGCTGTATCCCTGCCCCAGTGTGTGCATTAACTAATATAAAACCCCCATTGTGTACCTTGCTCTGTTTTCTTGATAGGTCATTGCTATATAAGTCATAGACATACATTCAGTTTAGTTGGTCTCCATTGTTAGATACACTCAAACATAGTCGCGCAGCGATTATCCCGATGCCCAGGAAACTAGCCAACAGTCAAACTAGTTTGTAAAGGCACCGCAGCGTACAGTCGAATCATCACTCTTATTAAGTGAGCTCCAGGGAACGAAATATCTGATTAGACTAATGTTTTCAGTTTATTTTTCAAATTAATTGCTTCAGTAATTTAATATTGTTCAATAACTAGGCCATAAAACACAGGTACCCCTACACATATACACATTAGAAGCGTTGTAAGTGCTACATAAATGCAGAATAATGGTCTGAACGTTTTCCTTACCTCCTTTGTAGAAAAGAGAAGATGAATATCTTGAATTCTACTACTTGGTCTTCTTCCATGACATGGTGTCGCAGGTAAATATTCCATTGAGCTCTCAGTCACTTGTTTTCCGCAATGATGCAGGTGGGTCTTTCAGGAAACCAGGCCCTCCATAAAATAATGGTGTTAATGCCCTGCTAGAAAGTTTCAGATGGTTCCATGCTGATCACCATTCTCTGTTAGACCCCTTAACGGTGAATCCTGCTGGGCCTACAGTAGAATAATTTGAAATTTTAAAGGTAGGACATGATCAGACAGTAACTTAAAGCCAAGCCAACATTACACAGATGTCTGATGCAGCTGCAAAAAAAAATCTGCTTGGGGTACTACAAGGTTATTTTCTGTGCCAGTTATTGTTTAGTATCTATTCAAACTGCTTGCGTGATCTGCTCTGCGCCCTAAATTAACATTTTCAGAACTATGCAGTTGACACCCAAGTGGTGTTCAGTTTGCCAGACATAGAAGGTGTTTGAGGTTTTTATATTTCTTGACTCTAATTTTCTAACTTCCTACACATTCTGGCATGAAACGGAACCAGTTGTCATTTCTCAGTTGTTATGGTGGGGCATTGCAACCTTACGTCCAAGGAGAAGGTTAAACTGCTGGGGGTAATCTTCGACAAATATATTTCATTGGACAGACAAAATGATACATTGGTTTCATCCACAAGGCGCTGTCGTAAACTGCTTAGACATAAGAAACCCCTTCGAGATGTGAAATATCAAACTAATTGTTGGAGGTGATAGTGAACGTCGATATATTATAATATAACAAGGAAATCTAAAGCAAATATCCTTAATTGCTTTATTCTGCTCGGCCTGCGTTACTGAATGTTATACCCAGAAACAACATCACCATTGCAAGGAGTGAACCACCCTGTGCACAGTAAATTAGAGAATTCAGTTCAAATTGCTTATGACAGCACTTAAAGTGATCTATTGATCTGTCTCAGATTGGCTAAGAATAGACTACAGCTATTTGAGCCAGCAAAATGGATAAACCATTTGTTCTTCAGCATAGAACAATTCCAAAGCAGGGAGGAAAATGATTCTCCATTCAGGGTACTCTTATGGAGTAACCTGCGGGCTGGCCTCCAACTTCCCCATAATTTACTGTGTTTCAGAAAGGTGTTAAGATGCAGTTTTTAGGTCTCTCCTACAAACAGCTTTTAGCGGTCTATTTGTGAAAGATCTGTAGTGTACAACACCAATAATGGGCATTGGGTCAGCCTGTGACTTTCCATTGGCTGGCTGTCTTGTCAAACTCACACGCTTACTTCTCATTCGAGGGATTTCCTTCCTCTTCTTGTGTTCGTTCTTCCCCATCCTGTTAATTTGATGACTTGTATCCGTCCACTGCTGACATCCAATCACATTCGTCGTTCTTGTTTCCAGCACTCCATGAGTGCATGTGATAACTTGCTCTCTCTCCAGTATGCTGCTTCTCCCCTCAAATACCTCCCTGCCCTGCACGCTAGATGTTGCTTCCGACCCCTTCTCCTACTCTTCCATTGCTTCCCCCACCCCTCTTTGCCTGGCTTTTCTTGCTTTTTATTTTGTTTTTCATTCCACGTCCCTGCTTGTTGCTCTTCACCCGTGTTGATTTCTCCCCATCTGCTCCACTGGTGCTAGGTTCCGCCGTCTGCTGTGATCTGTTTATTTGTCTTTTCTTAAGAACGTGTCATTTGGAATTTACATCCGTATTCTGCAGATTGGAGGGGTGTACAGTACACAGGCCGGTGGTGATGGCATGTGTCCCTAGGGCGGCTATATTTCATATGCATGTTGCATTTTATGAAGTGGGCTACTGGACAACAAAATGTCACCTGTCTGAAAGTGTACAAGAAGTTGCCTATATTTGATCTTGCCTTTCGTGCAGTCTGTGAACGGTTAAAATGAAGCATAAACGATAATATACTATAAAAATAAATGTTCAGTAGTAAAGGTGAAAACAATGCGGTGATGCAAACCTTATGGCTGCTTCCAACACTTCAAGTTTACTACATGAAACTATGATGTGGCACTTTTCTCTCTCCCCGTCCCCCTTCACAACATCACCTTGTAGCGCCATATTTACAATACAGGGCACAATGCACACGTTAGCACAGTAGCGTAAAATTTGTTGAGGCTATTGTGAGCATTGGTCGACTAGAGCCAAAAATGATGGCGCTAGTCCAGCAATGCGTGGGGAGGTCCTTTGGAAACAATGGGAGCATCACTTTAACACCTGCCTTGGTGAGGCATTAAAAATGACAGGAAAAATGACGCAGTGAAATCTCGTAAATTTCACTGCGCCATTTTTCTGGGCCTTCTAATGGGGGAACGCCCCCCCCCCTGCATACACTATGCCTGGCGGAGGCATAATGTGGCGCAAGGGGTTACACAGTGTCACAATTCTTGCATTGCACCACTTTGTAAATCTGGCGCAGGTAAAGGGCCTCCTTGACGCCAACTAAGCACCAAAAACATGACGCTAGGGCGGCGCAAGGAGGTGCTGGGGGCTTGTAAATATGCCCCTAAGACTCACAGGGAAAGTCAGTAGACATTGGTACTTTAAGACCTACACTTACGATCCCTGTTCTTCTCTTTCTGTTCCTCTGTAGGAAATAATCCCATGGAAGTTGCAGGTTCTTTGGCACCCTGAGCATGGAGTTGAAGTGAAAGAAAACAGCAGGCAGCCCAGATATGGGAGCACTTGATTGCAGCTGTGTGCCACTGCCACCAAAGCCGAAGTAACACTTGTCCCATCCACGACCCGTCGATGATCAAGACCTCACTCTAAATACAAGCATCTCCTCCTTTTCTATTTTAAAGATAACTGTTTATTGATTTCTGCTGCCTCAATGTTTGTAACTCTTTATAAATGCTGTTTTATCATAATGCCCAATCTTGTGTTCCTGTTTGTGTATTTGTACAGTGCAAACCAAGCAATAGAGAGTTTTACAACATGGGCGAAGGCAGCATGTGTCAGGTCATTGTTCATATATGCTCTTAGATTGGGGGGAAGGGGCTAGTTGAGGTTTCTTATTGACAAGGCATGCTATGAAAAGGAGTGTCATCCAGGCATGGTCTTATAGACCTTGGGTGCGCAGTAGGTGATGGTCTGCCTTCTTATCTTTTTCTAGCTTTGAAGCTAGGCGATATTATTGCTGTGCTTGTTGCAATGTCCACCAGCGATGTTGATTTATTTTCTGGTAGGTAGGGTAGCTTGTTGAACTGATTCCTTTGAAGATAGCGGAAAGCGGCAGGTGGGGAAGTCGGTGGAGTTCCTGACTTGACAAAAATTTACTTCAAAATGATTCTAAAAACATGTTAACCTTCCCCTCAACAACAACCACCTTTGATATTGTGATCAGAAACTTTCTATTATAACCCTGTTGTTTTACAGCTATACACATCAGGTAACACTACTGTTCTTAGTATGTGTGGCTGTAGATACACAAGCGCTGCATCCTTTTGCCATCTGGTGTTGGGCTCAGATTTTTACTATTTGTGCTTCTGCAAAGAAGTTTGAGTCACAAGACCCGTTGTGGCTCAACCCTGGGTTCAAAATGCAGCAGCATACTGGCTCCACCTCAGGTTGTTTTCTTCCGCCATGGGGCTTGTACGTTTGGGAATACCGCTTCAGGATTGACATGTTCCAAACTGTTCTTTCTCAGTTCCTGCAGTTCGCCCTTCATGCCCCTTGATGAAAACAGTACTATTGTGTACCCAAAAGCATCCACCCTTGACACACAGACTATTTTGGACCTGATGGTCACCAACTGCACACTTCAACGCACCTCTCCTTCGGGCCTTAATCCTTGACCAACCTTGAGTCCTCATCTTACTTTCGTGGAGACTGCACCTAGGGTAAGTGTATGGAACATACACTCTTCCAGTCATACCCTAGGTGTAACAACAGTTACTCCTGGAGTGACCAACAGAAGCACCATTCCAACTGGGGTCCGCCTTCGAGCTGGAGTCGAGTCGGAAATGGAAAAACCTTTGGACGTGGCTCCTCGGACTGTGCTATCCCGGACCGCAGAGACTGGGTTGGTGCCAGAGAAAACCTCATCAAAATGCACTGTGTCATTCTTTGAGCTGCCTTCCCCCGTGGCTCTGAAAATCTAAAGCAGACATTTATACCAAAATCTCCTTCACAGTCGGCGTTGAAGTAGATGCCAAAGCTCCCCTCGTCCCTGAAGTTGGACATCACAGAGGGGATATCTTTGAGAGGCTGTTGGAGATCCCTAATGCAAAGCAAAAGAAACTGTCCATTCACTCAAACAGTGCTACAGTTGTTGCCAAAACGCAGCCTCCAGGACTCATCCAGATCCTGAAGAAAGGCAGGCTGGATCTTGAAGAGCAGTCCCGTGGGCCAGTGAGGCCACCTAGTCCCGTAAGGGTTAGGGACTCAGCCGCTAGCCCTACACACTTGCCACCAACTCTGCCATCACCACCACCACACTCCTTTTTCACTGACTCAGATACTGGCAGTCCACAGAACCCCTGTGATGAGTCCTGCAGGCCCTGGAAGGGAGGTGAACCATGGGAAAGCTATCTGGTAGACCTCCAAGACAAAGCCAGCTTCGAACACTACCATGGCAAACCATCCCCACCCAACTACACTACTGCATACCATGCGGTAATACAACGCGCTGTACAGCACCATCAGGTGAAGATGCATAAAGAGCAGGAAGAGGACAACTTCTCGGTTGAAAATCTGTCTAAGAACGCAGAGTGTATTAACGTCCCATGTTGAAGGCAATGCTTAGGTTGCCTACAGACAGCTTCAGGGAGAAGATAAAGGCCAGGTTAGTCACTCCCAGAGTAGGTAAAAAGAATAAGCTAGCCTTCGTTCTGGCTTATATTCATAGGCAGATTCCCCCGACTGCCTAGCTGTCCACACTGACTGTAAAAAGGCCTCTGCACAAGCTAAATGGGACACCCCTCCACTGCATAAGGAATCTAAGCGCACTGACTCCACTCATAAGCGAGTAGAACTTGAGGTAGCCACCCACTGGAGCTTCGCAAACCTGCCCCAAGAAGCATTAATACAAGCATCCTCCGCAGCCTTGTTTGGCTCACAATGTCATGGTTTAGACCTGAGGTGCAACAACACCTACCCGTTTGGGGAAAAACATCTGTTCGGTTCCAAGGTCAACCAGATGCTTGAACAAATCAAAAAGGATACAGACCACTCCAAGTCCGTGGGTGTCTTACAGTCCCCTAGTCCAAGATCTACTTTTCGTAGGCAACAAATCAGGAGAGGTGCAAAACCAGTGAGTGCAGGCCAAACACCCCTGATACTAACAGCACCAACAGTGCTTTCAGGACCCCCAGTATCCAAAGGCATTCCAAAGGGGAGCTTATAAGGTAAATAGACATGGCAAGGAAAAAGAGGGCGCCACAAGGGGCACCTCCGCTGTATGCAGCGACCCTCCATTGCTTCCTCCAATCACATCACACCAACCTCCCAAAACTCAGTCACTTCGTTGCCCAGTGGAAAAGCATCACCTCAGATCAGTGGGTCATCTCCATTGTGTAGGATGGGCACTGCCTTAAACTCCACACAATTGCTCTTAACATCCCACCCTTCTGCTGTGTACTAAGTTCAAGCCACCTTCACCGTTGGAAGCAAGAGGTTCAAGCACTCCTTGCAAAGGATGCCATCCAACCTGCATACTAATGCAGGACAAGGGTGTACTCCCACTACTTCCTGATCCCAAAAAAATTACAGCTCGCTCTGACCGATCCTTGACCTCCGACCATCAATGCGAAAAAATAGTAGCTCCAACAGCGACAGTTCCAGCCTTCCCGAGCTCCATTCTTAATGTGATGACAGGCAAAGCATACCCCTAACAAACATAGGGCCATGGCATTCCATAGCTGCAATCTGTTTCAGACACACAACCCCATCACTGCTGGTACTGTTAAGGATGACTGATTCAGGCGCAGTGATTGCACCACATGCAAGATTACATCTAAGCGTGTGACAAGAGTGTCGCTGAAGGCAATGAGCACAAGCAGAAGGGCATTGGGAGGATCTAGTGCTGGTAGAGGCATCCGCTTTAGTAGAAGAGCAACAATGTTTTGGTTGGCAGGCCCATTCTAGATCCCTCCTTCTGCAGATGACTATCACTATTGATGGGTCTTCGTTCACCTGTACAAAAATGGATGTCCAAGGCAACTGGATGCCCCAGCACCAGGGGCGCCACAAGAACCACCCGGAACTGTTAGCCATCACACTAGCCCGAAAGCATTCCTCAAGCTTATTCATTAGAAAACAGTACTAATAAAGACAGACAACATGAAAGTCAGGTACTACATCCAGAAGCACCCAGTCTCTCAGCTCCCTGCACTGGTCCAGGTGAGTTGGCACTGGGCAACATGCAGGAACATTTACCTGGTGGCCGAGCATTTGCCAGCTGTGGAGGTGACACTGCAGACCTGCTCAGCATTACGCGGCACACATAGAAAGGGAAATAAGTCTTTCCGAATGGTCCCTCTTCCTGCACAAAAACAATCCTGCATGCAACACAGGCACCTCTGCACCATGGCGCAAGGGTGCCTGCGTTGGTGCTAGTCTGCCCATTGTACTCTAGACCAGGGGGAAAGGACAGGAATACGCCATATTGGATAACTATGGCACATTCCTGCCCCTTCCCTGTGATGCAGGACAGCACAGGAGAGCCCATAAATATGGGCCTAAGTGTCAACCACTAAAACCTTGAGAGAGAGATATTATGAGGATGTACTAGACTTGTGGCGCCTGATGGTGGACCAATTCAGGCTAATGGGCATTTAGAAATAAATACCACTTTCACAAATTCTGTGAAAGATGACATATTCTCACTGTGAACTAAAGTGCAGACAGGCTATCTGAAATGGAACCTGTACTGCATGTGTTTAAGAAACTCCTCTAACGTTCTACTGAAATGATAATAAAGAGGCCTGAAAGCAAATAATTAAAATAGAAAAATAGGAAGTGACAAATATTGCCCATAAGAGAATCTGAAAGGGAATATTCATAGTGTTTGACCTTCCTAGAATAACTCCTAAACTAAAAAATCATGTAAATATTTCATTATTACGAATGTGTTTTTAACTTAACTTGATAAGCATAATTTCATTATGCATTTGCAGATCAGAAGAATATGCTAGAAACGTGCATTTGTTGGAATGATAGTTCAGGTCATGAGAATACCAGACTTCTTGCAGAAACTGTCTAAATTGTGTAATTTGCACAATGTTTTGAAATCTTGCTGCACTTTAATTTTAAACATTTTAATGGTATTGTGACTGTGTTTACGGGTAGTACTGGGGGTGATCGCCTATTAGAGAGAGTCACCTCTTGGCCACCATTTTGGTTTACAGTCTAGTCTTCCTCAATAGGAGGAGACTACAAAAGACTGAGGCTGGCATGACCGTGCAGCGGGCCTGCCGCTGGAGCACAAAAGGCAAGCCCATTTGCGTCCATCCGCACACTGACCGTGTACAGTGCCTGCCATGCTGTTGGTTGTCCCTCAGATCATAAGTACATTTTTACGGGCCAGTATTCGGTACTCCAGGGAACAGCTGCTGGACAATCGTGGGTGGACTTCCAGTGCCCTTAAGTCATTGGGGTGGGGGAGAGACGTTCAGTCCAGTCGGCCCGGTATCACTAAGACTCAGCTGCCAACCACATTGAAATGCGGACTATTGAATGTGAGGTCTTTAGTAAAACATGCGATGGTAATTCACTTGCTGCTTCAATCTGGCGATTGGGACACACTTCTTACCAGAAACCTGGACCTCCCCAACTCAGCTGTCGATCTTGATTCAGCCTGCCCGCCAGGCTACAGTGTCTTCCACAAATCTCGTGTGAATAGGAAGGGAGGTGGAGTGGGCATTATTTTTAAGGACAAGTGGGACTTTGTGCTGATTAGTCTGGATGAATTAATGGTCCCAAAATTTATGGGCTTCTCCTTAACAAACAGTGTAGGTTGCCTATGCTCAGGCATTTTACACTATCATCCCACAGGACCTTCAAACTCATACCGACAGCCCCACATTGAGCTTTTCAGTAATATGGCACTAGCCCATTCTAACTTTATTGTGCTCAGTGATTTCCCCTGGGGAAATCTGGGCGCTGGTGTGCGATGTTCCTGCCGAAGAGCCAGGTCTTGAGTCTCTTTCTGAAGTCTGCCAAGGAGGGTCCAGTTTGGAGGGGGAGGAGTAGGTTGTTTCATGCTTTGGTGGTGATGTAGGAGAAAGAGCACCTGCCTGGATTCTGGGTGTGTGCGCGAGGCCCAGAGAGGAAGAGAGCAGGTGCCTGGTGGGTTGGTGAAGGTGTAGACGGTGGTTGATATAGTCTGGTCCTTGATAATGTAGGGCTTGGTAGGCGTATGTGAGAAGCTTCAAATGACATCTCTTCTGGATGGGGAGCGTATATATATATATATACACACACCTTTCCACCCAAAAACCCTACCCACCCTGAACCCTAAAAATTATCTTACCACCCCAAAACCCATAAACCTAAAAATGGACTCACCACCCAAAAAAACTATACCCACACTAAAACCTAAAAATGTCCTTACCAACATAGAACCTATTTCCACCCTAAAAATGCCCTATCCGCCCAAAATCCCATACCACTCTAAATGTCCTTTACCACCCAAAAACCCATACCCACCCTAAGTCCAAAAAATGCCCTCACCACCCAAAGTCCTAAACCCATACCCACTCTAATACCTAAAAATGCATTTACCACCCCAAAACCCATACCCATCCTAAAGCCTATAAATGCCCTCACCACCCAAAAAAAACATACTCACCCTAAAACCTAAAAATGCCCTTCCCACCATAAAAATACCCTGACTGGCCAAAATCCCATACCACCCTAAATACCCCTTGCCACTCAAAAACCCATACCCACCCTAAACACCCTTTACCACCCCCCAAAAACCCACACCCACCCTAAACCGTTAAAATGACCTTACCACACAAAATCCAGTACCCACCCTAAACACCCCTTACCACCTCAAAACCCATACCCACCCTAAAACCTAAAAATACCCTCACCACCCAAAAAACCATACCCACCCTAAAACTTCATTTCACCCTAAAACCCATACTCACCCCAAACCCAAAAAATTTCCTTACCATCCAATAGTCCATACCACCCAAAACCGTAAACACCCCTTACCACCAAAAAACCCATACCTAGCCTAAAACCTAAAGATGCCCTTACCACCCAACAACCCATACTCACCCTAAAACCTGAAAATGCCCTTACCAACCCATATCCAATACCCAACTTAAACCCTAAAAATGCTCTTACCACCCAAAAACCTATACTCACCCTAAAAGCTATAAATGCCCTTACCACACCAAAACCTCTACCCACCATAAAACCTGGAAATGCCCTTACAACCCCAAAACCCATACCCACCCTAAAACCTAAAAATGCCTTTTCCACCCAAAAACCCATACCCACCCTAAAACCTAAAAATGCCCTTACCACCCCAAAACCCATACCCCCCTTTAAAAAGTCCTTACTACTCCAAAACCCATATCCACCCTAAAACTTAAAAATGCCCTTACCACCCAATAACCATTACCCACCTTAAACCCTATATAAATTTATATATATATATATATATGTTCGATGGCATGTGTAGCTGCAGATACACATGCTTTGCACATCCCGCCATCTAGTGTTGGGCTCGGAGTGTTACAAGTTGTTTTTCTTCGAAGAAGTCTTTTCGAGTCACGAGATCAAGGGACTCCTCCCCTTTCGGCTCCATCTTAGATTGTTTTCTTTCCGCCATCGGGTTCGGACGTGTTCCTTTTCGCTCCGCGTTTCGGTTTGGAAAGTTAGTGAAAATCTCGGAAAATTCGATGGTATTGTTTGCGTTCGGTATCGGGTTAGTTACAACAGATCGACACCGAATTTTGAAGAGCTCCGGTGAACCCTTCGGGGTTTTCGATTCCCCGGCGGGGCCTGGTCGGCCCGACCACGTGCGTCTTCAAGGCTAATGGAACGGACCCCATTCCGCTTCTGCCCCGAATGTCACAACAAGTATCCTTATACAGATCAGCATCTGGTCTGTAATTTGTGTTTGTCTCCAGAACACAAGGAGGATACCAGTGAGGCCTGTCGAGCGTTTCGGTCCAGGAAGACCTTAAGGGACCGAAGAGCAAGAAGACTACAAATGGCTTTGGCGCCGACAGGACAAAAACACATGGAGGAAGAAGAGGAAACCTTCTCCATCGAGGATTCGGACTCGGAAGAGGTCGATCCTGAACAGACGCCGAAAACCGTGAGTAAGACGCCGATACACAAAACTCACGCAAAGACCACTAAAGCCCAGGGGACACCACCGCCGACAGGCCATGACTTAACCCGAAAAATAGGTGACCGAGCATCGGCACCGAAAAAGGGCATGCATGTGTCGAAGTCATCCGACTCCGGTCGAGATACCGGCACAGAGCAGACTCGACCCCGAGACACCGGGTCAGAGCAATCTTGGCACCGAGAGAGCGGCACCGAAATAAGTCGGCACCGAGAGATCACTACGCCGAAGAGAAAAAAAGTGTCGTCGGAACCGAAAAAAGTAGGCGAAAAAATTTCAGGACCGAAACATCCGGCCTCGGAACCGAAAACAAGTTCCTACACAGACTCAAAATTCTCCTGTTTTGCAGGCGCTGTTGCTGCAACATAGCAGCCTCAAGTCCACCGAACAAGGATGTACCCTCAGCTGCCTCCTGCGGTTGCTGCTGGGACACTGTGGCACTTCTGCGATGTGCTGAATGACCCCTGTCCTCTGGTATCTGGCTGCGCCTATCGGGTGCAGATGTTGTGCTTGGCCCCTCCTGCTGCACATCGAAGTCACCACTGAGGTCTGGAAGTGGCAATGACCTGGGCCTGCGGCGCACAGTGGAGACATTGACGGACCCACTGGTGTTGGTGTCAGAGGGCTGCTGTGTGTCCGTCTGCCTGAAATAAATTATGTTTTTTTTTCTGCAGAACAGATGAGGGGCAAGAAAAAAAAGGTGATATGTGTTTCTCAGGCCCTCTGAAAAAAGGGGGGATTCTTCCTGTAAAAATGACAAAACGTCTTGTTTTAGGCTAGCCTTCACCTCCTCATCCTCATCCTATAACAGTCTTGGCGATTGGGCTGCCAACATTTGTTGTGAATAGGTCATCTAAACAGAAGAGTATAACCATATAGACCCTTTCTGAATTACTGATGGGCAGGAAATGGGAACTGCTTAAACAACCTTTTGTTTCAGCAATTATGATTGGTCGCCATCAACCATTCCGGACAGGTCTCAGTGGTTAGACCCTTCTGATAGGACCTGCTCAAACAAATAATGCATGGGTCATCACCCACTCAGGAAGAAGATCACCATAGGTCTGTTGTTGTTGCTGATCAGGTCTGTTGCTGCAGTATATACTTGTGTTGTTCAATTGTGCAGTTCAACGTATTCCATCAAGCCTATTGTACCTCGATGCCTTTAGTCCAACCAACTGGATGTTGATATTGTTGATAAGGATATGCCTTTTTTCCAGCTCAATCATGCGGAACAGGGCCACTAAGATCATTGACTTGCCTGACCCAGTCCTTCCAACAATGCCCGCCTTCTCTCTTGAGGGGGCGGGGAGATAGTAATTTCCACCCTATCCAGAGCCTTAGGAAGTCCTGGATGATATATTAAAAGTGCCGTCTAGAATTCCACCTGCCCCTGAGTTGGACAACTGGGAGAAACCACAAACAACTGCATGTAATTTGGTCAGCGTCAGCATTATATACATTCAAATTCATATGGAGTTATTCCTTGAACATCTAAATTCTAAAAATTGGGCTATACAGATTATTATATGGCATTCCACTAATCCAGTCCTTAGATCCTTGAACATTTTTCAAGAATCTAGACCTCTGAATGGACAAGTTAGCTTGACCTTACCAGTCCTGCTATGTTTTACGTAACATGTTTCTGGTGAATATGAATTTTCTAGCGCCCCACATCGAAACTACATAGAGTTCATACTTTTGGGGTGGAAGGTTACTGGAGAAAGGTAGGCTATGTAAAGAACTAGTTAATGTGAAAATCCAAAACAACTTTGGGTAAGAGTTTCGGACGAGTCCTCATAACCACCTTATTACTGAGGAACACCGTGTACGGTTTGTGGGAACATAAAGCCTGAATCTCACTAACCCTATGTGCTGACATAATAGCCTACATTAAAGCAGTCTTCCAACAAAAGTTTTGTAATGAGGCTTTATGGATGGGCTCAAAATTAGACAGCATGAAAGATGAGAGCACTATGTTCGATTCCCAAGGCGGGATGGCATTTTGGAGGGAAAACTTTATTCAAACCCTCTAAGAAGCCTTTATTATCAGGGATTTTTAAAAAAAGGTTTGTGAAAGACATTTTCTATAGGCAGTATTCGTTGCCAGACGGACTTTTATAGAAGAGAATTGTAAGCTAGAATTGGCAAGATAAAGCAAATATGGAAGTATAGCTCCTTCTTGGCACATCGTTGGATCAGCATTCTTGCCAGAGCACCAGATACAGTATCTCTTCCATTTAAAAGAACAAACTGAACATGTTGATTGCCACTTAGCCTCCATGAGAATGTTCATGCATTCCAGTGGAAGATTCAAATGTCCATATTGTACGAGCTTGGGAGCTATAGGGATGAACCATCTGACTTCTGCACTTCATGAGACGGCCCGGGTCTGCATGGTAGCTTCATGTGTGGACGTCCTGACATGTGGAGAAGGTCTGTGCACAACCACTGTTGGGGCCACTCTGGAGCTATCAATCATTCTGGCCTTCGAGTAAGACAGTTTGATGATTACTGATGGAATTATGGGGACTGGAGGAAAAGCATAGAGAAATTTACAGGACCAGTCGATCCATATGGCATTCTCCAATGTCCCTGCTTGGTAATACCTCAAGACGACGTTTGGGCATTTTTTGTATTCTGTAGTTGTGAATAAATCTATGTGAGGAAAACCTCACATGCAGAAAATGTTTTGAACAACGTTGTAGTGTAGAACCCCCTTGTGATTTTCTTGAAGAATCTTGCTTAGGGAGTCTGCTTGGAGATTCCGAACCCCCAGAAGATGGGTTGCAGTGATTGTGAGGGCTCAGCTAGCAACCAATTCCAAATTGTTTAGCCTGCCTGGGACAAGGCTCTGGACCTTGCTCCCCCTTGCTTGTTCATATAGTACATTGCTGCCATGTTGTCAGTCTGAACAAGAAAGGATTTCATCTTGAAGGATGGTAGAAAGGATTTCAGTACTAGACCAACTGCTCTTAGCTCGAGGTGGTAGAAGTGATAAGTCATTTCCTTTGAGGACCAGTTTCTCTGGATTTGAAGGTGATCCATATGAGCTCCTCAACCTAACAGAGAGATAACTGTCACTACTGAGAGGAAACATCCTGATAAAAGGGCAACCCTTGAAGGAGACTTTTCAGCTTACACTACCATTTCAGGGACTGTCTCGCTTTGAGGGAAAGGGTGATCTTGTCTTCCCAGTTGCCTGAGTAATGACTCCACTGTTCCTTCCAAAACCCTTGTTGTGGTCTGATGTGGAGACTGGCATTTTGAGTCAGATATATGCACAATGCCATCTTGCCCAGGAGAGATGACATATTTCTCACTGTAGGATGAGAGGCTTTCATGAGAGACTGACATGTTGGATGGATGGATAACAGCCTCTCTGAAGAAGGATACACGTTTGCTTTTAAGGTGTAATTGGTTGCTGCTAAATAATATAGAGACTGGACTGGTGAGTAGGTTGATTTGTTGTGATTGACTGTTATGATTCAACGGATCTGTGCTTGATGTTGCATTGACTCCTTGATAAGCCAGTCATCTAGGAATAGGCAAATATTCAGAGTTTCCTGAGATGTGCCATAACCACTGCCATGCACATTGAAAAAGTTCTGTGGGCTGATTTGAGGTCAAAAGGTAGTACTTTGTACTGGTAGTGATTGTGACCTACTACAAATCTCAGAAATTTGAGATGTTTTCGGGCTACTGGAATGTGAAAATATGCAACCAGAAGATCTGTTGAACAGCCAGTCGTCCTGATGGATTTGGGGCTAAATCTATGGAATGTTCGCATTCTGGACTTTTCTCTCTGCATCCATCTGTTTGCGACTTTCAGATCTGGGATGGGTCTGAATTTGTTTTTGGGTACTTTTGTTTTCACCAAAACATAACAGGAATACATTCCTGTGTCTCGTTGGTTGGGAGGATTGATCTCCACTGTATGTTTCTGCAAAAGGATGTTCACTTGTGATACCTGCATTTGTGGATGTTGATTGGATGGTTTTGGTGGGATATTTAGTGGAGGGCTGTTAAATCCGCGACAATAACCATTCTGTACAAAATTCAGAACCAAGGCGTCTTTTGTGATGGATTTCCACTCTGTTAAATGTTATGATATACTTCCCTTTACTGGAGTCAGTAACGGAAGAAGGGGAAGTAGAGTCTCACTGTTTGGAGCCTGTAGGAGGCTCTCCTGTTTGGGCAGGTTAGTGGCCAGCTCTTCCCCCTGAGTTGACGCATTTAGTGCTGCTGGAAAGGACTTTGCTGTTGGTGGTAATTTTGCAACCATCATGGGATGTGAATCCTCTGTGAATAGAAATGCCTTTCATAAGGTTTGTAAGGGTGTCTTTGTTGTTCCTTGCATTTCTCTAGACCAACTGCCTTCATGGTCTCCATCTCGATCTTCATACAAGTCATTTAGTCATCTCTATGACTCCCAAAGAAAGTGTTACCCAAGAAAGAAGATTAAGAATCCTCTGCTGAGATTCTTGCTTAAGGGCTGTAAGACATAGCCAAGAATGTTGTCTAAGAGCCAAAGCGTGATAATAGCCATGGGCTGCCAGTAAAGATGAATTGGCAATAGCACTAATCACCTGGTTTGAGACCATCATGCCCTCATTCACAACTTCGAGGAAGTCCTCTCTGCAAATTCTTGGTAGGTCTTCAACAAACTGTTGCAAGGAGCCCCATAGGGATCTGTCATACTTGCCTAGCAGGGTAGATGCACTTGCTGCTTTGATGGTAGTGGCAGCTGTTCCACATACCTTGCATCCCACTGAATCCAGCTTCTTACCTTCCTTGTATGGTGGAACTGTGGACAAAGTGGTAGTAGAATGTGTTTTCTTTGCAGCGAGGATAACCAGTGAATCAGGGAGAGGATCTGATCCCAGAAATAAGTGCTCCTGCTCAAGATGGCCTATTTTCTTTTTCTGAAGCCTAGATGGAGTTGATTTGGCTGGCATAAGGAACAGCACCGTGGCTGGTTCCAATAAACCCGGAACTAGGGGTAGGAGGCGTCTTGAAGCTGCAATTCGGTGCAGAGTTTCAAAGATCACTGATGCTGTTGTTGGGGGGGGGGGGGTTCAGGTAATGAAATGTACATTTTTGCTGCCCCTTGCACAAGCAGCTCCTGAAAGGTGTTGATATTATCAACTAGAAAGACCCTTGGCTGGGCAGAATCGGGCTGCGTCTAGGTCTGGACCAAGGATGATAGTGATGAGTGTGACGGAAAGAGCCTTTCGATGAGTCCTGAGACCAATGACGATGTCTTGATGGCGCTCGTTCTCTCGATCTATGGAGAGATCTGGACTCAGGACGAGGCCTCTTGCTTTCAAAGAGGAAGCAAGAGGCCTCGTCAGAAAAGGATTTTCCAAAGGTGTGTCTGTCAGTGGAAGAGGTGTAGGTGAAGTAAGTGGAAGAGGTGCTGAAGGAGCTTGCAGATGGGTAAGAGTCTGGAAGTAGGGTGGGCCACAATGAAGAGTATGTCCTGGAGTATTCTGTGTCGGAGTTTGGTGGTAAACTGCTTGGTATCTACTTTTTTACTCTTTCCACAGGTCTAGAAAGTCTCAACATCGACAGACTTCTCAATGCCGATTTTCCCCTATGTTTCATCCTCAATAGACTTTTCAACATCAAATGTCTCCTATGTCTTGACTTTAAGGAATCCTTCGATGTCGAGTGTCTCCTCCTTCTCAACATCAACCCAGCTCTCAACAGCGAGCATGTAGGCACTGTACCTTGCATCAACGTTTACGTCCTCAATGTCGACTTGGAACAACATTGTTTTTGAAGATGGACACTCTTTTTGGATCTCCCTCTCCTGCAGTCCTCAACGAAAGGTACAAGAGGCCTGGTAGAGAACACTTTCCTCACTCCCATGATGTCCCATCTTCAGACAGCACCTCCTGCTGCCTGCATCGCTTTTCTTTTCCATGAAGGCAAATCTTCTCCCTGTCCCTCAGGGTATGCCTAGAGAAGGTCCTGCAATATGGACATCTGTCAGGGATGTGACTGTCGAGAAGGCTGACAATATAGACATCAGGAGGTTCTGATTTGACCTTCTTTCTACCACAGGTACCAGGGGCAGGGCAATCGTCAATCAAAGGTGGCATTTTATTTGACTAAGTAAAGAACTTTCCTGTCAGAATATGACAGAAACACATTGGAAACGTTGACATTTGTCAAATGAAATTGTCAAACATTTATTAGTGAAATGTTTGAAGAAAAAAGCCAAAAAGGCCAAGATCAGTGCTCCAACATCCTGTCACCAGAAAAAAATAACTGAGGTAACTGTCACCTATTGGGCACAATGGGATACTGGCTGGCTGTGAGCCCTTAAAGGCACAGACTCTCTTTTCATATCTGCAGAGTTACAACCTATAAGTTTACATTGTCCTTTTCCTTCTTCATCTTTCTCCTTTAAAAAAGGTTTCTGAATGAGATCTGTAAAGTCAAATAGCACAATTCCAACTAATTTCCCTGGTTCTTTAAGTGTATATTAACCCTTTTGAAATGTAAATTGAAGCAATTGGCCAATATAGCCTCTTCTATAGGCTGCAAAATGTTAAATATTTTAGGTGCTTCTTCACGCCCTAGTGAAGAAAGGGGAACATCTACACCTAAGAAGATATATTGTAAAGAAGTGCTCCAGGGTCTGAGCACTAGAGTGGGGCCATTCAGTGCTTATGATTATCAATGGAGATACCCTGAGAGAGAATTTTCAATGCTATTCAGGATACGTTGGTGAGTATTTTATATTCTCTTCCTTGCTTTATTTTATTAGGAGCCATATGAAAGCTTTAACAAAAAACAGTGAACAGAAATTCAAAGTACTGCAATGACCATGGAGCTTTGAGAAAAAAAAGGACATTTTCCATCATCAATCCACTCTACCAGAGACAGTCCAAGACACAATATACAGATCCTTGTGTAACAAAGTTCTGCCTCGTCTTACAGGTTGACAGTCATATTACGTACTCTCTAATGTTTACAAGATTATAAATATTGTATTTATTTGCTTTGTTTTTCTTTCAGGTGGATATCTGTGCTCCACAGTTAGCAGATGGAGACACCATTATCCTAAATAGCTTGTCACCATTTTGATTTAGTACACCAGCTGTCTGGATATAAGCCTTTATACTCCATCAAGTAGTTGTGCTTTGTGTGTCTTTTTAACCCTTCCTCCTCTCAACTACTCTGTGCAGGTATTATTCTCCCTCAGAATGGAGACACATAAGGATAAGGTTTTTCTGCAAAAATTCTGCAGTTGCCACTGCTTATTGCTGCCTCTTGGATAGAACTTACCTTGATCTCTTGGGGGCGAAGGGCGGTGGAGTGCATCCTGTGGTTCAGGCATCCGCAGATGCCACTCTCCTTACTGTACACTCCATCCCTCATAAACCTTGCTCTGGGGAGGTTTCATTTTTCTGTAATCTCTTACAGTTTTTTTTCTTGGTTCCACATTAAAATAAGGATGTGGGTATTTATCTGGTTGCCGGATATGTACCCAGAGACCAGCAAAATAGTTCAGAATCTTTGCTATTTAGCCAGTGGCTGGCTGAATATCTTTTTGTAGAGCCACAGACTAGTTAGCAGAGACTATGTACTATTTAACCGATGACCAGATACATAGTGGGAAGGAGGTCTATATTTAGCTGAACATGAACGAAAAGGGACTCTATGGCAGTGGCAATGGCAGTATGATGGTCAACTTGTAATAAGGATTCAGGAAGGTGTGTGAAGCATTTGAAAGTAAATGCTCATAAACATGTACAATAAATAGTATGTACAAGAGTAAGTCCATGAATTAAGTGAGGTGTGGTAAAAAAATAAAAAATTGATAAATGTAGAAATCCAACTTCTACTACAGTAGCTTCAGGTTATGATACACAGATATGTTGCACTTGTCTTGGAGTATTTGTTTGTCTGCATTTGACTCTTTAAAGTAATGTCTACAAAAAATGTTTATTTTTAATGCATTTTACATAAATGCATTATTGGATAAAGTTCATGATCAATCTTTGGATGTTTTTTTAGGGCGGTTCTTATTTTGGGCTACTTATGGAAGGCCTTCTGCTTCTTTTGGACTGGGTTTTAGGAGTACTTGTGCTTGCTAAGTGTTTCAGGCATGCCAACACAGCAACAGCAGACAAGGAACAACTAACAGGAAATGTGAAGACTGGTAGTATCTGTGCCACAGGTGGAAGGGCACATACATAGGGCAATTGGTGCTTGGGGTCTTAGTGTTTGAGGGAACCTGTAGGTGATAAACTATGTGAAGGCACAATAATGGAGCTGTAATGAAACAGGGGAATAGAAAGCAGGGCACAGGTATGCAAAGCTTCTTGGTAGTTCATGAGGAGGAGGGAAGTTTCTGTTCCCTGAGCTGGTAAGTGAATAAACGTGTTTTGACACTATTTGCCCAGCACAGTGGGTTTCAAGCATAAAAATGTGGTGGCCCATGTCTTGAGTGGCACACTGGCATTTTAGTCCCCTGCCCAGTGTATCTTGAGAGTTGTAGTTTAATGTTTTACATGCTTGCACTCATGTAAGTGTGTGACTAGAGGCCTTGTGGAGGGGACCTGGGGAAGGTAGGAGGAAGAT
This sequence comes from Pleurodeles waltl, assembly GCF_031143425.1. NCBI lineage: Eukaryota > Metazoa > Chordata > Amphibia > Caudata > Salamandridae > Pleurodeles > Pleurodeles waltl. Next base: position 1,804,910,950 of record NC_090444.1, on the reverse strand, counting down.
CGATGGGAGGAGGATGATAGCTATGAGGAAGATAAAGAACAAGAGTTGATCCACTAGCAGGAACAAGATGACCAGAACAATGTGACCTAGAGCAAGAAGGAGACCAGGAACAAATAGACAAGACGAATGACTGGGAGAAACAGAGTGAGGAGGATTAGGATGGCCAGGACACAGAGGACCAGGGGTAGGAGGATCAGGAGCCCTGGACCAGCAAGGAGGACTGTAAAAAACAATACAAGGAATGACCATGACCAAAAAGTGGCAGGAAGGACAGGAACCAGTATAACCAAATCAAGGAAATCAGCACAGCAGTGACCAGAGCAGCTGGGGACGAGAGCTGCAAGGAGAACAAGAACAAACCAGAAAAGGAGGTCTTAAAGAAGACCAAAAAGAGAACCAAGACAAGGAGGTCAAGAAGGACTAGAAAGTGGAGAAGAGCTGGGTGAATCTAGGTCACATGTTTTAGAACATTCTCTTGTAAATGGCTTTTAGTCACACTTCTTATGCTGTCAACTGTTAGAGACCCTCACCTTTTCAGCCCACCTAAAGCAGTAGTGGTAGGTATGGACAGAAAGTCACAGCATGCAACTTTAAGCTGTGTAACAGCAGATGCTGCCTGATAGTGGCATGGTGGTCTCAGGTTGGATGGGGAGGCAACCTGACAAACTTGGCAGACTGATCTAAAGGTGGATAAGTGGAAAGGATTATAGCTATTTAGGATGGCAGAAAGGCTTTGAGAAGATCGGAGGGCTGGGGTCAGCAGCAAAGAGGGCATGAAAGGGCTGTGGCAAACATCAAAAGGGAGCTCAGGATTTGAAGCGGGCACTGGTGAGCAGAGTATGGGGTCAGAGAAGCTGCAGACAGGTACGCTCATATGGGCTGCAAAGAAACTGTAAGCAGTCAGAACAGAGGTCAGCTGTTGTAGCGTCAGCATCAGACAAGTGGTCTGCAAAACTCTAAGGGCAGGTTGAAGGGTGGTGGGGTTGTGTACGAAGCAGAAGTGTGTGAGAGACCAGCAAAGAGCCTCGGAGAGCTAAAGTGCTCTGCAAAACTCTAGGCTTTTGTTTTACAACTAAAGAAAAAAGGAGCATTTTTACAAACATTGCTTCATATAATAAGGTATTAAGGAAGTAGTGGCACACCCCAAATGCATGATCTGTTAAGTAGCACCTACACCACACTTAGAGAACACAGAAATCCGAAGGCTGAACCATTGTGAAACTTTACTGAATACTCACAATTAGAGTGCTGCCGGGGGTCGCATATACAGAGCAAGTTGTGCAATTACGTAACATTTACAATTTGACTCACATGCTATTGACAAATGTCATAATGCCCCTGCCAAAAGGCAGTGTGAGAAATGTTCATACTCAGGCCGGACCAGGGCGGAGTTCAGAAAAGTCAGGTGCCGACACTAAATGCTTGACATGTTTGTTTTTGTCACCAGTCCTTACCATTCTTCCAGTGCTGATAATCTCAATCTAGGTCATCTTTTCCATTTAGGCTTCCCCACATCAGGCATGCAATGTTTTCTTGATCAGGCCAACTTCACATTACAACAGAAATTCCTAAATACAGCACGACTGGGTTGGATCCACCCCCAGGGGAGGGTATAATGAGATGGGAGATAAAGCCGGTGAACTGCTTTATTGGCTTGCAACTGCTGACCTGGCTGAACTGTGGATCCTGGACGGGCTGACAGAGGGAGAGATCACCTGGCGAGGGAGTTTGCCTCGCACTTTAAAACATTATGTGCTTGGCAGAAACCTCGTCCTGCAGAAAGCGATATTCTCATCATATGGGATCTGCTCCTGAAATTTCTTTCGGTGGTGGAAAGCAAGGACTTAAATCTTCCAATTATGGTGGAGGAGATCCAGTAAGCAATCTCTTCTATGCCATCTGGGAAGACTCATGGGTTCACCCTCGAGCTTTTCAAACAATACTCCTTCCTATTGATCCCAAACCTCCTGGCATTATATGAGGATGCGTTTGAACAGGGAAGGTTGCCCTGAGACCTTCCCGGGAGATTGGGAGGTGGGGGTGGCAGTGGGGGGCAGGGGAAAAATAGCTGTAGTTATCTTCAAGCTAGACAACCCCCCGGAGGACTGTGGTTCTTAGCCCCCTATCTCCCTTATTACCATAAAAGTCAAGATCCTCACTAAGGTATTGGCCACCTGCATTGGCAAGGTGGTGCTCTGCATGGTCCATGCCAACTAGAATGGTTCACGTCTAACAAAACCACCAGACATTGTCTTCGTTGCCTGCATCAAGCTCTAGCCTGCGGGGACGAACCATCAGGGAACGCCGCGCTTCTAGTGGACACAAAGGGGCATTCAATACTGTTCACTAGACCTGCCTTCTAGAGGTACTCCATAAAATGTGTTTTGGACCTAGAATTTGGCACAGGGTGTTTTCATCTGTACGTGGACCTCTGGGTCCAGGTTCGTGTTTATGGAGCCTTATCACCTACGTACCCCATAGAAACGAGCACCTGAAAGGGTTGCTGCTTTTTCCCTTATTTTTTGCACTTGTGCTAGAACGCCTCCTGGGTGGATGCTAGACTCAGTGGATTCAGGTGGGAGGGAGGAGCGGGTGACCGTGTTTCCTTGTACATAGACGATATGCTTCTCTTCACTCAGAAATGGTGGAACACGACCCTGCTCACAGATTAGAGTTGGACCTGCTCCAACCACACAGTGTAGTCACACTGCTATACCATGTGAAGTGGTTTGGCACCATTACTGGGTTGCCCCCCCCTATGGTAGGGGACGTGGCTGTCGGAAACAGCATGCTTGGAGGGGTCACGGTTGAAACCTTATAGGTATTTCCACCATGGAAGATGTCTGAGGTGCAGGTCATCTGAAATCGTTCCAGGAATTATTGACTGAATTCCACCTACACATCTCTGTTTTAACAGTATCTACAATTACACTATGCCTTGAAAGGGTATACAGAGAAACTAAGAGTACTCACCAAGTTTAGCCCCAGGAATGAATTCAATTACTTACACTGGATTTACTACTCCCCCAGCCCAGTTGTGGTGTATGGGATGTGCAGGGGGACCCTAGAGCTTTTGGTGTTGCCTGTCCCCAGGCTCATTCTACTAAGTAATTTAGGAATGTCCTGAAGTACAAATCTACTGGGAAGGGGACTACAAAATTGTGGGACGTTACTGGGGGGAGGGGCGGTCAGGCCAATAACCTTCAATCCACAAATGACACTGTTGTGAGTCATGGATGCATTGGGAGGATCCCATTCTGGCATACCTAGTGGTAAAGAAAGATTTGACCAGGCATTGGAGTGAGAGGTGCCCCCTCTCCCCTCCCCTTGCATGAATGGACTGGTGTGCAGTAATGGAAAAACTAATTTACAAGGCGTGAGGTGTGCCCAAAAGATATAAAAATATATGCCCCCCCTGGACTCATTATGTATGGAATGTATACTAACTGTGAATCTGTTGCAAGAAGGACAAACTGGGGCAGATTATGTAACCATTACATTAATTGTACTGACTGTACCGAGTAACTGGCATACAAATGCTCTGGTATGTTTTGTTTTTTTTTGGCACCAAAACTAATAAAATGTGTTAGAAGAAAAAACAGGTAGGCCACCACATACCAATAGTCTCTGTGTTGCTGAATGACATTATCACATGTTTCGCAATCACTCAGGACCAAGACCTCCTTATACTTTTCAGTAAGTATTTGTACATTCTCAGTCCCAAATCAAACTGTGATTGTGTTGCTATCGCATGGAAGTCAAAGTTTGTCAATTTTTTTCAATTCATCTTCAGGGAACCTTCTTTCCATGTACTCACAAAGTTTTACTGAGGAGAAAATAGGCTCACTCTTACTTTCAGTGTACAAAGCCATGAGATCTCTTATTGTGTTGCTCCAAAAGACAGTGTCACTGAAGCTCTGCTCCTTGATCTAGCCAATTTTTGCTCTTGAGGAGCTTCAACAGAGTTCGAAGAGCCTTTCTGAAACAGCCTGCAAATGTGCAATTTCACCCAAATTGTATTTCACTGAAGCAAGGGAAATATGGCAGTTTGAGTCGGATAGTGTTTTGTAGCAATATTTAGCAGTTGGGTCATTCTACTCAACTTTCTCATTCTCAACGTTCTTAAGAGCAACCTCGTGATTACGCAAGAGCGCATCACCTGCAAAATACCTTGAAAGCCACTGGACTTAATTCAGGGGCTGAAAGGAGAGTGCTTCACATTCAGTGACTAGATGATTTCCTTACAGGAAAACCGGAGAACATCGTGTAGACAGTCCACAATAAGGTCTCCATTTTCTTGATCATCTGCACCTTCTTTCAGGCATCATCATCCCCCAAATATTCTTGGTGCGCAACACAGTGCTGCTTAACTAGATTCTGAATGGATTGTTTAGGGAGAGTAGCAACAGACAATACTGAAGTATTCATCTTGACCACCAGCAACACGCTGAATCTTTATCTCTTCAGACAGAGATCCTTGTCGTTCAACCACTTTTAATCTGTTGGGTGTGTCAGTGGTGGTTTCTGTCAGCATGGTGCACGCGCCAAAACTCAGCCTTGTGGCAGCGCTTATTTTTCTTATGGTCACCAAAGCAAATCCATGAACTCGCTAAATAGATGGCATTCCAAGTAGTTCAGCTTCCAGCCATAGCTCCACTTCTTACTAGAAAGGTCCCAAACTATTTTTGTTTTGACACGTGCTTTGCAAACCAGGCCTACATCTGTTTTGTATTGAAATAGCTCTCTAGTTGTATGCAAACCTTGGTCCATGATTTCTGTGTTTCAGTCTCTGAAATTTCTTTCGCTCATGCTTCTTTGAACACAAGGCGGTACTTCTTTCTTCGTGGTGAAGCACTGTCCTATGCAGAAGTGACAGTTTTGCGATTGAACATTTTGGTGACAATCAGTCTGAGCCTACTATGCTGAAATGCCTACAAAAAAAAAAAATGATTTTTACAGTTGGTTCTTCTGCTCACCAATACAATCTGTCAGTCAGTACTGGTGTATCACTTGGAAAACATAGCAACTAATTACTGCTTGTTCTCACACCTGCTGTCCAAATCCATATGGAGTACTGTCTGTAATGCCTGAAATGAAGAAAAGCTTGTTAACACAGTAAGTTATAACCTACCAGGCTCACCAGTAGTGAAGTTTGCCAAATAATTACCTGGTCCTTCTGCTTCACGTCTGCAAGTCCAAATGTATCTGTAAAAATATTTAAGATGTCTGCAGCAGAAGGAAAAATGATTAAACCATATGGTTATGTTCCAATGACTCAGTCTACCAGAAGACAAAACTACCAAATAATTTATTGGCATTTCTGCATGTAGTCATGTCTGCCCTTTCTAATTTAAGATAGCAGTGTCTGAAAAGCCTGGAAAAGGAGAAAAGCTGGCCGACACACGTTGTTATAAGGTACAAGGTGCACCACAAGGGGAATCTAACAAAATAATTACCCTTTATTTCTACTTCTACTCATGTCTGCCTGTTCACAATTATCTGTAGTACTGATTAAGATGCCTGCAAAAGAAGAAAAAATGGTTAAAGCACAAAGTTATGTGCCAGTGTTGCAGACGCGCCACAAGGAAAAACTACCAAATAATTACCTGGTCTTTCAGCTACTACTCACTTATGCCTTCTGTAACCTATGATCAGTACTGCCTGAGATGTCTGCAACAGAAGAAAAGGTGGTTAAAGCGTGTTGTCATATTACATGTGCCAGGCGCATCACAAGAGAAATCAACCAATTAATTACCTGGTCTTCCTGCTTCTAGTCGGCCCATTCAAATCTATATAGTGCTCTGCCCAACAAACTTGTTACAGAAGAAAAGGTGTGACTCACGAACTCGGTTTATCAGCAGACCCCTAATCCCACCAGGAACATCTACAGAATTACCTGGTCTGTATGGGTTTTCAAGCATGCCCGTTCAAATCTAAATGTTTACTGTCTGCAGTTGAAAACAAGATATTTAGCATGGGCTATAGGAATTACAAACACACTGTACTTGGCAGTTCCAGAGGCTCCACTAGAAAAACCAACTGAATAGTTATCTGGGGTTTCAGTTGAAACCAACTCAGGCGCATGCTCACGTGCTTCCATTTTACCACCCGTTTAAAAACCTCAATCATGTGTTAGATCTTCTGTGATGCAGCCTTTACTGGCCTCGAGAAATCTACTTGTCCACTCACTACGGCGAGTCGGACTTTATTGGGGGGGCTATTTATAGGGTCTCCTCTTCCATTTTGGCGTGCTGACAAAGAACAGGTGTTCTGTACATTCAGAAAGCGAATAAACAATAGAGATGCCTATAAATCTTGTTTTGCCTCATCACAAACGTCCAGTGCCAGCTTAAGTCTTCTTACAATTTGCTGCTTGTTTTGTCCTGGAGATTGTTATCTACAAGGACTTTGTTAAGTGAACTGTCTGACAATCGTGCTGTACAGGGAGTGTGAAATTAAAGGATGTCAGTTATTTCCTCTAACACACAACATTTAACTCGCTTGTAAATAAATACCAAAAATATTTCAATATAAATTTCATTAGTTTGGAAAGTACATTTTTTGTAATTTTGTTTGATGCAAACAAAGATTTTATTAGGATCAAAACAAATCAGAACACTTCACTTAGTGATGTGTAAATGATGAACTGATGAAAAGGGTGACTGTAAAATAAAATATTTACCTAGGATCACACAATTTGAGACAAGTTTATAGGTCAAGCACACTACAAAGAGTAGTCACTACACCTGCAGGTCTGGTAACATTTTAATGATTTTGTGAGGCCTCGGGTTATCTATAATTCATACTTCATGAGTGGTAGAGATGGGCGATCTAGGAATTAAATGCAGTCCTGTGTGGTTGATCCAAGTGATAGTTCAATCAGAGTCGAAGCTCAAAGCGTGGATGAAAGTAGCAATTTATTCATAAAATGAAAGGGTATAGTTAATTTCCAGCCAATGGCCCTATGTATCACAGTCAGCCCAGCAAACAGCAAACAGCTGACATGTGTTTCGTCTCCTAGACTTTATCAAGGCTGTGGAATAGATAGACAATGTGTACATATTTGTATAATAGTACAATGATTTGTACAGAATGTAACAACAAAGTCCATAATGATGATGAAGACATAGTGGGATGCTGAAAAATTATTATATATGAATATAAAGAGACCCATTTGAGATTGCATAACAAGCATATACGGAGTATGCATAAGTGTATAGAAAACGGGATGCGCATAGAGCATGGAAAGAAACAAAAACACAAGTATCCCATGCAAGGTGTAAATCCGAGAATGGATTAAATCCTACCAAAGAGTGAACAAAAGTCAGTGCGGTATATTGTGTGAGCACTAATGTAACCTGACTCATGCAGAGAGTGTGGTAAATAGACCCAATGTCCTAAAAGAAAATATCCAAGAGAGCCATACATTATAAAAAGTGTATACATAATCTAACCAAACGGTAGATAGAATACCTTAGGCAAGATTCGATGAGTATGTAAGTGGGCACTGAGGGGAAGGTGCAGTTCCGGCCTCAGAAACGATTCTGAATACAAATCATACAGTAAATGCCATGTAAATATGTGATAAGCCAGTGAGCGGAATGTTCTCTTTCTCCCTTCTTTCTTGCTCAGGATTAAAATCTGAGAACAAAAATAAGCATCAGTCCCCACAACTGCAAACACAGACACAAATTTGGCACCTGGAAGGCTTGTCTGGTAAGGAAGTGTGTATGTCAGTGTAACAAGAGATAAACTGTTCATCTCTCAGTGGTGATCCGATAAGAGTGGAGTAAAGTGGCCTAGAATGGAGATGCATAGAGGGTGGAGCTGTATAGAGTGGAGCGGATTACAGTAGAGTGGCGTAGAGTCGAGCGGAGTGACGTACAATAGAGTGGAATGGCACAGAGTAGAAAACTGAGAATTTTGGGTAAACTAGTGCTCAAGATATAAAATCTGCATCACAAACTGCACCTCACCTAGGAGGTGTTGACTTTGGGTAGATATGGCCAAGCAGTGATGGTGTAACTCAAGGGAGGTCTGTAAGGGAAGTCCAGATAGTGTCGTAGTTGGACTCTCGCTCCTAGGCGAGACTGCTTGTTTAGGGATGGCAGCACTTTTGCTTGTAGGTGACTAAGCCACTCCTACAACAAGTCGTTACTGTCGGCCTAACCCTCCTGGCTCACAAGCAGCACCTCACCAAAAACCCAGACAGTGAAACGTGATATCTGGCAGCCGCATGCATGGACTCTATCTAGATTGCGACATCTCAGGGGAACGGTGGTGGAACGAAGTTAACCTTTTCTCACGTTAGTAATAAGTATCAGTCACACAGAGACAATAAAGGAGATGCTGGAAAGTTTTAATAGATTTATTGAAAAGACTGCAATCTATAGTAACGAGCACCAGCTGCAATGATTAGGATAAACAATAAAAGAAGTAAGGATGAGGGTCGCAAATACAAAGACCCCCAGCATTGTCCAATAAACATGAGATGTAAAATCCCTAGCATAGAGAACCTAATCCCTAACCTAATGAGAGCTAGGTGTGATGAACCTAATCTGCCAGTACCATATCCATAAGAAGCGGCCCCCCAACCCTTGTTACCTTGGAATGAGTTCTGCAGCAAGGTAACAAGCAGCGTTGATGTCATCTGCAAGGAATCCCTCTGATAACCTTGTCTGTGTGAGTTGTATTTATGCAGACAATGTAGGACCCTTGACGCAGGTATGTTCCCAAACAATTGATAAGGAGGCAGACTTGTGGCGGCAATTATGTAAACAATCCCCAACAAGTGTACATTATATACCTGTCACACGTAGGTGAAAAAGGACATGATGTGAATACCTACGAACATCACTTGATTCTGAAACTGATATTGACACCTTCACAGAGTGGCACTGATAATGCAAAGCAAGACATTTTGCTAACTATAAACAATAGCAACGATCTTAAAAGAAATAATAAAATAAATGGCCTAAAACAGAACACACTAAGTAGTTTAAAAGTCACTAGATGAATGGGCACAGGCCTGCAGGCCAAACGCTAAGCTAACCTCCATAGCCCCAATAAAAGACAACACAACATTACAACAGAATCACAGTTGCAATAAACTATGAATGTCCATCTAATGTAGTGCATAACACAACACGTTTAATGCGCTCATAAACATTAATAAGGTTAATGTAACAACAGTAATCAGAAAGTAAAAAGCAAAAAGTACACAAAGAACAGCAATAATACAATGAAATGGAAATCTCAATGAGAGAAATAATCCCATGTGGGACTACAGTAACAGATAAACTAGATGTTAAACTCCATATAAAACACTGAAATCAGAGGCCTTAAATAAACACTCAATGTAATGTTCACAGTGCTCTAAGGTTTGAAAGCTTTATGTTTTCAAAGCTTGGAACACATCTGGAATGGAAAGACCTGTACAAATGCAATGCAACACAAGAACAGAAAGAAAGCTTTAAATGGACATCATTGCAGCAACTGAAGATTAAAATCTTCCTGCCAAAATTGGACACTTTGGGCCAGTTTTACAGAAGGATTGAGTTTCCCTTGCGCCACAAAAAGTGACACAAGGTCAATGCAAGCCTTAAGTGAGATTTACTATGCTACGCAGAGCCACCTTGCACGGCTCTGTGTGGCATAGTAAATTTGGAGTAACGCAGCGCAAGTCACTGCACTTTGCGTTGCTCTGCCATGGAAAGCATTTCATGGCTGGAGCTTTGTTGTTCCCACGCCACCAGCCATGGATTTTGGGCATTCCCACAATTACTACCAGTAGTAAACCTGGGTGTGTGTCCAAAATGTACGTCTTCCCAAAGGGAGGTGGAACGAGGAGAAAACTTTATTTGTCCTTTTTCCCTCTTTCTGTTTGTGCTGCATTTTGCAGCATGCAAAGAAAGAGGAAAAATCCTCTAAGAACAGTTTTTGTGCAGGAAGGTACCGTTTCCTGCACAAAAACAACCCTGCCTGCAACGCAGGCACTCTTGCACCATGGTGCAAGGCTGCCTGTGTTGGTGCCAGGCTGAACTTTGTGTGCCAGTGCAGGGAGAGCAGGAATGAACCATATCTTAGTATATATGGCGCATTCCTGCCCTCTCCATTCGATGCAGAGCAGAAAGTTGTCTTGCTGCGTTTTGCCAAATATTAGTAAATCTGCCCCTTTGTATTTCTTAAGTTGCACCAAACGTTTACAAATCTAGAGGTTTGCAAACATCTAAACAGCACAGGGCAAACCAAACACAAAGCAAGTACAGTAACTTGAGAACCTGCAAGGAAAGGCAACAATGCTGAGTGGAATAGGGTGGGCTGGAGGTGAGTGGCATGGAATAGAGTAGAGTGGCGTGGAGTAGAGTGAAATAAAGTAGAGTGGTGTACAGCAAAGTTTAGTGGCCTACAGTAGAATGAGTTGCATACTGTAGAGTGGCGTACAGTAAAGTGAAGTGGCATACCGTAGAGTGGCGTAGAGTAAAGTGAAGTGGCATACAGAAGCGTGGCGTAGAGTCGAGTGAAAGTAGAGCGAAGTGACAGAGAGGGGTGGAGTAGAGTGAAATCGAAAGACTGAACATGAGTGACAGTGAAACAACTAATGGTATGCTGTGGGTGGGTTGTAAGCCCACTGGATTGCAAACAGCATGTCATGCAGCACAGCCCATGTGCTCGTAGGCGAGACCCAACAATTATTAAAATAACCTAAAGCCAGTATTCCCCCCCCCCTTCTGACTACAAACGGGTTTTTTCATACATAGGCAGAAAGCACATTGAAATGTGTTCTAGTGCGGCGTTAATGATCCCTGAATAATCAATGTACACACAGAAGAGTCATGCTACAAATGATTACAGTTTTTTTTTTTAAAGTCCTATTTCGGTATTCCATCCGGGCATTTGCATACTCGTAGAACAGGATCAAATGGCTGGTATTTTTCTCGTGGACAAGTGGCAATTCAGCCTTTCAATGGAAAGTGCAAAATAAATAAAAAAAACACCAGTTTACAAGGGAAGGGACAGTTAACAAGTAGGGATGCCATCTGTACAAGGGAAAAATAAGGGTGTTTTGTTTCCAAAGCCACTACTTAAATAAGACTTAATATAAAATCGCCTCAAATCATTTGTAATATTAGCTTTCTGTCTGTGTTTACTTCTATTATTAGTCAGGGATCCTTAACGTAGCCTAGAACAATATGAGAGGAAATACAAGGTGAAAGTAAATTTAAATGTGTCCTACAGCTGCGTTAATAATCCTTGACTAACAGTTAATGTAAACAAAGACAGAAAATGAAGGTGAAAACCCTTTACATGTCTGTAAGCCTTTGTAACATCAGCCTTCTGTCCTAGTTTACTTTAACTATTAGTCAGGGATCACTAAGGCAGTTCTAGAACGAAATATGGAAAGAAATATAAATGGAAAGCACATTTACTGTCCCCACATCCAGGGTGCAGGAACCCTGGACACCTCAAACGGTGCATAAAGGAATTCCACATTGCAATGCCACTCTGCACAGTTCCCAATTCATGCCCATGTCTGTTATGGGCACTTTGCAAGTGGGCTGATTAGGCAGAGAGAACCCAACACTGAGGCACAAGAAGCAAGGAAAAACAAAGTCCCTACCTGTAAATGTCTTTCGAATGACCTCAGAGGCTGGAGTGCAGGATCCACTGAGAGTTGAGAAAGACATTCCCAATCTTTTTAAATTCTACACTAACTGTTCTTATACTTTCCTGATAAAAACAACTGTTCCAGAACAGATAATGTGAACCTTGGGATGTCTATGGCTGAAACGGAAGGGAGGGGGGTCTCCTGTTCTTTGAATTCAAGGTAGAGGCAGACAGCAAAAGAGGAAACATGCCTTCTCGTCAGGGTGCCTGCTACCATATGTCATATATTGTAATGCCCGCAGGCGTCTTGGCGCTAACCCATTCAGCAGGAGGAGTAGACAGATATAATATACCTCTAATGGGTAAAAAGCCATGTTTTAAGAGATATTCTGAACGTGAGGATGTCTGTTCAATTTTTCATCCTCCTGGGGGAGAGCATTCCTTGACTTTATTTTTGTTTTTAAAAAGGAAGTTTTTACCTCCCCAGGAGGCTCGCTCAAGCCTTGGCACAGTTAGATACTTAGAGGTTGCGGATCTCAAGTTGTGCGCAGGTACATACCAGGTAAGGTTATCCTGAATATATTTGGGAGCCATATTATGTAAAGCATTTAAAGTGATGCGGAGAGCTTTAAATTCAGTTATTTTTGCCACAGGAAGCCAATGTAAGTCCTTAATGGCCTGTGACACAGATTGATATTTAGGGACATTGTTCAAGAGCTGAGCTGTGGCATTCTGTAGCATTTGTAGCTTTAACAAAAGCTTTTTCACTTTGCCTAAGTACAAGGCATTTCCGTAGTCTAATTTAGCCACGACCAATCCAGTGATTACGGTCTTTTGGAGATCAACAGGAATAAACTGACAGATTTTCCTAATTAGCTTTAGGGCAAAAATATGGTGGAAGCTAACATGTTGACATGATGTTCAAAAGTCAATTTATTATCAAAAATCATCCCCAAGTTTTTCACTTTCCGTACTGGTAAAGGGGGCGGACCCAAGTTCTGCGACCACCACATTTGGTTCCACAGAGATTTCTCATTTCCTAGCAAAAGGATCCCTGTTTTGCTGGAATTGAGTTTAAAACAATTTCGAGTCATCCAGGTACTGATTTGTGACATACAAGGCCTAAATGTGGCTGTGGTCTCTTTTGGATTGCTGGAGATCCATATGATTTAATCAAGGTGGCCAAAGGTGTCACATACAGATTAAAGAGTGTGGGGGCTCAATGAAGATCCCTGCGCTACACCACGGGGTAAGCTAAAATAATCAGCACTCTATCAGAAAGAAATGATTTTAAATTGAGTGCAAGCCCCCCTACACCTAAACTGGCAAGATAATCTATCAAGACGTTGTGATTAACTGTGTCGAATGCTGCTGAGAGGTTGAGTAGGATCAGGGCTGCCTTGCCACCTCCATCACGTATTGATCTCAGTTCCTCTGAGGCTGCTAGCAAGGCTGTCTCGGTGCTATGAGATTGTCTGAATCCGAATTGGGTGCTATCCAGCAAATTGTTGGTATTCACAAAAGGCATGAGTTTTGCATTCAAAGCTTTTTCCAGCACTTCTGCTGGAAAGGGAAGCCTGGAAATAGGTCTAAAGCTACTGGGTTCCTGGGGGGTATATATGAGGTTTTTTAGGAGGGTAGGCTAGGGTCTTTCTTCCACTCCCCAGTGAAAAATCCTGTACTTATTTCATTAAAAATAGGCTTCAGGTGATCACAGAGGGTGTCAGAGACAACATGTGCAATCTTGTGGGGGGGAGGGGTCTGATGGGTATCCAGCTTTCGTTGTTAATATCAGCTTCTGAACCTGTTCTATGTAAAGTAGGGAGAACTTTTAAAAATTAGGAAAAGGGATTTGAGATTCTTTATATGATGGCGAAAATAGCACAGACAGATTGCAAGTTGAAAATGTGTTGAAAACTTCCTGTACTTTGGTTTGAAGAAAGTTGGCTAATGTGTTACAAAATGTTTGGGTGCAGTTGTTATTTTTGGGGACAGGCAGTTCCGCCAAGTTTTGTACTGTGTTAAACAGCTCTTCGGCTAAATTCTGTAATTGAGAAATCTTGTTGGAAAGAAATGTAGACTTTTCTTCAAGAATAAGTTGTGTATAGGTAGCAATAGATTGTTTATAGTTCTCTTTTTTTAGAACATAGTAATTAATTTTCCACTCACGTTCTTTCTTTCTACATTCTCGTTTCTGTGCGCTCAGTTTCTCGCTAAATCAGGGTTCAGTGGCGGTTTTCCTACATCTTGTAAAATATTTTTGAGGAGCTAAAACATCAACAGCCTTACCTATTCAGTCTGCATAGTTCTGTATTTCTCCATCCACATTAAGTTGTGGTGAATTTTTTGTCTTTGTCAAAGATTCAATATTAATGAGCGAAGGGCGAGCGCCCTACCGTTCTTCAAGGTCTTCTTCCTAATAATCTCCTTCTTAGCACTCCTCCCGGATAGTGTGTGTGGCAGGTCAAGTATAAAAATTACAGCATAGTGATCTGACCAGGTCAATGGTAGTAAATCAGTGACCTGGAGATCGAGACTGTTAGTAAAAATGTTATCAGGTGTGTAGGGAGTTGCACAAGCTGGCAGATGTCAAGATTTGCCATTACATCAGTCAGAAATGTTGAGTCTTTTCCGGCTGTGTTCTCCAGATGATAATTGAAGTCTCCTAGCACAGTAAAGTCATTGTTCTTGAAACTAGATTTTAGTAATGGACTTACGGTAGGTATGAATGCTTCTTGGGGCCCTGGGGGGGGGCGATATATATTTATCAGCAAGCCTTTGAAGATGTTGGGGGTCATTACAACCCTGGCGGTCTTTACACTGCCTGGGTCACGGTGGCGGTCTGACCGCTGCCAAAGCGGTGGTCGAACCGCTTTGTCGGTGGTCGGTCCGCCACATTACGACCGTCGTGGTTGTGCCACAGTCAGACCGCCAACTCTCCTCCACAGGAGTGTAGGAGGCTGGCCTGGCTTGTAGTGGGTACCAGAGGTACTTACACCTTGTGCCAGGTCCAGTTATCCCTCCCTTATTAGTGTAGAAGAGGTGTTTCTAGCAGCTTAGGCTGATAGAAGGTAGCTATGGCAAAGCAGCTTAGGCTGAACTAGGAGACATGTAAAGCTCCTACTATACCATTGGTGTCATATGCACAATATCGTAAGAAAACACAAAACACAGATATACTAAAAATAAAGGTACTTTATTTTTATGACAATATGCCAAAAGTATCTCAGTGAGTACCCTCAGTATGAGGATGAGAAATATACAAAAGATATATGTGCACAAACCAAAATTACGCAGATAATAGCAAAAGGAAGTAATGCAAGCAATGTAAAGTTACAGTAGATTGCAATAGGAGCACATAGGTATAGGGGCAACACAAACCATATGCTCAAAAAGTGGAATGCGAACCACGAATGGACCCCAAACCTATGTGAGCTTGTAGAGGGTCGCTGGGACTGTAAGAAAACAGTGAGGGTTAGAAAAATAGCCCACCCCAAGACCCTGAAAGGTAGGTGTAAAGTGCACCTACTACCCCCAGAGAGCACAGATGTCGTGATAGGGGGATTCTGCAGGAAGAACAAACACCAGCAATGCAACAACAGTGGATTTCCGGACCTGAGTACCTGTAAGACAAGGGGACCAAGTCCAAGAGTCGCGACAGTGTCGAGAGTGGGCAGGAGCCCAAGAAATGCCAGCTGAGGGGACAAGGAAGCTGCCACAGGTTGGAAGAAGCTTGGAGTTCTGCAAGAAAGAAGAGGACTAGGAACTTCCCCTTTGGAGGATGGATGTCCCACGTCGTGAAGAAGCTTGCAGAGGTGTTCCCACGAAGAAAGACCGCAAACAAGCCTTGCTAGCTGCAAGGGTCGTGGTTAGGGTTTTTGGATGCTGCTGTGTCCCAGGAGGGACCAGGATTTCGCCACTTGGAGGAGGAGACAGAGGGGGTGCCCAGCAAGTCAGGGAGCCCTCACAGAAGCAGGCAGCACCCGCAGAAGTACCTGAACAGGCACTTAGAAGAAGAGTGAACTGGAGTCCACGCAAAGTCACAAAAGGGAGTCCCACGACGCCGGAGGACAACTCGAAAAGGTTGGGCACTGCAGGTTAGAGTGTTGGGGACCCAGGCTTGGCTGTGCACGAAGGAAATCCTGGAAGAGTGCACAGGAGCCGGAGCAGTTGCAAATCATGCGGTACCCAGCACTGCAGTCTAGCGTGGGGAGGCAAGGACTTACCTCCACCACACTTGGACTGAAGAGTCGCTGGACTGTGGGAGTCACTTGGACAGAGTTGCTGAGTTCCAGGGACCACGCTCGTCGTGCTGAGAGGGGACCCAGAGGACCGGTGAAGCAGTCTTTTGTTGCCTGCGGTTGCAGGGGGAAGATTCCGTCGACCCACGGGAGATTTCTTCAGAGCTCCTGGTGCAGAAAGGAGGCAGGCTACCCCCAGAGCATGCACCACCTGGAAACAGTTGAGAAAGCCGGCAGGATGAAGCGAAACAAGGTTGCTAGTAGTCGTCTTGCTACTTTGTTGCGGTTTTGCAGGCATCCTGAGCAGTCAGCGGTCGATCCTTTGGCACAAGGTGTAGAGGGAGATGCAGAAGTACTCTGATGAGCTCTTGCATTCGTAACCTGGTGAGATCCCCAAAGCAGAGACCCTAAATAGCCAGAAAAGGAGGTTTGGCTACCTAGGAAGGAGGATTGACTGCCAAGAGAGGTAAGAGCCTATCAGAAGGAGCCTCTGACGTCACCTGCTGGCACAGCCACTCAGAGCAGTCCAGTGTGCCACAAACACCTCTGTTTCCAAGTTGGCAGAGGTCTGGGACACACTGGAGGAGCTCTGGGCACCTCCCCTGGGAGGTGCAGGTCAGGGGAGTGGTCACTCCCCTTTCCTTTGTCCAGTTTCGCACCAGAGCAGGGCTGGGGGATCACTGAACCGGTGTAGACTGCCTTTGCAGAGATGGGCACCATCTGTGCCCATCAAAGCATTTCCAGAGGCTGGGGGAGGCTATTCCTCCCCAGCCCATCACACCTATTTCCAAAGGGAGAGGGTGTAATACCCTCTCTCAGAGGAAATCCTTTGTTCTGCCTTCCTGGGCCCGTCTGCCTGGACCCCAGGGGGCAGAAACCTGTCTGAGGGGTTGGCAGCAGCAGCAGCTGCAGTGCAAACCCTGAAAATGCAGTTTGGCAGAACCCGGGTTCTCTGCTAGAGACCCGGGGGATCATGGAATTGTCCCCCCAATGCCAGAATGGCATTTGGGTGACAATTCCATGATCTTAGACATGTTACATGGCCATGTGACGCTGTACATAGGTAGTGACCTATGTACAGTGCACACGTGTAATGGTGTCCCCGCACTCACAAAGTCCGGGGAATTTGCCCTGAACGATGTGGGGGCACCTTGGCTAGTGCCAGGGTGCCCACACACTAAGTAACTTTGCACCCAACCTTCACCAGGTGAAGGTTAGACATATAGGTGACTTATAAGTTACTTAAGTGCAGTGGTAAATGGCTGTGAAATAACGTGGACGTTATTTCATGCAGGCTGCAGTGGCAGGCCTGTGTAAGAATTGTCAGAGCTCCCTATGGGTGGCAAAAGAAATGCTGCAGGCCATAGGGATCTCCTGGAACCCCAATACCCTGGGTACCTCACTACCATATACTAGGGAATTATATGGGTGTACCAGTATGCCAACGTGAATTGGTAAATTTAGTCACTAGCCTGTTAATGACAAATTTGGAAAGCAGAGAGCATAACCACTGAGGTTCTGGTTAGCACAGCCCCAGTGAGACAGTTAGGCATCACACAGGGAACACATACATATAGGCCACAAACTTATGAGCACTGGGGTCCTGGCTAGCAGGGTCCCAGTGACACATAACAAACATACTGACAACATAGGGTTTTCACTATGAGCACTGGGCCCTGGCTAGCAGGATCCCAGTGAGACAGTGAAAACACCTGACATATACTCACAAACAGGGCAAAAGTGGGGGTAACAAGGCTAGAAAGAGGCTACTTTCTCACAAGGAGGGACTGGCGGTCCTAATCCTCCAGGGCAGCGCTGCAAGCAGCGCCGCCATGGGGATTACGAACCCCTCTCTGTCACCTTTTACATGGTGGTAGCACCGCCATGTAAAGGCTGGCGGAGATAGGGTACAGGGGGCCCCTGGGGTGGGCCCCTTAGTGCTGTTCACTGTTTGCACCACAGTGAACATCGCGATGGGTGCTGGTGCACACTGCGCACAGCAGCATTGCTGCCGGCTTAATTATGAGCTGGTGTCAATGTTGTGGGCTGTTCCCTGCTGGACCAGCGGGGAACTAGTAATGGGGGTCTGCGGGAAGGCACCCAAACTGGCGGCAACTTGACCATGGGAGTTTGGCGGATGGCCTTTTCCATCTGTCAAACTCATAATGACCCCCATAATGATCAGTAAGTCCTAGAGAGAAGGTTAAGGTTTCACAAATTGAATTATTTAAATCTGGAGAGCAAGGCACGGTGATAATATCGTGCATCACAATGGCTAATCTGCCACCTTTTTTGTTGGCTTGCTCAGATGTAACAATTTTATACCCACTTTGGATAGCCAGGGCCATAGCTGGGCCTGAAGTGGCATCAGCCCAAGTTTTGGTGATTAACACTATATCAGGTTTGTGTGAACCTAAAAACTCCAGAAACTTGAGTTTATGTATTATCAGTGATCTGGTATTTAATAATATCCATTTAAAAGCCAAATTCTGATTGTTAGTAGGATCTGTGGCACAATCCCCCAAGTGGATATTTTCAATTGTAAAATTAGTAAAGGTAAAGTGGCAATTAGAACAGTGAGCCTGGTCTTGAGTTTGATGTGGATCCAATATCTTACACCGCGGATCCTTACCGCCCATCTTGAATGAGAGAAGCTCTTCCCTGGAGTAACGTTGTAGTGATGTACTTTCTGTAACTGTAGGGCCAGGGGTCCTGGCGCTCAGCGCAATCCTGCAAAAAACATAAATGTGTGCAAATATATTATACTTTTTAACACAATTGTTTAATCTTAAACAATGAGGGCCCTAATATGTGTTGCCAGGAATGCGGGATACCACTCTGGGTAACTATACATGTTGTGAGGTCTCTGGGCCTGTAATTATCAGGCCCTCAAATTCTGGGCTTGACAATTAGGGGCCCAGAGACACCTGACCCAGAAACATAGCAGAAGCTGTGTGGGTTGCAGGTAGCTGCTGTGTCTTGTCTCCTGTCCACCTGCATATTTCAGCACAGGGAGACCAGAAGGTAAAAAAAAAAAAAAAAAAGACTACTTCCCCTCCCACCGACCCCTGGCCCCCTTCCGCCCGCAGGCAAGAGAAAAAGCCCCCAGAGCATTTACCACCTGCCCCAGGCAGATGGTAAATGTTCACAGAGTTGTTCCAGTTGTTTTATGGGAAGAGAGAAACATGCAGAATTGGACCCAGAATTCCAGATTCTTCATGTGTTTTCCCTCTGTGGAAAACAACTCATAATCCCCATTATCCTACAGGGGGGTACCATCTTATCATAAGGAAGTCTCATAAATTTCGGCCAGAGTATTTCCCACCCAGACGGAACTGGTAAGGTGGCTCTATCTGATAGTGTCTGAAATACAATTGTAAAATAATGACCTACATAATTAGTGTGGGTTCAGTCACAGGCTGGGATCTTGTAGCAATATAAATACACATCGCTATTCTACAGTGCACTAACCAGGATTCAGTTCTGTGACTGTCCAGTGTGTCGGACAGACAGCTAGACAGACACACAAGGACACTTGGTCAACTGAGTTTTCATCATATAGAAGAATGTATTTCACATTGATTTACTTTAACTCACATTTATTTTTTATTTAAGATGTGTGCCTTATAGTTTATATGTATTGACCTGAAGGTAAAAAGGCAACAAAATATCAGCAGAATATTTTCTTCTTTTTTTTTATACCACATGGCTGGCCCTGTCCGCATTTCACTTAGGACCAGAGTTCCCATACTTTTCCATGAACTTCAGCCTGTGAATGACCTGTACAATACTTTGAGTGAGGCTGTCAAAGAGGTCCCATCTCCGGTGCAGCCCAGCACACATCAGCTAAAGAACTTCCTGGAAGCTCCAACAGCCCAGGCTAAGACATACAACCAGAGGTGGAAGCTTATTTAGCCCAATGGGCAATGCAGCATTGCCCCAGTCCCGGTAGTCCCGACCCCCATCCCTCCTTCACTGGTCCTTAGAGCACTGCTTCTCCTGGTCTTAATCTTTCTAATGTTGCCACTCAACTATTCTAGTGGTCTTGGCCAGGTCCTCTTAGAACCCATAGTGGTTCCAGTCCTGGTGGCCCTGTCCTCCTGATTCCTCCTCCAGGGGTCTCAGAGTACTGCTCATCCTGTTCTTGGTCCTTCTAATATTGGCCATCTTAATCCACTTACTGGTCCCAACATGGGATTCTCTTAGACCCACTAGAGGTCCAGTCCTGGTGGTCCTAGCCCCCCTCCTCCTCTGAATCTTCTGCTCTGTTCTAGGTCCTGTTCCTCCTTGGTCAAGGTGCTCCCATTGGTCCTGGCCTCTGTCCTCCTTTTGGTCCTAGTGTTTTCGGCCCTCCTACTGCTCATGGGGCCACATGTACGAAGTGTTTTTGAGGTCACAAATGGGCTGATTTGCAGAATCGGCCTGTTTGCAAACACAAAAGGGCATTTTTATATGTACCGAGCCCAACTAGCATTTCGGTAACTTGTTACCGAATCACAATTTGGGTTAGCGATTCGGTATTAGGAAGGAGCGTGTTGAGTGTGTCCCTTCTTAATACCGAATCGCAGTAGTATGTATTAATGTTTTGCAACTGAAATGCGGTCGCAAAACATTCATATTTTTGGTGGTAATCCATTTGCAAATGGGAAGGGGTCCCCAAGGGACCCCCTTCCCCTTTGAGAATGTTTGTAAAAACATTTTTTAAGGTTGGGCAGTAGTCCCACAGACCACTGCTTACTCTTAAAACATTTTTTTTTTTTTTAACACATCCCATTTTTCTTTAACGAAAACGGCTGCATTTAAAAAAGAAAAAAAAAAAAAAAGATTGCTTTATTTTAAAAGCGAGACCTACTGCATGAATATTCATGAGGTAGGTCTATTTGCGACCCACTGGAAATCGGAAAATGTGTCAGACAGATTTGTACATTGGGTGTTTGCAATTACCAAACAATTAATTACTAAAGTTTGCTATTTGTCAGTCGCAAACGATTACCTTTCTATATGCGGACCATGGTCCTCATTATACTTCTGGTCTTTTCAATCTTATTCCCTCTCACGGTGCTTCTTTCCATCCTGCTCCTGGCCTCACTACTCTGAGTCTTCCTGGAGTGGTCCTCCTGGTCTCGATCCTGCTGGTGGGCCTCCTTCTATGCTTCAACACCTTTTCATTGATTTTAGATAAAGTATAACTGAACAATCCATTCTGCTGCCCAGTCCTCGTGGCAGTGTACCTCAGACACTTGATAAAGTGAGTGCCAAGGTCGCAACGGTGTTGTAGGAGGCTGGACTGGCTTGTAGTGAGTACCAAGGGGTACTTGCACCTTGCACCAGGCCCAGTTATCCCTTATTAGTGTATAGGGTGTCTAGCAGCTTAGGCTGATAGATAATGGTAGCTTAGCAGAGCAGCTTAGGCTGAACTAGGAGACGTGTGAAGCCACTACAGTACCACAAGTGTCACTTGCACAATATCATAAGAAAACACAATACACAGTTATACTAAAAATAAAGGTACTTTATTTTTATGACAATATGCCAAAGTATCTTAGAGTGTACCCTCAGTGAGAGGATAGGAAATATACACAAGATATATGTACACAATACCAAGAATATGCAGTATAGTCTTAGAAAACAGTGCAAACAATGTATAGTTACAATAGGGTGCAATGGGGACACATAGGGATAGGGGCAACACAAACCATATACTCCTAAAGTGGAATGCGAACCACGAATGGACCCCAAACCTATGTGACCTTGTAGAGGGTCGCTGGGACTATTAGAAAATAGTGAGAGTTAGAAAAATAACGCTCCCCAAGACCCTGAAAAGTGAGTGCAAAGTGCACTAAAGTTCCCCCAAGGACAAAGAAGTCGTGATAGAGGAATAATGCAGGAAAGACACGAACCAACAATGCAACAACAATGGATTTCCAATCTAGGGTACCTGTGGAACAAGGGGACCAAGTCCAAAAGTCACAAGCAAGTCGGAGATGGGCATATGCCCAGGAAATACTAGCTGTGGATGCAAGGAAGCTTCTACTGGACAGAAGAAGCTGAGGTTTCTGCAGGAACGAAAAGGGCTAGAGACTTCCCCTTTGGTGGACGGATCCCTCTCGCCGTGGAGAGTCGTGCAGAAGTGTTTTCCCCCCGAAAGAACGCCAACAAGCCTTGCTAGCTGCAAATCATGCGGTTAGCGTTTTTGGACGCTGCTGTGGCCCAGGAAGGACCAGGATGTCGCAAATTGCGCCAGGAGGTAGAGGGGACGTCGAGCAAGACAAGGAGCCCTCTCAGCAGCAGGTAGCACCCGGAGAAGTGCCAGAAACAGGCACTACGAGGATGCGTGAAACGGTGCTCACCCGAAGTTACACAAAGGAGTCCCACGTCGCTGGAGACCAACTTAGAAAGTTGTGCAATGCAGGTTAGAGTGCCGTGGACCCGGGCTTGGCTGTGCACAAAGGATTTCCGCCGGAAGTGCACAGGGGCCGGAGTAGCTGCAAAAGTCGCGGTTCCCAGCAATGCAGTCTAGCGAGGTGAGGCAAGGACTTACCTCCACCAAACTTGGACTGAAGAGTCACTGGACTGTGGGAGTCACTTGGACAGAGTTGCTGGATTCGAGGGACCTCGCTCGTCGTGCTGAGAGGAGACCCAAGGGACCGGTAATGCAGCTTTTTGGTGCCTGCGGTTGCAGGGGGAAGATTCCGTCGACCCACAGGAGATTTCTTCGGAGCTTCTAGTGCAGAGAGGAGGCAGACTACCCCCACAGCATGCACCACCAGGAAAACAGTCGAGAAGGCGGCAGGATCAGCGTTACAGAGTTGCAGTAGTCGTCTTAGCTACTTTGTTGCAGTTTTGCAGGCTTCCAGCGCGGTCAGAAGTCGATTCCTTGGCAGAAGGTGAAGAGAGAGATGCAGAGGAACTCTGATGAGCTCTTGCATTCGTTATCTAAAGTTTCCCCAGAGACAGAGAGCCTAAATAGCCAGAAAAGAGGGTTTGGCTACTTAGGAGAGAGGATAGGCTAGCAACACCTGAAGGAGCCTATCAGAAGGAGTCTCTGACGTCACCTGGTGGCACTGGCCACTCAGAGCAGTCCAGTGTGCCAGCAGCACCTCTGTTTCCAAGATGGCAGAGGTCTGGAGCACACTGGAGGAGCTCTGGACACCTCCCAGGGGAGGTGCAGGTCAGGGGAGTGGTCACTCCCCTTTCCTTTGTCCAGTTTCGCGCCAGAGCAGGGATAAGGGGTCCCCTGAACCGGTGTAGACTGGCTTATGCAGAATTGGGCACATCTGTGCCCAAGAAAGCATTTCCAGAGGCTGGGGGAGGCTACTCCTCCCCTGCCTTCACACCATTTTCCAAAGGGAGAGGGTGTAACACCCTCTCTCAGAGGAAGTCCTTTGTTCTGCCATCCTGGGACAAGCGTGGCTTGACCCCAGGAGGGCAGAAACCTGTCTGAGGGGTTGGCAGCAGCAGCAGCTGCAGTGAAACCCCAGGAAAGGCAGTTTGGCAGTACCAGGGTCTGTGCTACAGGCCACTGGGATCATGGGATTGTGCCAACTATGCCAGGATGGCATAGAGGGGGCAATTCCATGATCATAGACATGTTACATGGCCATATTCGGAGTTACCATTGTGAAGCTACATATAGGTAGTGACCTATATGTAGTGCACGCGTGTAATGGTGTCCCCGCACTCACAAAGTCCGGGGAATTGGCCCTGAACAATGTGGGGGCACCTTGGCTAGTGCCAGGGTGCCCTCACACTAAGTAACTTTGCACCTAACCTTTACCAGGTAAAGGTTAGACATATAGGTGACTTATAAGTTACTTAAGTGCAGTGTAAAATGGCTGTGAAATAACGTGGACGTTATTTCACTCAGGCTGCAGTGGCAGGCCTGTGTAAGAATTGTCAGAGCTCCCTATGGGTGGCAAAAGAAATGCTGCAGCCCATAGGGATCTCCTGGAACCCCAATGCCCTGGGTACCTCAGTACCCTATACTAGGGAATTATAAGGGTGTTCCAGTAAGCCAATGTAAATTGGTAAAATTGGTCACTAGCCTGTTAGTGACAATTTAGAAAGAAATGAGAGAGCATAACCACTGAGGTTCTGATTAGCAGAGCCTCAGTGAGACAGTTAGTCACTACACAGGTAACACATTCAGGCACACTTATGAGCACTGGGGCCCTGGTGAACAGGGTCCCAGTGACACATACAACTAAAACAACATATATACAGTGAAAAATGGGGGTAACATGCCAGGCAAGATGGTACTTTCCTACAGGTGTCCCTGGTGAAAAACCCATGAAAGATCCCAATGTCCACAATTTGTAATGCTTTGAGAGTCCTTGGGCGGGAGAGATTTCTATAGTCCGTTGCAAACTATTCCAGGAAAGATCGCCATACAGAAGAGAAGAACTTCTGCGAGTGGATAGCAAAATCCTTCTGCAGTACCTATCCTTTACATCCTCTAAGCTAGGAGATATTGTTTGGCACAAAGTAACAGCATAATGATCACTGCAAAACAGTTCTCTTAATTCCTCATCCTCTTACAGCACCCATCCCAGTACAATTAAGCAAGGAGTCAATGGGAGTGATTCTATTTGGCCACATTCTCTCCAGCATGGATCAGTTCTATTTTATTAATGACGGACAGGCAACCTGGTGTCTAGTGCCATCTAAGTAATAATATATTCCCATCCATCTCGCATCCCTGGCTTCGCATGATATATTTGTAAGTATTCTGCGAAATTGTTCCCGATTGTGTCTCTGAGAATGACTGACCAATTCCTCCTCTCACCTGTACTAAAAGTTGCCTTTTTGAGGGGCCCTTACTTTCCGAAGAAAATTGTAGCTACTGGAGACAAAATGAGTCTCATGTTATTTGCAAGCAGTTTTCTAAAATTGAGTCAGTAGGCAGGTAGCTGCTTCCCTGACGTGGTGAGCTAAGACACAGTGGGGGTCATTCTGAGTTTGGCGAGCGAAAAGCCCGTCCGCCAAACTCCGGTGGTCAGGTTTCCGCCAGTGCGGCTGCCTTCTCACAGGCCCCATTATGAGTTCCCTGCTGGGTCAGCGGGCGGAAACTGTTTCTGCCCGCTGGCCCAGCAGGGAACAGCACACAACATTGATGCCGGCGCATAATTGAGTCAGCAGCAATGTTGCAGTGCGTAGGGTGCAACAACTCTATTTCTGCTGAAAATTGAGCCTCCATTTTCACCTACATAGGATCAGTGCATATCTCTTATACAAGCAAGTAATGCTTATTCTCAATCTGTATGAGCAAAAAGGAATAAGATTTTTGGTTAGGGTCCTAATCTTTTTTTTTTAACACATTTATTTTATTAGGTTTTTGCAAAACACAACAGGAGCACATACAAGCAGTCATAGTACCATACTGACCACATTATAATTCAGTATCTCATATTGTACCACCAGAGAACCATACGAAACTATAAAATATCCAGTGGAGTGAACAAAATATATAAGTTACATTCTTGTCCTTAGGAGGCAATCTAGTAAAAATCGGTTGGGAGGCCATGGGTGAAGTGGTCGAAACAATGCCCAAAGGAGGGGGATCGAATACACATAAGGGAGAATAGCAGATATTGATGGAATGTGCCATTCTTGCTCTCTCAGCACGCACTCTGTGTAAATCAGCTGGGGGAAACACCAGCATCTTAGATATCGCCACTCACCGCAGTGGGGACAATTGGGGAGACGTCCAGAAGGAAAAGGGTTTACGGACCGATCCCACTGCCTTATCAATGCTACCTTCCCAGAGGCGTGATATATTTGGACACCCAAATATATGAATGCAGTATAGCACCACTGTAGTCCGTACCCTACAAGTGTTCCCCACTCTGGCTCAGGGACCTGGGCCAGTGGGAACAAGCATGATTTAGTCCAGTTCTCTTTGAGGCTGTATGCTTCCCCAAAGTCCTCTATGAGTGACATCACAGCTGGGAGCGAAGTGGTCACCTCCCGTAGATAACACCAGAGCATAATTTGAATAGAGGGAGATAATGTGGTGGTCCCCGTGAGTTAACCCCCATTTTCGCAATCACAACCTCAGGCTACATGCCAGAGTTTCCATGGCCAGAGTAAAGATTAATGGGTATAGGAGGCATCCCTGTCTATTGCTCCTTTGGATATCAAAGCTGTCTGAAATTATCAGGACTGTATGCACACGTGGCGTCGGCTTTTTATGAGGCACATGGATCCAACTGAGATATTATGGCCCCATATCCTCCAGAGAGGCCACTAAGTAACCCACGCCTAGGGTGACAAATGCCTTCTCTATGTCCAGCGACACCGCAACCTGCTCCCGGGCATCGGGTGAAGTGACCACCATGCAGAACAGCCGATGAATACTTAGGAAGGTGCTGCTCTTGGGAATAAGCCCAGATTGATCCTTGTGCACCAGGGCACTAATGACACCCAAGACCTTCCCCAGTATTTTTTTTTAGTTTAGGTTTAAGAGAGAATGTGGACGGTAAGAACAAACATCTAGAGGGTCGCGTCTCGGTTTGGGGAGGACCGCGATCATTGCCCCCTGCAGAGAACCTTAAAGGTGACATGGCTGTCTAGTCTCATTGAATACTCCTAAAAGTTTGAGATATATGTGCGCTATATGTGGCATAATATTTGCTCGGGAGTCCATCAGTCACTGGAGTTTTATTCCGGGCAATCTAACATCCCTGCTATGGTGCTTCTGCCTGCTTGAATTAGGAGGAGGATCTTGAGTCTGCCTAGTATGTGTAGATAGCTCCCTCTTGTCACAGTGCATGTGTATGACTTCACTTATTGTGCAAAGAAAAAACAATCAAACAATCCCAACCCTTCACAGTTCAGCAAGATCACTTGTTTTCGGCCAGAACCACATAAAGAAATACCATCATTATTAACTGTACATAGAAGTCCTGATCAGAAATCGTTAGGGGCATTGCGTACAGAGTAATAAAGAGCTCCTGTTGTGGGGCCTGCTTCACTCTTCATGTTTTTCAGCCTCCATCACACCAGGGCACCCTTCAGCTCGATCAAGACAAAGTAGGAATCTCCAGCCACCCCCACAGGGAAGGGCTCTTCCTTGGATCCTAATTAGATATCGTCTGCTGATCTCAGTGTTAAGGCCGGGCCCCACTTTTCCTCCACTGTGCCCTCTGAGTCCTCTGTGTCTGAGGTCAAGTCTCATTTCTGGTCCAGTCGTAGGGTCTCAAATGGGTTCTTAACAAGTTGGAGTGAGCCCCAGATCTCTCATTTTCAGGAACAGGGTTGAGGTGTCAGCCAGTCTTCGGTTGTCTGATCCCCACAAGTAGTTTTCACGAGGCCCTCTGTGTGAAGCCATGTCCAAACATCCGCAGGGGAAGCGAAGAAGTGAGCAGTCGCTATCCAGAACTAAGTTCCACTGGGTGGAGTAGCACATATTTCTGATTAATTTCTTGAAGGCATTGCTTAACCACTGAATATGAGTTGCATCATTGCTGCACTTCAGCAGTGAAGTCTGGGTATGCCAAACAGTGTGCTTCACTCCAATCTCTGGGGTCCCTTTGATATAAGAGCTCGCTCCATATGTACTTGGGGATAAGGAGTATGGATTTCTTAATCAGAATTCCCATTCCCCTAGAGTCTGCCGTATAGCCAGCATGCACCAGGAGAGTGTAGCCCAGCCTATCTAAGGCTTTGTAGTGATTACCTCTAACGTAGGTCTCCTACACAAGGACCAAGCCTGGGAGGTGTCTGTGCAAGTATTGGAGTACAATATTTCTTTTAATTCTGCTGCCCAGCCCATTAACATTCCATGTCAGAATACTTAAGTCATTTACATGCAGTACCCCCATCTATGTATGTGGTGAGTGCAGGCCTGGCCGTGTGATCAACCGAGTGCCTAGCAGTGTGTTTACCTGTTTCCAGCACCGCCCCTCTCCACTGCTCTGACTTTTCTCGCATTATGTCACTGTATTTGAGCAATGGGGGTAAGGAAATACAGATGTAAAAACAGAAACAGTTTTACTCAGTAATCTAACCCCCCCCCCTCCTTGCTTCCCTGCAATGCAGTCTCAGAATTGCCCACCTCCCCAGTAAGCAGAGTGCCTGTACTCTCAACAGTGAGATTTACAATAGTGGGATGGGCCAGTGCCACCATGTATCACCCGAAAGGTTTTAAGCAAAATTATTTATTGTATCCCATTTGATCTATGATAAATCCATACCTCTGCTATAGGGCTTATCACTGCCAGGTCCGACGGCCCCCTCCCCAAGGAACCCCCACTTGGGGGTGATTGATTATTCATCATTGCCAGGTTTGGGCCCCATCTGCTGCCTGCTCCAGGTCTCAAGAAGTCCCAGCAGTGCTGAAAGACGTCTGTGGGGCGGCCCTCCACTTTCCTCCATTAGATTCCAGTCTCTTCATGCTTCATGAGGAACCTTCTGTCTCTGGCTGTTTCTCTGGGAGGCCGGTGTGCCCCTCCCTCAGCTTGTCCCCTTGGTGCCCTGGCCACGACTTGCCCTCTGCGATGAGCAGGAGCTGCAATGAAAAGAGCATCATAAAAGCACTTTTGTTCTTAGTGCTTTCTTGACCTCCTCAAAACTGAGTCTTTGTCTCTGTACTTGCAACGTGAAATCTCGGAAAAAAGCAGATCATCACATTTTAATATTTTAAGTCTCCGTGTCAGCGAGACACCAGTAAAAGAAGGAGGAGGAAGTGGTGGTGGTGGTGATGGTGGTGGCCCTATGTGCCTTTTCAATGACAAGCTTGAGAGCTGCTTTGGACAAAAGGTTTTTACAATGAGGTCCACCAGAAAGCCCTTCAGGGGCCCCTACAACTCTAATGTTGTTCCTCCTTGCCCACCCTTCTTGGTCTTCTAGCTTGGCTGCAATTATTGGATTTTGCTTTGTGAGGTGCTGTAACTGGTCCTCTAGCCTCTTGGTCCTGGATTGCAACAGTGTGATTTTCATTTTGGCCACTGTTACTTTCTCTGTTATCTTTTTATAGTCCACTCGGAGGAGGGTAACATTGACTCTGACAACGTCGAGTTTGGGTTCAATTGTACCTTTGAGATCTTGTATGACTACCATTACCACACTCAGGAAGCACTCCTCAACTGGGTGGGGACTGGACTCCAGCTCACCAGTCGTTTCCCCCATCACTCGAGGTGCCATCATGGCCCAGCATATTAGTCCATTTTGTTGTACTTGGTGGGCTTAGTCCCTCCCCTCTATTCCTCACAATGACCTTGGCCACTGCACCTGAGCAAAGCCTAGCCCCTCCAGCTGACATGCATTGATATCACTTCTTGTGCAGATGAATGATAGAACTGAACATTATTCTCTGAAATCTACTTAATTTTTCAGCATCACTTACTTCGTGGCATGTTAGTGCAATAAAAACAACATCTTTCTTGAGACACAATCAACTGAATGTCGCATTTGTTAAGTCCATAAACAGTCTGCAGAGTTTTTAAGCTCTGTGATTTCTTCTGGTTAAGATGGACATGAATACTTCAAACTTACAAGGAGACAGTCATATTCGTAGTGGAGATGATCTCCCACCTGAAAATATGAAATACCTTTAAAGCTTCTCAGGAATTGCTAACCTCTATATAAGATTTAAGATACTTGTTCAATCGTGATGTCACCATTGACTCACCTTATCATTTATGTAGGGAAAGCAATAGAAATTGATTTGGTTTTAGGAAAGGAAACTGAATTTGTTATTTAATTAGAGTGTTGATTTTGCAGTTAACTTTATAAAACTCGGATTGTTCGAAAAACTTCCATCTGAAGACTTGTGCTTTAGGAGCAGTGTTATCTCAGCAGCTTGATAGTAGCACGCACCCCGTGGCTTACATTCAAAGACAACTAAACATAGCTATTTGTAATCAAGATATATTTGGTAAGTGTTTATTTGAGAAGAAAAAAAAGAATCCAGAATTACTGATAAGACTACTTGATGATCAGTCTCTGTCCTGACACCAACATGCCACAGGATCTTACGTTGCTATCAGTATCACACTAAAGGTGCCTGTTTATGCTAGCATATACCTTACGGTTCAGACTTCTGTATGACTCCCATTTGGAAACTATATAATTACATCCATTAGTAGACTATGTAATTATGTAACTGGTTGCCTTCTAAAGTGCTCAGATACCCTTGGGGTATGCCCATGCTTAAGAAAACTCTTTAAATAGATAAAAGAAACCATGTGACAATCAGAAGCAGTATTTTAAGGGGTTAGCACAGCTATTCAGTAATAAGGAGAATTCCATTTGTTGCATCATATGACAATTTAACATGCAAATCAGGGGTAAGCAAGATAGACACTGATCAAGATATTCTTCAGCAATTGCTTTGCCATCTTGGAGCAAAATTAGTAAAGGAATAGCACAGATAACTATCTAAAATATAATATTCACTATATTGAGTCTTCACCTATTATAACACTGTCAAAAGTTAGAAAGACTGACGGTAACTGCCCGCTAATGGATCAAATTAGGAGAGATGAACAAGCTACTAGACATCGGTAATGTTCTTTCTATTGGATATTCTGGCTAACCGCAGATTCCTCACCTTTTTGAATTCCCAGACTGGATCTAAGAACTTTTCAGCAATTGCTCCCTCGTTTGGCTAGGTGGTGCCACCAGACTTTGAACAACCTTGGTCCACCTCTTTAAATAATGGTGCGTGGGCTGCATAGAGGCACCACACCTGAACAATGGCGTCAGTTTACAAAAAGCATTACGCTCCCCTAGATCAGTAACAGATTGAAAACCATAACAGGGCTAATCCTAACATGGGGACATATTAAAACCTAGAAGCACCCCTTTACAGAAGGGGGAGAAGGGAGGGTGCTGGGGTTTGAGTATAAACCAGAAAGGGCATCACAGAAGGTAAGTAACTTGTTCTGATGATGGACACTTCTACCTGCTGATTCCTCACCTTTTCGTATAGATACCAAAGGGAGAGGCGAGAGGCGTTTGAGGAGTGGGCCACTAGGAAATCATACAGGACTGAGCGGAAGAAATGCCCTCTCTGTGAACCTGGGAATGAAGGCAGTAATTCCTGGTGAAGATGTGGGTGGGTGCTCATGTAGCCCTCTAGCAGATGTTCACCAATGTAACACCCATGGCTATAGCCATAGGAGCAGCCTTTGCTCTAGTAGAAAAAGCTTGAAGGCACTTAGGAGACTCCCTAGGCAAGGCATAGCACATTTTTAAACAGAGAACAAGCCATCTAGAAAAGGTATGTTTCTGGACTGCCTTCCCCTTCTTTGCACGAAGAGTTGATCATTCACTCTTTAGTTCATAGGTGAAAAACTTAAAAAGTCTCTAGTGGCCACTCAACTAAACCTCCTTTGGAGGATGTGACTGAAAGAGACAGGGAGCAATATGAACTGCCCCGCATGGATAGGTGACACCACCTTTGATAGAAAGAATGCCCGGATCTGAAGGCCAAACTTGTATGGATAATATATGGAGGTTGAACTAAAAGCATCTGCAATCCCCCTGCATGGCCCATGGAAGTAATGGCAGTGGGGAAAGATAGTCATAGTGGTCAGAAATGTCAGTGAACAACTATTGATAGGCTTGAAAGACATACATATCGGAAAGTTTAAACTAAGGAAAAAGGTCCACTGTAGCATAAAAAAGTGCCACATATGTAAGTCCTTTAAAAAAAAAAAACAACACACACACACATCACTACTAGCCATCTAAACCTGGAGGGAGGGGTTGTTGAGGCAAACATCAAAACGCCAAGAGGGCAGACCAACATATTTTAACAATGCCCACTGCAAGGCATTGCAGTGTCAGAGACAGAGCTGCAGTTGATCGCCCAAACAATCAACTAGGTGAATATATTGTGGGTACAGAGCCACAACGACTGACTCCCTGTTCAATATCATCATGAGGCTCCAGTGACTTCAACAGTGTCATCAATAAAAGCCAAACAACCTTCTCTCACTCACTGTAGGAAGTTGGCTCTGTATATACTATCTCAAAGTGAGAGATAGTGTGCATAGTCCAAGGGTTCCCCTTAGAGTTTGAGAGTGGCAAAATTATATAATTCTAATGCTCTATTTTGTAGTAGTGTAGTCATGCAGTAGGCTTATCAGAGGGTAGTGTTAAGCATTTGTTGTATACACAGGCAATAAATGAGGAACACACACTCAAAGACTTACTCCAGGCCAAATAGTTTTTATATAGAAAAATATATTTTTTTAATTTATTTAGAACCACAAGATTCAAGATTTGAAGTAAATACATAAAATGCAAGGTACTCCACACAGGTAAGTAAGGAACTTTGAATTAGAGCAGTAATATACAATGTATAGGTTACAATGGCAATAAGCTATTTTAAAAAGTGGACACTGCAAAAATCAACAGTTCCTGGGGGAGGTAAGTAAGGTTAAGTTTCTGAGGTAAGTAAAGCACTTACATGTTCAGTTTCCTGGGCATAGGCAGCCCACCGTTGGGGGTTCAAGGTAACCCCAAAGTCACCGCACCAACAACACAGGGTGCAGAGGTCTAAGGAGGGCCCAAAACACATAGGCGCCTATGGAGAACAGGGGTGCTCCGGTTCTAGTCTGCCAACAGGTAAGTACCTGCGGAGGGCAGACCAGGGGGGTTTGTAGAGCAGTGGGGGTAGGGAGGGGGCGGTGTGGACACAAACAGGCACACAAAACACACACTCAGCAGCACAGGAGCGGCCGGGTGCAGTGTGCAAAGTTAGCGTCGGGTTTGCCATTCAAAGCAATGGAGGGACCCGGGGGTCACTTAGGCGATGAGGCAGAGCACAGGGGGGCTTCTCAGGCCAGCCACCGACTGGGCTAGGCAGAGGGGTCGTCTGATGGTCACTCCTGCACTGGAGTTCGGTTCCTCTAGGTCCTGGGGGCTGCGGGTGCAGTGTCTGGTCCAGGCATCTGGTTCTTTGTTCCAGGCAGTCGCGGTCAGGGGGAGCCTCTGAATCATCTCTGCAGGCGTTACTGTGGGGGTGAAGGGGTGTTGTCTCAGGTTACTCACAAGGTCACAGTTGCCTGGGAGTCCTCTCTGCAGTGTTGGTTCTCTGGAGCTTGAGGTGGGGGCGTCGGGTGCAGAGGGTGAAGTCTCACACTTCCGGCAGGAAGAGTGAGTTCTTTAAAGGTAGCTTCAAAATTGCAAAAACGTTGCTGTAGGTGAACAGTGCCGCTGTTCTCAGGAGTTTCTTGGTCCTTCGGTTCAGGGCAGTCCTCTGAGGCTTCAGAGGTCGCTGGTCCCTGTAGGATGCGTCGCTGTGCAGGTTCTTTGAGTCTGGAGACAGGCCAGTGGGGCTGGGACCAAGCCAGTTGTTGTCTCAGTCATCTCTGCAGGGCTTTCAGGTCAGCAGTCCTTCTTTGTGTAGGTTGCAGGAATCCGATTTCCTGGGTTCTGGGTCGCCCCTAAATACTGAATTTAGGGGTGTGTTTAGCTCAGGAGGGAAGTAGCCAATGGCTACTATCCTGGAGGGTGGCTACAACCTCTTTGTGCCTCCTCCCTAAGGGGAGGGCGGCACATCCCTAATCCTATTGGGGGAATCCTCCAAACTCAAGATGGAGGATTTCTAAAGGCAGGGGTCACCTCAGCTCAGGACACCTTAGGGGCAGTCCTGACTGGTGGGTGACTCCTCCTTGTTTTTCTCACTATCCTCTCCTGCCTTGCCGCCAAATGTGGGGGCAGTGGCTGGAGGGGCGGGCATCTCCACTAGCTGGGATGCCCTGGGGTGCTGTAACAAAAGGCATGAGCCTTTGAGGCTCACCGCCAGGTGTTACAGTTCCTGCAGGGGGCGGTGAGAAGCACCTCCACCCAGTACAGGCTTTGTTCCTGGCCACAGAGTGACAAAGGCACTCTCCCCATGTGGCCAGAAACTCGTCTGGTTGTGGCAAGCTGGCAGAAACTGGTCAGCCCAGCACTAGGAGTCGGACTGGTATTCAGGGGCCATCTCTAAGATGCCCTCTGGGTACATTTTACAATAAATCCCACACTGGCATCAGTGTGCATTTATCATGCTGAGAAGTTTGATACCAAACTTCCCAGATTTCAGTGTAGCCATTATGGAACTGTGGAGTTTGTGGTTGACAAACTCCCAGAGCATATACTTTTTATGGCTACCCTGCACTTACAATGTCTAAGGTTTTGGTTAGACACTGTTGGGGCACAGTGTTCATGCACATATGCCCTCACCTGTGGTATAGTGCACCCTGCCTTAGGGCTGTAAGGCCTGCTAGAGGGGTGACTTACTTATGCCACAGGCAGTGAGAGGTGGGCATGGCACTCTGAGGGGAGTGCCATGTCGACTTAGTCATTTGCTCCCCACCAGCACACACAAGCTGTGAGGCAGTGTGCATGTGCTGAGTGAGGGGTCCCCAGGGTGACATAAGATATGCTGCAGCCCTTAGAGACCTTCCCTGGCATCAGGGCCTTTGGTACCAGGAGTACCATTTACAAGGGACTTATCTGGGTGCCATGGCTGTGCCAATTGTGTGAACAAAGGTACAGTTTTAGGGAAAGAACACTGGTGCTGGGGCCTGGTTGGCAGGGTCTCAGCACACTTTCAATCATAACTGGCATCAACAAAAGGCAAAAGGTCAGGGGCTAACTATGCCAAGGAGGCATTTCCTTACACTCACCCTTCCCACTCCCACTCCCACTCCTCTCTGCCTTCCTGACACTGCAATATGGGGTTAGAAAACCAGGAACATCTGAGCAGCAGTGACTTAACTGACAGTTCAGGTAGTCTGGATGTGTGGGGTGTCATCCCCACTGAAGCCAGAAGATGTTCTCCAGGAATGTGCCTCCCCCTCTCTCAGAACTGGTGCAGCAGTGCCTTCCAAATCTTTGACCAATGACACTTGTCATATGCTAGCCTCGGACTCCTACCAGCATCCCTCCGGTCTCTTGGGCCCAAGCCCCAGAAGCCAATCATTTACGTTCTTCCAGCCAGTCCCAGGTCCTATGGAGGGTCTCGGAAAAGAAGGATTTAACAGCATGCAGGACTTTCAATTAGCCGAGAACAGCAACATGTATTTGAGCTGCAGGGCCTTTAGTTCCGGCTTGACCCGAACAAAGGGCTTGCGCTGCGGTTGACTTTGGGCTATATAGTCCGGGAACCCTGAAACCTTAGCACTGGAGCTCCATGGTCTGGTGAGCTGTTTTCTGGATAATATCCCTGTTCAAATAATGCAGTAATCATGTAATTACCGGCCTTGGGGGGCCCAGTGGGAGGCTTCGGACTGAGTACTCTATGGGCCCATTCCACAATGAAACAAGGGGAAAGAGCACTCCAGGAGTGGAACCAGCGTAGGAAGAATTGTTCAGGTTGACTGCCATCAGACACCGCCTCCTCCCCCAAGCACCCCAATTATTCATAGATTGTTACTCCAAAATTGGCTTCCTCATCCTCTGCCCTTCTCCCCCAGTCCACAATGATCCCAAGACGCCTCGCCTATTTCACGGGTGACTGGATTTCCTCCTCAATTGCTGAGATTATGCGTTTCGGTGGCCGTGTTATGGTCGACAAGATTTCTGAGGTCTTGTCTGAGGCGTGAGACCTCAGTGCCCCTTCGCCCTATTTGGAGGTCCTGCGCCTCCCTGGTCGTCTGGATGGCTTGCAAAATCTGTACCTGTGAGTGATCCCAGCGGAGCCCCCGCCATGTCCGGTCCCGATCCGGCCGGGTTTCGGGAGTTTTAGTGTACTTGTCAATGTTCCTCTGCAACGGGCCTCTT
The DNA here is from genome assembly GCF_031143425.1 of Pleurodeles waltl. Lineage (NCBI taxonomy): Eukaryota > Metazoa > Chordata > Amphibia > Caudata > Salamandridae > Pleurodeles > Pleurodeles waltl. The sequence continues at coordinate 1,804,875,383 of NC_090444.1, read as the reverse complement.
TGTCCCTTGGCCATCCCCATGGCAAAGTGGGTAGACCACCATCCTACCCCAGTTTTCTCCAGGGAATGTCCTCACATCCGGGCAGAGGTGGCACAGGCCAGCGATTGGGCATAATGCTCCCTCAAGAGAATCTAGCCGAACGAGGATATTTGGGCGCGTACATGCAGGACCTGTAGGGGCCACGATGGATCAGAACCTCCATCCAGTGTCATCAAAAGATCAGGGCGAGGACCGCTCCTCTCGAGAGTCCCACCAATGAGGGACTCCAGGGTGGTGGGCGGTCCCAGTGGGCCTCGGCAAGCCCGAGCAAAGAAGGGGACAGAGGCGGCAGAGTGTTCCAGGGCCCCCCGGCTCGCACTAGCAGGAGGGAGAGGAGTCCGGGAGCGCCAGCAAAGCCGGCGACCGAACAGTGCCGGGGCGGCCAACCCAAGGTCCACAGAGCCAAGAGCAGCACAGCCTCGGCCTCTGTACCGGCGGGCACCTCCTCGGACCACAATGGCCCGCACTTGCCTCGGCAGTCTCGGGTCTCAGGCGGGGTCTCATTCCTACCCCCCAGCAGCAAGCCCACCTCCTCACATGCAACGTGCTGCGGACGGCACACAGGCCCAGCGCTCAGTTCAGCAGCAGGGAGGGCTTCCGGGCACTGGAGCTAATGCAGGACACGGGGCCCTCGGACCAGGGTTTGAGTACAGCCACCGCGGCAGGATGTGGCAGGATATATGGGGCACAGACACACAGCTCTGTAAGTGTGACTGCCACGTTGGGCTGCACCCCCTATGGGTTTTCTCAAAGAAGAGATATTTTAGGAAATAGTCAAGACACGTTTTTTTTTAATAATGCAGTTATATTTATGTTTTTATATTCTCTCCCAAACTCACTTTAAAAGAAAAGCAGTATAACACTATTGCACTGTTTACGATGCTTCAGTAATGAACAGAGGGATAACAAGACAGGCCATTAACTGAACTGTGGTTGAATCCTCACACAATGTTGTGTCAACAGCCCAATGTTGGGATTTCACCAACCTTTCTGAAAGGCACCACCTTTCATGTCGTCCCATGTTGATTCTGACTAATCAATACCTTTGAGTAGCGAGAAAGTAACTAACCTGTAACAACATTTCCCAGACTTTGGAATCTTGGACCGTCACAAGATTAAATACATCACAACCGCCGGGCTGGGAGTTCTATGTGGAGATGTTAATTCTGCAGTGTTGACATGTTGCCATTGAGAGTGAATCCAAACTGGACAATTTTTTTTAAGCTCCATCTGGAGACTTCTGTAGTTCAGATTTTCGAAGCGCTGTACAGTGAAAGTCACAAGTCTCCTGAAAATGAACGAAAATGGGGTCACACGTGAACCTGTGAAAGTCAATCGCTGGAGAATAGTAGCATAACATTTCCCTCTTTGCCACTGGATGTTTCACAGGTGCATGTGTCTGGTTTGTGACTCATCAGCTGAACAGGTAGAAATAGGGCCACAAATTATCTGAGAGCTGATTGCACCATTTTTGTCTGCGGTGAACATCAAATTCAAAACTGGTCTTGGGTTGTGCGTGTTCCAGTTCAGGGAGGACTTGGCCTGGCATTGCAGCCTGGACTGTTCCTACTGGAGCAGGGTCATTTACATATAGCTCACTCCAAACTGACACAGCACGGTGTACAAAAGAACGATGCGCTGGGATGTGGCAGGAGTAATTACCAGTGGCTGAGATTAATTCAACCATTCAGGGATTTGTATACTTCAGTCCGATGCCCTAGGTGCGACAGGAATCGCCAGATGTGTGTCAGGTGCACACTGTGCCACTGGAATCAAGTTATACCAGATCAGTGAGCCCCAATAAGGGTGAAACAGGTCTTGGGTTTCTTGTCTTCCAATTCAAGGAGACCTGGCTTGGCGGTTCGGGCTGGACTGTTCCCATTGGAACGGGGTGAAGACTGATTTGCACATGGCTGGGTCCAAACTGAGGTGGCGTGGTGTGCGAAAGGACAATGGACTGGGAGTCATTACTAGTGACTGATTAAAGTATTCCATCCTTCACTGTTTTGTTTACCTCCCACCCAGGCAGCCGCATTAAGTGAAGGTACTGTAGGATTTCCTGCTGCAGGGTTTGTCAGTGGGACGCCCAAGAATGGTGGCGCCTTTCCTGTAGTAGCACACTCTCAGGTATGCTGTCAGTAGGAACATGCAGCCTTCATGCATGCTTGAAGTGGCGCCTTTTTCTTTGTCCATTCCCACCGTGCAGTGGCTGTACCATCTAAGACTGACAGCTGCCTCAGGTGTCCACAAAGCAACACCTTTGCGGTCTTTTTAAAAGGAGAAGAGCTGGGTTGCTGCCTTAAGTTCTTTCCTGTGCTGCTTGCGTAACCTGGGAAGTATTTCTGACAGTCGACTCGCCCTACTCTCCCCCCTCGGCACCTGCAATCAAACAGTTACTTATTTGTCTGAAGAACTATACTCGCGGTTAATAAGTGAACAAAAACTATAACACTTCGCTCTGGGTAAAGCCCGTTCACCCGTCAGTGGCTGCACCTTCGGCCTGCTGGTCGGTGGACTTCTATCGTACCTTGGAACCGATTTACAGGGACATGAGAAGGATTACGGGAGCCCTGGCCAGGCATATTTTAAGGGCCCCAGTTCAGAACAGTTTTGAATTTAAAATCCAATTTCAGCTCTTGCATGCCCTCTGTGCCAGGTCCCTGACAGTGCGCAGGCACATTAGTCCAGATTCTAAATGTGTTCACAGCCAATATTCAGGGATACTGTCATTTTCTGTATTGAAATACAGCAGCAACTCACTAATGCTATTTCAAACAATCTCTATGATCCCCCTCCTGCTCCTCATATGTGAGGTCAAGTTGCATGATGTTGAAAAACAAACACAATAGTTCTGTGTAAAATATCCGCAATAGACTCCTGCGCATCGGGCATATTAAAAGTAAATGAAAGGAAAACGATTTTTAAAACAGTATGTTAAATAATCATTCCAGGTGATCAGGGCAGAACTGTCTGCATACCAGAGCTGACTCTATAGAGGGTAGGGGGGCTGCAAAGCTGAATCCCCATGCCAACGACCACTTTGCCACGTCTTAAAATCTCTCTGCTGATTTACACGCCGCCCAAGTACATGCCCTGTGGTACTCCACACCTGGGTACAGCTTGTCCACGGCACGAGGCCTTAACCACGCATGACCTTTACCGTGCAGCAAAGTACCACGCAGGTGCGTACATAGAACAGGTACCTTTCCCACACTTTTTTTTTAATAACCAAATTTTCATGATTTTTTGTGGAGGAGAAAACCGACCAAGCACACAGTGTAATCATATCCATAGAAATGTTTAGGGCATAGTAAAAGATACATTTCAGCACACCAGTTACTAGACCACCATTTCCCTCGAATATTCGAGTTTATGCAGACAACCCCTTGCTTTGTAAATGGTTCCTCCAGGTATGGCACACCAACTAAATGCAGTCTCCACCCGACCAAAGGCAGGGGGGCTTGGAGGACTTTCAGGACCGCGCAATGTCTTGTTTGGCTACTGTTGTACCAATACTCACAATGTCGTGATTTAGACCACTTAACCTTTATTCCAGTTGCCTTGCCATATAAGCACAGCATTTGGATAACTCGAGGACCAGTAGTATGTGGCAGGCACACAAAGAGTAGTATACCATCTGCATGGAGTGCAATCTGGCCCTCCAGGATGTCTCCACTGGAACTCCAGACCTGTGTGTCGCACTGTACCCATACTGCCAGAGGCTGTATTGCCAAGGCAAGTATCTGGACTGAGAGGGCACCCCAGCCTGGTGCCTTTACCAATCCGAATTGGTGGCAAAAGGATGCCTTTCACTCTCACCTGCGCTACAGGTTGAGCGCAGAGTACTCTAACAAAAGAGGGGAAGCAAGGTCCTATCCCCATGCCGGAGAGGACCTGGAATATGAATAACCCAGTCGACCAGTGACCTCTGAAGCCTCAGAGGACTGCCCTGGACTAAAGAACCAATAAACTCCTGTGAACAGCGGCCCTGTTCAAAACCAGCTACTTCTTTGCAACAAAAAAGCAACTTCCAAAGACTGCAAGTTTCCCCCCGGAAGCGTGAGACTTCTCACTCTGCACCCAACGCCCCCAGCTTGAGATTCAGAGAACCAACACCTCAGGGAGGACTCCCCGGCAACTGCAAGCCCGTGAGTAACCAGAGACGACCCCCCTGAACCCCCACAGCGATGCCTGCAGAGAGAATCCAGAGGCTACCCCTGACCGCGACTGCCTGTAACTAGGGACCCGACGCCTGGAACCAACATTGCACCTGCAGCCCCCAGGACCTGAAGGAACCGAACCTCAGTGCAGGAGTGACCCCCAGGCGACCCTCTGCCTTGCCCAGGTGGTGGCTGTCCCGAGACGCCCCTCCTGTGCCTGCCTGCACCGCTAGAGTGACCCCCGGGTCCCTCAATGGTTTTCTACCTGAAACCCGACGTCTGCTTTGCACACTGCATCCGGCCGCCCCTGTGCCGCTGACTGTGTGTTTTGAGTGCCTACTTGTGTCCCCCCCAGTGCTCTACAAGACCCCCCTGGTCTGCCCCCGAGGACCCAGGTACTTACCTGCTGGCAGACTGGAACCAGAGCACCCCTGTTCTCCATAGGCACCTGAGTGTTTTGGGCACCTCTTTGACCTTTGCACCTGACCGGCCCGGAGCTGCTGGTGTGGTAACTTTGGGGTTGTCTTGAACCCCAACGGTGGGCTGCCTATGCCCCAGTACTGAGACTTGTAAGTGTTTTACTTACTTCCTAATCTGACCTTTACTTACCTCCCACAGGAACTGTTGATTTTTGCACTGTGTCCACTTTGAGAATAGCTTATTGCCATTTTTACAAAGACTGTATGATATTGCTTTTATTCAAAGTTCCTAAAGTATCTAAGTGAAGTACCTTGCATTTAATGTGTTTACTGCAAATCTTGAACCTGTGGTTCTTAAAATAAACTAAGAAAATATAGTTTTCAATGTAAAAACCTATTGACCTGGAGTATGTCTGAGTGTGTGTTCCTCATTTATTGCCTGTGTGTGTACAACAAATGCTTAACACTACCCTCTGATAAGCCTACTGCTCGACCACACTACCACATAATAGAGCATTAGAATTATCTAATTTTGCCACTAACAACCTCTAAGGGGAGCCCTTGGATTCTGTGCACACTATTTCTTACTTTGAAATAGTACATAAAGAGCCAACTTCCTACATACACCAACTAATTACAGTCTCCACCCGACCAAAGGCAGGGGGGCTTGGAGGACTTCCAGAACCGCGCAATGTCTAGTTTGGCTACTGTTGTACTAATACTCACAATGTCAGGATTTAGACCAATTAACCTTTATTCCAGTTGACTTGCCATATAAGCACAGCATTTGGATAAACCGAGGACCAGTAGTATGTGGCAGGCACACAAAGAGTAGTATACCATCTGCATGGAGTGCAATCTGGCCCTCCAGACTGTCTCTCCACTGGAACTCCAGACCTGTATGTCGCACTGTACCCATACTGCCAGAGGCTGTATTGCCAAGGCAAGTATCAGGACTGAGAGGGCACCCCAGCCTGGTGCCTTTACCAATCTGAATTGGTGGCAAAAGGATGCCATTCACTCTCACCTGTGCTACAGGTTGAGCGCAGAGTACTCTAACAAAAGAGAGGAAGCAAGGTCCCATCCCCATGCCGGAGAGGACCTGGAATATGAATAACCAGTCAACAGAGTCAAATGTGTTATAAAGTCTAAAAGCATAAGTGTGGAGAGGTCTTTGAATCTATAATAGAGTGCCAGGGTGATATGAATCCTACCAGTACAGTGGCGGGTGCTGCAGTGGGGTATGAAGCCACACTGGTGGACACGTTACGCCTACTGGCCAGTATTTTAGTGTACACCTAATTTTCTGCATATAAGAGAGGTTGGACGATAAGATGAGCAGCTCTCTGGGGGCAGCCCTGCTTTGTGAAAGACTGCGATAGTGTCTAGGTCCAGTTCTGGAGGAGAATACTTGTATGGCAGTGGTTTTCAATCTTTTTAATGCCGCACCCCTCCCCAGTTGAAAAAGAAAAATTATCGCCCCCCCCTCAGAATGTTTCACAATTTTTCTATTAATATGCCAATGTTTAAATATGTCTACACTTATTTAAACATTGCAGTTAGGTACTGTTACCTTTTAAAAACGCATTAACATTATTCTGCTTAAAACAAAGCACCGTTATCTGCAGAATGCTTTTGTTTTTGGCCAGAGCTTAGCAGCCCCCTGGGAACACTGGAGCCCCCCCACCCCCTTGAAGACCCCTGTTCTATGGCATGCTGGTGTAGGTTTAGAAGGTGAGGCGAGAGTGTTGATTTAAGCTTGGTATAGAATTCAGCTGGGAAGCTATCTGGGCCCTGGGGTTTACCTGGTTGCATATACGTGATGACTTCCTTCCTCCAACACAAGGGGTTGATAATGGAAATTTCCATCTGCTACACTGAGGATGGCCAAGGGGAGTCAGGGCCAAGAGAGTGAGTGACTTAACGCAGAGCACATTGGCACTGGGTGTAAAGATTGCTCTAGTAAGAAGCAAAGTTATCACATTCAAGATATTAAGCTTCTTCCCAGAAGGTTCATGGACTTCATGGATCAATCTACATTTTGTTTCTCTGGTCGCCAGCCAATAGACTAATTTTTCTCGGATTTGTCAGTCCATCCATAGACTTGGCCATCTAGCATTTTCTGGACTCCTAAAGACAGTTTGCACAACTAGCTCTGTCTAGCTCCAGCTGGCAACGGGTGTGCTCATCTCCTACTTGTATATATTTATAGAGTTAGCAGGTTTGGTTTCAAACTAGGTATTTGCTGGAGTCTAACTTTAGTCTGTCTGCTAAGGAAAGCTTTGTCCTTTCCCCAGAAAACTGCATTCCCATCTGCCCATAAGGCTCCTACAGTGTCCACTGACTCAACATTAAGCTGGAAGTATAATTTCAGCGCTTGGAGAAAATACTTGGAGCACTGAGGGTCGGCCAGGCACTAAGCATTCAGTCGCCACATCAGCCTGCTTTTCCTATAGGAGACCCGATACGCATCATGGCTGGGGAGTGATCAGAGATCCCTCGAGGAAGAATGTACGCAGCCACATTATACAGAATGTCCGTGGCTGTCAAAATGAGGCAGTCAAGTCTAGATATGCAGCCATCTGCGGCAGAGATGTGATTATACTCAGCCTCCTGTGGGTACCATGCACAACAAATGTCAATGACCTAGAGACTTTGTCCAGTTTGCTAACGAGGAGGCTCCCAGAGTAATCGTGGCCCTTACCCCAGTGCAGTCGAGGCTGGTTAGAGTCTCAATCTTTGATTATCTACCCTAAGGATAGGGTAAGGTCCACGTCCTGCAGATCTTTGACCGAGGTTTTCATCAGATGCAGAGGAATGTGGACACAGGATAGTATATTGGATGCCTTCCAAGAGGCCTGCCACCATTGCATATCACCCGGAGACATACGCAGAAGACTGGGTAACAGACAGTGAAACATTTTTATGTAGGTTGGCAGCACTGTGTAAGCCTTTGGTGTGGCTGACATGAAAAACTATTGACATAAACCGGGTCAAGATCAGGTGTTGTGTTGTAAGAAGACGTGTCTCTTGGAGGAGCAACACTGCAGGGGAGTAGCTCTGTACAAATCCAAGAATGAGACTACTGACGCTTCACATCATCACGGTGAAGGCGGCCATCGGGAGAAGGGTGCTGCTTTGTGTATATATTCTGCAGGGAATGTGTGGCCAGCCTCCAGGCCATACCAACATCTGAGCAACAGGAGAAGGGAGAGTATAATGCACATGTCCTGGCAAGTGAAGGTGTTGTGTGCTGAGATTAAACAAAATGTTAAACTGCTTAAGACCTGATAAACCCCACATCACTCCAACTGGCCGCCTTTTCAACCCTCCCACCATAGCAGTATCTGCTATCTTAACCAACCCCATGAAACAAAGATAAGGAACAATGCAACCAGGACAATACATGTCCCGATCTTGCTTACCATAGAACAATACTGCTCTGCTGCTAAGAATGATTAAGTGACAGGAACACTGGCATAAGATACATTAGGTCGGGTCGGACCGTTTGTCAAGAAGAGTATCGAGGAACATACGGAGAATATTCAGACCTTGTGTTGGGGGCAAGGTTTGTTTCTGAGTGTGGGGCCTGGGAGTTAGTTGAAACACTGCAGGTTGTCGTCCTACCCCGCAGTTGCATTTCTCTTCCACTTATCAGGAGTTCGCCATTCAGAAACGCAAACCACTCTGCCTCCTGGAGAGCCACCTACGAGTCCTGCCACCCACAGCACCTCCATTTCTGCCAGGCAGGTTAGACACGTCTTCCGGGTGGATGGTGGGTGCAGGGGTAGGGGTTATGGGGTGGGGCTCCAAGTTCCGTCTTCTCCTCTGCCCAGTCCCTGGCCCCCTCCGTTCTGATAGGCAGCGGGGGCAACATTTAAACCCTATTTTTCCAGGGATTGTAGGTGAAGTGGAGACAAAAAGGATAACCACTAACCACATCTATATATATTTTTCCCTTTTGAAGGTCACTTGTTTGAACTTCTGCCTCTGGGCCACGGTGTAAGGAGAAACATCTTCAAAAAGGGAAATGGTATTGCCCTGAAAGGCTATTGGTTCCCATTTCCTTGATTCCGATAGAATCCGTTTTTGTTCACGAAAACAATTAACTCTATTCAGGACATCTGGCGCCAGGTTCCTGTGCTGCTGGAATGTTGCGACCACTCTGGGTACGGTCGAGGAGTGTTAGAGGACCATCTTGATTTTGCAAGAGGTGAGCAAAAAGGGCGTGGACACAGACTTCGAGTTCTTGGTTGGGGATGGCTTGTCTATTCCTCTCAGGCATTTATCATTTGTTGCCCTGTGTTCCAGGTCATCCACTTTTTCCAGCAGCAAGTGATATTGCTGTCCAAGGGCATTGAATCTAATTGCTTTTTCATCTTGTTCATGAGGCTGTCCAGGAAGACAGCATTCCATCTCCATCTCTCTCGTTTGGAGAGAGTGCCCAAGCTCAACCAGTTTAGTTGAGAGGTCACAGAATATGGAAATACGATGTTTCTGGAATTCTAGGAGAAGCATGTACTTGTCCTCTTTCGTTTCTGATGCCTGGGGAGCTGCTGGTTCGTTGTTAATTATGTTGTTTGAGTAATCTGCTGAAAGCTAGATCTTAGGTGGATACGCTTTATTAGATTTCAAAACGTCCTTAACGAAGGCAGACATGGCAAATTTCACCATGTTGCCATTAGAATGTTTCCAGCTAATGTTCCTGGCTCTTAAGCGTGTGGAAGGTCCTTGTGGGGGCTGATGAAGTGCCCTACTGCTGCCAAAATTGGGCCTTGGTCAGTCACTGAGTACCTGAAAGATGCCACTCCAACAGAGCTGTAATAGAGCAGGGACACTGTCATACTATGTTAGCACACAACAGACGCAACACTACATACGTGGAGAGCCATCTTAGTTGGGCTATAAAATTTAGTTGCATGTCCAGAGATGCACACACCATTACTGCATGCCATTTTTAATACTTACAGCCAGTCACAAGAACAATCACTGAAATACGGTGATGCGCACACCTTAAATACAGTACTTGGCAAATTGCTTCATAAAAATTACCATCAGTGCATTACAGCGTGTCCGGTGATATGCACACGGCAATCTCACGTCACCTCTAAAATTTAGCATATTCCTAGTAAATTCCCTGTACTACGGTGAAACGCACACCTAAATTGTGATTATCTCGGCGATTAGAAAATTGAGCTGTGAAAATTAGAGCTCAAGTCAGTAACTCGTACTCCTGAGTTAAAGGGGAATATCGATAACATATTGGGACGATTACAAGTAAAATGAGTTCTCAAAATAGTGGTCTCTCCTCTAGTACCGTTTCTTCCTAGACCAGGAATTTAATAAACTATACATCAGCCCTTGAGGAAGAGAATGATGAAAAATGTACATCGTCTAGAAAGAAAAAATTATTATTATGTAGTCTCAGTCCTGAAGGGTTGCACATATATAACCAAACTGAAAAGAGAGACAGGCAAGCTGATAGACCAGATGCATTTAAAGATGGCTCGGAGGCTATGGATACTTATTACCAACCAACAGTTTGTGTGGCTATAGATAGACATGCATTCTTCCAGAGGAAACAAATGAAGGATGAAACGGCAGAAGATTATGTTGCTGCATTAAAGAAATTAGTAATCAACTATAAATTTGGGACATTACACGATGATCTTATTAGAGATCAATTGGTTAAGCTTTCCAACAATTAAATTATTCAAGAGAAACTATGCATGTGTGGTGACTCATCCTTAAATGAGAATATTGTAACAGCAAAGAAAGCTGAAATGTCAAAGAGATGTGCTAAAGTATCTCTAAAGAATAGTAGTGAAGAGGAGTCTGTGTGCAAAGTAAGTAACCCTAAAGATGATGAGAGGAGAATAGATAGAAAGTATAATAAAAAAACAGGATGGAAGAAATCAGTGAAAATTAAACCTGAGTTACAGGATAAAGACCAGGTGTTTTAGATACGGTAACAAGGGGCATTTGGCCAGAGACAAAAATTGTCATGCAATCAGAATTAAATGTACTCATAGTGGGATCATAGGCCACTATGTAAAGATGTGCAAAAAAAGGAGCCAAAAATAGGATAAAATGTGTATTAAATAAAGAGAAAAATGCAAGTGAAGAAATGAAAATGTCACTTACCCAGTGTACATCTGTTCGTAGCATCAGTCACTGTAGATTTGCATGTTTTGCAATAGCTCGCCATCTGGTGTTGGGCCGGAGTGTTACAAGTTGTTTTTCTTCGAAGAAGTCTTTCGAGTCACGGGACCGAGTGACTCCTCCTTTTGTGTCCATTGCGCATGGGCGTCGACTCTATCCTCGATTGTTTTTCCCCGCAGAGGGTGAGGTAGGAGTTGTATTGTAGTAATAGTGCCCATGCAATGGAGTGACTAACTATGTACCTATATAAGGTTGAAATGATATATATACAAATAGTTGAAGGTAACTTCCAAACTGCTACAGGCTCCCGGGGAGGCGGGTGGGCACATGCGAATCTACAGCGACTGATGCCACGAAGAGATGTACACTGGGTAAGTGACATTTTCAGTTCGATGGCATCTGTCGCTGTAGATACGCATGTTTTGCATAGACTAGTAAGCAGTTATCTCCCCAAAAGCGGTGGCTCAGCCTGTAGGAGTGGAAGTAGTCTGAAACAATGTTCTTAATACGGCTTGCCCTACTGTGGCTTGTTGTGCGGATAACACGTCTACACAGTAGTGCTTGGTGAATGTGTGAGGCGTAGACCATGTGGCTGCCTTACATATTTCTTGCATTGGGATGTTTCCTAGAAAGGCCATGGTAGCACCTTTCTTTCTGGTTGAGTGTGCCCTTGGTGTAATGGGCAGCTGTCGTTTAGCTTTAAGGTAGCAGATTTGGATGCATTTAACTATCCATCTGGCTATACCTTGTTTTGATATTGGGTTTCCTGCATGAGGTTTTTGGAATGCAATAAATAGTTGTTTAGTCTTTCTGATGTTTTTAGTTCTGTCAATGTAATACATTAATGCTCTTTTGACATCTAATGTATGTAGTGCCCTCTCAGCTACGGAATCTGGCTGTGGGAAGAACACTGGAAGTTCCACTGTTTGATTTAGATGGAACGGTGAAATAACCTTTGGTAAAAATTTAGGATTAGTCCTTAGGACGACCTTATTCTTGTGTAGTTGTATAAAAGGTTCTTGTATTGTAAACGCCTGAATCTCGCTTACTCTTCTTAGGGAAGTAATGGCGATGAGGAATGCAACCTTCCAGGTTAGGAACTGTATTTCGCAGGAGTGCATGGGTTCAAAAGGTGGACCCATAAGTCTAGTTAGGACAACATTTAGGTTCCATGAAGGAACAGGTGGTGTTCTTGGTGGAATAATTCTTTTAAGGCCCTCCATGAATGCTTTCATGACTGGTATCCTATAAAGGGAAGTTGAATAGGTAGTCTGCAGGTATGCAGATATTGCTGCAAGGTGTATTTTAATGGAAGAGAAAGCTAGGTTAGATTTTTGTAAGTGAAGCAAGTAACCCACTACATCTTTTGGAGCTGCGTGTAATGGTTGGATTTGATTAATATGGCAGTAGCAAACAAACCTCTTCCATTTACTTGCATAGCAGTGCCTGGTGGATGGCCTTCTGGCTTGCTTTATGACTTCCATACACTCTTGTGTAAGTTGTAAGTGTCCGAATTCTAGGATTTCAGGAGCCAGATTGCTAGATTCAGCGATGCTGGATCTGGGTGCCTGATCTGTTGGTTGTGTTGAGTTGAGTTAACAGATCCGGTCTGTTGGGCAGTTTGATGTGTGGTACTACTGATAGGTCTAGCAGCGTTGTGTACCAGGGTTGCCTTGCCCAAGTTGGTGCTATTAATATGAGTTTGAGTTTGTTTTGACTGAGTTTGTTTACCAGATAAGGAAGGAGAGGGAGAGGAGGAAAAGCGTAGGCAAATATCCCTGACCAGTTCATCCATAGGGCATTGCCCTGGGACTGCCTGTGTGGGTATCTGGATGCGAAGTTTTGGCATTTTGCGTTCTCTTTTGTCGCAAACAAGTCTATCTGAGGTGTTCCCCAGAGCTTGAAGTAAGTGTTCAGAGTTTGGGGGTGAATTTCCCATTCGTGGACCTGTTGGTGATCTCGAGAGAGATTGTCTGCGAGTTGATTCTGAATCCCTGGGATAAACTGCGCTATTAGGCGAATTTGGTTGTGAATTGCCCAATACCATATCTTTTGTGCTAACCGGCTCAACTGCGTTGAGTGTGTCCCCCCTTGCTTGTTTAGATAATACATTGTTGTCATGTTGTCTGTTTTGACGAGAATGTATTTGTGAACTATTATTGGTTGGAAAGCCTTTAGTGCTTGAAAAACTGCTAGCAGTTCTAGGTGATTTATATGCAGTTTTGTTTGATGTACGTTCCATTGTCCTTGTATGCTGTGTTGATCGAGGTGTGCTCCCCACCCTGTCATGGAAGCATCTGTTGTTATTACGTATTGTGGCACTGGGTCTTGGAAAGGCCGCCCTTTGTTTAAATTTATATTGTCCCACCATAGAAGCGAGAGGTAAGTTTGGCGGTCTATTAACACCAGATCTAGAAGGTGACCCTGTGCTTGTGACCATTGTGATGCTAGGCACTGTTGTAAGGGCCTCATGTGCAGTCTTGCGTTCGGGACAATGGCTATGCATGAAGACATCATGCCTAGGAGTTGTAATATCATCTTTGCTTGTATCTTTTGTGTTGGATACATGCGTTGTATGATGTTGTTGAAGTTTTGAATTCTTTGTGGACTTGGAGTGGCTACTCCTTTTGTTGTGTTTATTATGGCTCCTAGGTACTGTTGTACTTTGCACGGCAGGATGTTTGATTTTGCGAAGTTGACGGTGAACCCCAGTTTGTAGAGGGTTTGTATGATTTGATTTGTGTGGTGTGAGCACTTTGATAACGAATGGGTCTTGATTAGCCAGTCGTCTAGATACGGGAATACATGTATTTGCTGCCTTCTGATGTGTGCAGCGACTACTGCTAGACATTTTGTAAAGACTCTTGGTGCTGTTGTTAAACCGAAAGGCAATACTTTGAATTGGTAATGTATTCCTTTGAATACAAACCTTAGGTATTTCCTGTGCGATGGATGTATTGGTATATGGAAATACGCATCTTTGAGGTCTAAGGTTGTCATGTAGTCGTGTAGTTTGAGCAATGGTGGCACTTCTTGTAGTGTGACCATGTGAAAGTGGTCTGATTTGATGTATGTGTTTACTATCCTGAGGTCTAGGATTGGTCTTAGCGTCTTGTCCTTCTTTGGTATTAAGAAGTACAGTGAATAAACTCCTGTGTTTATTTGTGTGTTTGGTACTAATTTGATTGCATTCTTTTGCAACAGTGCTTGAACTTCTGTCTCCAGGAGCTCGGAATGATGTTGTGATAAATTTTGTGCTCTTTGTGGTATGTTTGGAGGGAATTGTAGAAATTCTATGCAATAACCATGTTGGATAATTGCTAGAACCCAAGTGTCTGTAGTGATTTCCTGCCATGCTTTGTAATAATGACCTATTCTTCCCCCCACTGGTGTTGTGTGGAGGGGATGAGTGACATGTGAGTCACTGCTTAGTTGCAGGGGTTTTGGGGCTTTGAAATTTTCCCCTATTCCTAGGGAATTGCCTTCCTCTGTATTGGCCCCGAAAGCCTCCCCTGTACTGTCCCTGGTAACTGGACGGTGTTGCCTGTGAGGTGCTGGCTTGTGTGGCCTGACCCCGAAACCCCCCTCTAAAGGGTGTCTTGCGGAAGGTGCCGTAGTTTCCTCTGCTCTGCGGGGAGTAGAGTGCGCCCATTGCTTTAGCAGTGTCCGTGTCCTTTTTAAGTTTTTCTATCGCTGTGTCCACTTCTGGACCGAACAGTTCTTTTTCATTGAAAGGCATATTGAGAACTGCCTGCTGTATCTCTGGTTTAAACCCAGACGTTCGTAGCCATGCATGCCTTCTGATGGTCACGGATGTATTAATTGTCCTTGCAGCTGTGTCTGCTGCGTCCATGGAGGAGCGTATCTGGTTGTTTGAAATGTTTTGACCTTCCTCAACCACTTGCTTTGCCCTTTTTTGTAGGTCTTTGGGTAGATGTTCAATGAGGTGTTGCATCTCATCCCAATGGGCTCTGTCATAGCGCGCAAGTAGTGCTTGAGAGTTGGCGATGCGCCACTGGTTTGCAGCCTGTGCTGCGACTCTCTTTCCAGCTGCATCGAACTTGCGGCTTTCCTTATCCGGGGGTGGTGCATCCCCAGATGTGTGGGAGTTGGCCCTTTTCCTAGCTACTCCTACAACGACGGAATCTGGTGGCAGCTGTGCAGTGATGAAAACAGGGTCTGTAGGGGGCGCCTTATACTTTTTTTCCACTCTTGGTGTGATTGCCCTACTTTTGACCGGCTCCTTAAAAATTTATTTTGCGTGCCGGAGCATACCAGGGAGCATAGGCAGGCTTTGGTAGGAGCTGTGGGTGGAGGAGAGGGTGTTGAATAAAAAGTCATCCTCGACCTGTTCTGAGTGGAGGCTTACATTGTGAAATTGTGCTGCTCTAGCCACCACTTGAGAATACGCAGTGCTGTCTTCTGGTGGAGATGGCTTCGTAGGGTATGCCTCCGGGCTGTTATCTGACACTGGGGTGTCGTATAAGTCCCATGCGTCCTGATCCTGGTCACCCTGGCTCATGGTGGTGTGAGCTGGGGAATGTGATGGAGTTTGTGCTGGTGAGACGTGAATTACAGGTGGAGGAGAGGGTGGTGGAGTAACCTTTTTCACCACCTTTGTTTGTGGTGTTTGTTCAGTTTGGAACTCCAGTCTTCTCTTTCTTCTAATAGGGGGAAGGGTGCTTATTTTCCCTGTTCCCTCCTGTATGAAGATACGCTTTTGCGTATGGTCTACATCGGTAGATTGCAGCTCTTCCTCGAACCTATGCTTTCGCATTTGGGAGGTTAGTGAATGCTCCTCTGTATAAGAGCCTGAAACTGGGTCGGTTGCAGGTTGTTTTGGCACCGAAACCCTGTCTGCATCTTTTTTCGGCTCCAAGCTGACTTTTCTTTTTTTCGGGGCCGAAACCTCTCGGCGTCGATCTTCGTCGGTGCCGCTGTCTCGGCGTCGAGCCGTGTCTACACCGCTATCTCGGTGTCGATGCTTGTCTCCAGCACTTTCTCGGTCCCGAGAAGGCTGCGTACCGGTGTCTTGACCGGAGTCGGACTGTCTCGGCACTGTTTGGGCCTTTTTCGGTGCCGACGGTCGGTCACCGAATTTATGGGTCGAGCCATGGCCTGGTGGCAGTGGCGTCCCCTGGGCCTTGTCAATCTTCTTATGTGTTGTTTTCGACGTCTTACTCACGGTTTGTGGGTCATCGAATTCCTCAGAGTCCGATTCGTGGATCGAGAAGGTACCTTCCTCTTCTTGTTCCTCGAACTCTCGGTGGGCTGTCGGCGCAGACGCCATTTGAAGTCTTCTGGCTCGACGGTCTCGGAGTGTTTTTCGGGACCGGAACGCACGACAGGCCTCGCAGGTGTCTTCACTGTGCTCAGGTGACAGGCACAGGTTACAGACCAAGTGTTGGTCTGTATAGGGGTACTTGTTGTGGCATTTGGGACAGAAACGGAACGGGGTCCGTTCCATCGGCGTTCTTCAGCACGCGGTCGGGCCGACCAGGCCCCGACGGGGGATCGAAAAACTACCCCGAAGGGCACCGGAGCTCTTCGATCTTCGATGCAGTGTTGAATCTAACTACGCCGATCCCGAACGCAACAATACCGATGAAAATCTTCCGAATTTAGCTATCTTTCCGTTCCGAAACTCGGAGCGACAGGAACACGTCCGAACCCGATGGCGGAAAAAAAACAATCGAGGATAGAGTCAACGCCCATGCGCAATGGACACAAAAGGAGGAGTCACTCGGTCCCGTGACTCGAAAGACTTCTTTGAAGAAAAACAACTTGTAACACTCCGGCCCAACACCAGATGGCGAGCTATTGCAAAACATGCGTATCTACAGCGACAGATGCCATCGAACATAATTTTACTAGTGATGAAGGTGTATTAAGCATAGAACATGCTGTTTTAGATGTAGATATTAATTCCAAGAAAAAAACATAGGCCCTCATTATAACATTGGTGGTAAATGCCGCTTACCGCCGTGCAGAAGACCGCCAACACACTGCTGCGGCCGCGGAATTCCGCTACAGCTATTACGACTCACAGCTCGGAATCCGCCAAAATCCAGACACCCACATAAGTCGGTGATAAACTGGTGATAACAAAACCGACACCGTCACGCCAACAGGAATACGCCCACACTATCACGACCCAAGAATCCACGCGGCAGTCTTTCAACCGCGGTATTCCACTGGCGGTACACACCGCCGCACTCAAAATACACACACATTTACAAAACACAACCACATTGGACAATTCCAAATACACACACCTGATACACATACACACACCACTCCCACACAACCAATACAATATAAAACACACACCCACATCACCCACAAATCCTTACGACCAGAATTGCGACAGAAGGCCAGAGAGAGACACCACCATCAACAAACTAGCATCCACAGGCACTCAACACTCACTCACACAACATCCATGCACCTCACACAACACACACACACATCCTCTCATACATCATAACACACACTACCTCACACATCACCACCACCACCCCATGGCACCGCAAAGACACCCCAGGTTTTCTGAGGAGGAGCTCAGGGTCATGGTGGAAGAAATCATCCGGGTGGAGCCACAGCTATTCGGATTACAGGTGCAGCACACCTCCATAGCTAGGAAGATGGAGCTATGGCGCAGAATCGTGGACAGGGTCAACGCAGTGGGACAGCATCCAAGAACACGGGATGACATCAGGAAGAGGTGGAACGACCTACGGGGGAAGGTGCGTTCCGTGGTCTCAAGACACCAGATTGCAGTTCAGAGGACTGGCGTCAGACCCCCACTTCCTCCCCCACAACTAACAACATGGGAGGAGCAGGTCTTGGCTATACTGCATCCTGAGGGCCTCGCAGGAGTAGCTGGAGGAATGGACTCTGATAAGTAAAATCTTAACTACCATATCCCCCACCCTACCTGCATGCTATTACATACCCCCACCCTCACACTCACCCCCATCACTCCAACGCCTCACATATGTCCCACTATCACAAACCACCCGTCCCAACACCAAGCCCTGCATGCAACAACAAAGCATGGACACCCATCACCAAAGCATGTCCACTACAGATACCAACACAGACCCCAAAACAATGATCACACAAGGTCCTACACAAGAATGTAAGACTGGGGTACAGGGTCACCCACCCATTGCACACAATGGCACACACAGATGCAATAACCATGCCTTTACACCCCTGCAGGACCCCTACCCAACGTCACGGGACAGGAGGTTCCAGACATGTCCACACCCCCCACAGAAGAGGCCCACAGTGACGACAGCAGCTCTGTCCAACTGGATCTAGATGACCAGCCCGGCCCATCTGGGACCTCAGGACAGTCGGTTCCCCTGACAGTCACAAGCCACCACAGAGCCTCCCCCCTCAGGAAACACTAGCACAGCACCCACCAAGTGGGCCCATACCTCTGTCCCCAGGACACGTCAAGCAGCAGTGTGTCCACCACTACAGGGAACCCAGGCAAACCCAACAACCCAAGAACAGCAGGGACCTGGGGGCAGTGGGCACACGGTTCAGGGGACAGAGGCACAGGAAAACCGGGGAACTGGGAGGTCTGCTGTAAGACAGTGGGAGGACAGGCTGAGGGAACCCACTCTCCACGAGACCCTCTCCAACATCATGGGAGCATACCATCATTCCCAGGAGACGATGGCAACGGTACTGGCCAAGTTTCAGGAGACCCAGCGGCTGCAGGAGGAACAGTATTTGGGGTTCAGGGAGGAACTCAAGTCCATCAACACCACCCTGGTCACCATTGTAGGGGTGCTGAAGGACCTTTTGAACACCAGGAGGGACACTGTGGCACAACAAGGGGCCCCCTGACACTAGCCTGGACGATGAACTGCCCACCACCTCTGCCGGCACTAGTGGACAGGAGGCACCGCCACAGGACCACAACACCAGCACCCCACCCCCTGCAGATGGAGAACCACCCCGCAAACGGTCCCTGAGATCCAGGACAAAGACAGAGAACAATGCCAAGACCCCCGGCAAGAAACGAGACCACCCTGAATGTCATCCTTCTGTCCCACTGTCACCCTGTCCATCCTTAAACTGCCTTAGCTCCACTTCTCTATGCCCCTTTGGACAATTCACCTATGAGACAAATAACTGGACTCTGCCATGGACATTCCTCCACCATCACCCCTGACCATTTTACAACCCCCTCCACTATTTTGCACTTCAATAAACACCCTTGAATCACAAAACAAGCTGGAGTCAGTCTGTGCTTTCACAAATGTGTATTTGCAATAACGGAGGAAAATAGCAATGTCCATTGTATTGTCAACATACCTATGTCACACAGCTCTAGTCCATGAGGTAACATAGCAGAGGTCACACAGTGGGACCCACATCTGTGAAATGGAAAGGCAAAGTGACAGGTCAGGGTCCATACACTGGGTGTAAGTGACAGACATATGATAGGTCTAACAATTTTATCAGATGTAGGAGGCAGTGATGTCTTCTTACCTGTGTCTCACTGGAAGTATTGCTGGATCACGTTGTTTCTGTTGTCGATATCCTCTTCTTCTGCCTCCTCTTCTTCACTGCCCACAGGCTCCACAGCTGCTGGACCATCCTCCTGCAGAAAAGGCACCTGTCGTCGCAAAGCCAAGTTGTGCAGCATACATCAGGCCACGATGATCTGACACACCTTCTTTAGTGAGTAGTACAGAGAACCACCTGTCATATGGAGGCATTGGAACCTGGCCTTCAGGAGGCCGAAGGTTCTTTCTATCACTCTCCTAGTTCGCCCATGTGCCTCGTTGTAGCGTTCCTCTGCCCTTGTCCTGGGATTTCTCACTGGGATCAGTAGCAATGACAGGTTGGGGTAACCAGAGTCACCTGCAAATGTCGAGGGACAACTGTTAGACACACACTAACCCTTAGGGACAAACCCAGACAACTATTCGCAGGGTATAGGGTCCTTTTCCTCACCTACTAGCCACACCCGGTGCCTCTGGACTTGCCCCATCACATAAGGGATGCTGCTATTCCTCAGAATCTAAGAGTCATGCACTGAGCCAGGAAACTTGGCGTTCATATGGGAGAAGTGCTGGTCGGCCAAATACACCATCTGCACATTCATTGAATGGTAGCTCTTCCAGTTTCTATACACCTGTTCACTCCTGCGGGGGGGGGGAGACCAAGGCCACATGTGTCCCATCAATGGCACCTATGATGTTGGGGATATGCCCCAGGGCATAGAAGTCACCTTTCACTGTTGGCAAATCCTACACCTGAGGGAACACAATGTAGCTGCGCATGTGTTTCAGCAGGGCAGACAACACTCTGGACAACACGTTTGAGAACGTAGGCTGGGACATCCCTGATACAATGGCCACTGTTGTTTGAAAAGACCCACTTGCCAGGAAATGGAGTACTGACAGGACCTGCACTAGACGGGGGGGGGGGGTTCCTGTGGGATGGCGGATAGCTGACATCAGGTCTGGCTCCAACTGGGCACACAGTTCCTGGATTGTGGCACGATCAAGTCTGTAGGTGACTATTACATGTCTCTCTTCCATTGTCGACAGGTCCACCAGCAGTCTGTACACCGGAGGATGTCGCCATCTCCTCACCTGCCCCAGCGGATGTGCCCTATGGATGAGAACAGCGAGCACAGAGTCAGCCAACACGGAGGTAGTAAATTGTATTGCACACGTCAATCCACTATTTGCCTGTCTTTGTGTGTATGCAAGGCCTAGATATGTGTGACGCATTTAAAAGTAATGCCATGTGGCCCCCTGAAATGGCGGCTGCCTGACCTGTAATGTGGGACAAGGGGATATGAGGTGACTGCGCTGGCGTTGTACACCGTCGCGGTAGGCAGTCGAAGACTGCAGCGCAATCCTGCATGGGTTAACATTGGGCCCTATGGGTCCCAGGAGCCAATGACTATGTACGTCGGCGGTGACGGTACGCACCCCTGCCTTCACATCGGAGGAGTTTGATAAACTAGTGGATGGGGTCCTCCCCCAGTACATGCTTCTCTACGGTCCTCCAGACAAACAGGTGAGTACACTGTGAGCATGCTGTATGGGCAATCCCTATTTGGAGTGGTGTGGATGGAAGATACGGGGGGGGGGGGGGAATGGGGGTGTGAGGCCTGCATGATCGGACGGTGAGTATGTGCGTCAGGGCAAGGGTGGGAACGTGGGACAATGACTGACGGTCCGGACGGTTAAAGTTTTTCCTTTTCCCCTGTACTATTCCTGTAGGTCAGCGCTCACCAGAAGAAGGATATTTGGCGTGCCATCGCCAAGGACGTCCAGACCCTGGGGGTCCACCACAGACAGAGCACCCACTGCCGTAAAAGATGGGAGGACATTTGCCGCTGGAGCAAGAAGGCGTCGGAGGCCCAGCTTGGGATGGCCTCCCAACGTGGGAGGGGTGCCGGTCGCACCATGACCCCCCTGATGTTCTGGATCCTGGCGGTGGCGTATCCGGAGTTGTATGGGCGCTTGAGGGCATCACAGCAGCCACAAGGGGGTGAGTACCATCACATCCATCTGACTCTGCACACATTGGAGGTGTCTGGGTGGGGGAGGTGGGCTGTAGGTTCCCCTAAGCTAGGGCGAGCTTTGTAGGCAAGGACCCTTTGTGAGGCAGGCTAAGTTGCACCCCAACCCCACCAGTGGTAAGATCCATCTACACCTAGTCAGGCTCCTGTGACTTCCATGTGTGCAGCAATCGGGCATAGGCCATGTGCCCCATGTCCCTGTGATTAATTAGGGAACTCTAAGTGCATGGCGAAGTGAAGAGGGCTGCTGTGTCTGTAGTGTCCGCCAACGGTAGCGGTATTGCATGCACTGAACATGTCTTTCTTCTTTCTTCCCCCTCCCCTTTTTGTGGTCTCCCTGTTCTTGTGTGCATTAGTATCATCAGGCGGAGGAGCTGTGCCACCGGAGCAGGAGGGAGCTGCATCCCACGTGGCCCTGGAGGGCGAGACAACAGAGTCTGAAGTCACCAGTGGGCCGGAGGGTGAAGGGAGCTCCATGGTGGGGACAGGAGCAGAGACCAGCGACACCAACTCCTCCTCTGATGGGAGCTCCCTTGCGGTGGCGGGCTCCTCTGTGCCCACCGCATCTACAGCTACAGCCACCACCCCCCCTACCAGCACCGCCCTCCCAGCAGCCCCTCAGCGTGTGCCCTGTGGCCGCTCACCCAGGAGGGTGGGCATCTACTTCACCCCAGGCACCTCAGGCCCTGCCCCAGTCAGCCCTGCTTTCCTCAGTGAGGAGGCCATTGACCTCCTGAGATCCCTCACTGTTGGGCAGTCTACAATTCTGAATGCCATCCAGGGTGTAGAGAGGCAGTTGCAACAGACAAATGCATAACTGGAGGGCATTCATTCTGGCCAGGCAGCCCAACAGCAAGCTTTTCAGGCTCTGGCCTCTGCACTGATGGCAGCCATTGCCCCTGTGCCCAGCCTCCCCCCTCCAACTTCCTCCACCCAGACCCAATCCCCAGTACCTAAGCCTATCCCAAGCACACCATCAGACCAGCATGCACACACCTCAACATACAAGGGTGGCTCTGGCAAACATAAGCACCACACATCCCACAGGCACTCACACAAGCATCATACCCATGCACACATACCAATATCCACTGCCTCCACTGTGTCCCCCTCCTCCATGTCTCCCTCCTCCCTGTCACGTCTCCACTCACACCTTCATGCACTACATCTTCAGCCACTACCTCCATCACCAGCACACCCATCACCACACACCGCTCACGTGCACTCACCACCCCCACTACCATTCACACATCCTGTGTCCTCTCCCAGTGTGTCTGTGAGCCCTCCTCCCAAAGTACACAAACGCAGTCACACACCCACCCAACAGCCATCCACCTCACCACAGCCTCCAGCCCATGCACCTTCACCCAGTCAGCAAACTAACACCTCCTACAACCACTACCACTACCTCTTCCTCCATCTACTCGTCCCAGTGTGTCTAAAAAGCTTTTCCTATCAAATCTTGACCTCTTCCCTACACCACCCCCGCCCCGTCCATCCCCTAGGGCCCACCTTTCCAGGTCCCAACCCAGCACCTCAGCCACCACATCACCGGGCACAGTGGTGCCAGCAATAGCCGGGTTTTGGAGTGCGCCAAGCAACAGGGCTGCCAGTGTCCCAAGGAGCAAGGCCAAGGACATTCCCCCACCTCCAAAACAGAAAAAGTTGCCCTTATCCCGGAGGGATAAGGCCAAAACACCTGCCACCAAGGGCTCAGGCAAGACAATTGTTGGAAGTGGCAAGACAGCTGCGCCACCATCCAAGCTGGGGGAAGGGCCTGAAAATGAAAGGCTAGTCAACGTCGCCGCCAACCTGCACGGCGGACAAGACCGCCACTGGCACCGCCACATGCACCGCTGCCACGGACACCGCCACCAGCAACCCAGATACTGAGCCCTTCAGAAGCACCGCAGACACTGTGCCCTTCAGCAGCACCAGAGTCAGTGAGCCCGCCACCAGCACTGCTGCTACTGATACCGCCGCCAGCACCGCAGTCAGTGAGCCCGCCACCAGCACCGCCACTACTGACACCGCCGCCAGCAACGTGGTCAGTGAGCTCACCACCAGCACCGCCGCTACTGACACCGCCACCAGCACGGCAGTCAGTGAGCCAGCCACCTGTACCGCAGTCAGTGAGCCAGCCACCTGCACCGCAGTCAGTGAGTCAGCCACCTGCACCGCAGTCAGTGAGCCAGCCACCTACACCGCCGCCACAATGACCGCCGCAAGCACTGCCGCTACTGACCCCGCCGCCAGCACCGCCAGCAGCCCCGGAACATCCTGAGCAAGTGGCACCACCGCAGACATGGCTGCCATCCCCAGTGGTCATTCTTACGAGGCTGGTGGTCAGTTCCAGGGGCCTGGGCAGCTTGCATGTTGCACCACCGTCAGTGGAGTGTCACATCCACTACCTCAGTCCTAGGCAGGATGAAGCACTCTGGGCGCAAAGCCCCATCAAGAACCAGTGGAGAAAGACATCCACTACTTCAGTCCTTGGCATTATGAAGCACTCTGGGCACAAAGCCCCATCAAGAACCAGTGGAGAAAGACATCCACTACTTCAGTCCTTGGCATGATGAAGCACTCTGGGCACAAAGCCCCCTCCAGAACCAGTGGAGAAAGATGTCCACTACCTCAGCCCTTGGCAGGATGAAACACTCTGGGCACAAAGCCCCCTCCAGAACCAGTGGAGAAAGACGTCCACTACCTCAGTCCTTGGCAGGATGAAACACTCTGGGCACAAAGCCCCCTCCAGAACCAGTGGAGACTTAACCACTTGATAGACTGTGGCTTTGCACTCCCCAGGATAAAGCAGTGCCCAAACCACCCACTGGAGAGACTGACTTTGCACTCCCCAGGATAAAGCAGTGGGCACACCACCCACTGGAGAGACTTGAGAGACTGTGGCTTTGCACTCCCCAGGATAAAGCAGTGGGAAACCCACCCACTGGAGAGACTTGAGAGACTGTGGCTTTGCACTCCCCAGGATAAAGCAGTGGGCAACCCACCCACTGGAGAGACTTGAGAGACTGTGGCTTTGCACTCCCCAGGATACATCAATGGGCATGGAGCCCCCTCGTGGAGCTGGCGTCGTGCACTCATCCGGCTGAGGTGCCCCCCCCTTCCCTTCCCCCTGAGGTGCCTGTTTTATTTCGATCTGATGCCCCTGCAGTGTTCTCTCCGTTTCGATTGGGTATCGAGTGTGGGCCTCCCGGTGCATTTTGGGCCCAGTGGTCCACAGACTATATAGGTGCAGTACCTGGACTTGAATTCTTGGTGTACATAATTGTTTATAGTGTATATAAAATTTTTGACTAATGGATTATTCTTGATTACAATCATTTCCTTTTGTCATTTCGTTCTTCGTGGGGTGTGTAGAGGTGAGTGTTTTCCCTTCCATGTCCTGTTTCTGCCGTGTTTTTGTTCGCATTGAATCCACCCCGGAAAAGGTGGCGGATTGGCCTGTCATAATAGTGTGGGCGGTACATTGTCTTCCGCCTGTCTGTTGGCGGTGACCGCCATGCTGTTTGTACCGACATAATGGTCGGAGTGTTAAAGTGGCTGTCTATGTTGGAGGTTTCCGCCATGGTCATAATTCCATTTTTTTTTTTTTTACCGCCGGCCTGTTGGCGATTTTACCGCCGCTTTACCACCGACCGCCAGGGTTGTAATGAGGGCCATAGTGCGATGTTAGTATTAGTCCTGTACATACAGAAGTTGTTGCAGATTTAGGATCTCCAAACACCATAGTACAATGTTCAGGTTTTTCAGCACCTGATGTTCAAACTTTTCAAGGGTATAGATGGAGTGACTTATTTTCAAGACTACAGTCTAGTAAAGGGTCGAGACAGGAAAGAACATGATCACAGACTTAAGTTAGTATTGAAAAAAATAGCTGACATGGGGTTAACAGCTGAATTAAAGAAATGCTAATTTGTAGTAAAGTCAGTAACATATTTGGGCCTTGAAAGTAAAAGTGAGGGTATTGCATGAAAGAAAGACATTGTATACGCAATTCACCGGCTTCAGTGTCCCAAGACGATGCAAGCTCCTTTCTGAGACTTACTGAATTTTACTCAAAATTTTGTAAAAAACATACAGAACAAGGCAATTAAAAGTGACATAAGAATTACATTGGGATGAACAATTGCAAATAAACTTTGAAAACATTAAACAAGATAGGAGTATTGTAACCACCGACGATTATGGGAAAGGCCTTGGGGCAGTACTAACTTGAACGTCTGACTCTGGAAAAGAATGTGCAGTAGCTTATTCTTCCCATTCATTGTCACCTACAGAAGACAACATTTCTGTAATAAAGAGAGAAATGTTGGCAGCAATATGGACAATAGAAAAATGTAGGCAGTATTTATGGGGTTCAAGATTTACACTCAGAACGGATCACAAACCATTAATGAAGGTACTTACTTCTAAGGGCAATATTAGAGCAACACCACCTATAGCAAGAATGACTCTGAAATTGTTAGATTATATATATGATGTTGAATATTTACCAGGAAAAATGAACAAGGAAGCGGATTATTTAAACTGCTCGCGTTTACAAAGTGAAGAGCACATAGCAACTGAGTGGGATGACTAGTGTGGCAATGATTGGAGAGAACAACAATGCCATATTAAAAGATGAATGGCAGCTGGAATATAAAGAGGACGAAAGCATGAGTTTGATCAAACAATTCATTATTAGAGGTTGGACAGATAGAGGCAAATTACAAGACGAATAAGATTAAAGAAGAGCTATCTATTTGTGAGGCAGGATACATATTCGGGGGAACAGATTAGTATCTCCAAAGGGATTGAGACTGAGAATATTGGAAATAAATCATGAAGGTCATTTAGGCAGCGTAAAACTAAAGAATAGGGTGACATCTATGTATTGGTGGCCAGGAACTGATGCAGAGATAGAAAGATTTGTAAAGAACTGTGAAATATGTGCAAAGTCTGACAAAACTCAATCCATGCTTAGACCGTCCCTGGGTTGTTGTAATGAAGTTCCAAAAGCAAGATGGAAAAATGTTTTGTTTATTCTTAGTAAAGTTCCCAGCAGCGGAGAGGCTGGTTGACAGGAGCAAGCATAGAGAAGCAACGGACTCGTAAATCAAACAATGCATTCCAAATAGAATGCAAAGGAATGCTCTTGTGCACAGACGCACGCACGAGGAAATAAAACAAAAGGAAATGAAACAAACGTGGATAAATATAACATTCACTATGAACTGTTAAGAACATGCCTACTTTACAAACTACTACATATCTCCTCTCTTCAATATTATAATAAAAATAATAAATAAATAACTTAGCACAAAACAAAATCAGCATATTTTTTGGGTAGTACAGATACTCTTTTAGGAAGATCTACACAATCATTGTTGACTCTTTCATGGACATAATCTTCTTTGACTTGTACATTATCCTGCTGATTGACATTTGGCACAATAGGCACAAAAGTGGAATCAATAATCTCAAAGTCCTCATTGCAATCAATAGGAGTCTCCTCATTACCCACAATACCAGGTGTCAACTGAGATCTTTCTGTGTTACTGTCACGTTCAATATCTGAAAGAGAAAAGTATTGTGATTTATCCATACAAATGTTCTTCATCACCCCTAAGAACAAATTCATATATGAATTAGCATCATGTTTTTCAGTACTATTAGTGACTTTAGCAACTCTGCTTAGACTCCACCATGAACCGTTATTCAACTTGACTGAGGTTTTTCCCACACATACAACTTTGAATGCTTTTGAACACTTTGACTCACCCTTTCTCACTCGATAAGGACGTTTGATCCTGACAAAATCTCCAATTTTCACCTTAGAATTATCAATATTATTTTTGTCTAATTCTCCCTTATTTTTCTTGTCAACTTTTGTTTTAGCCTCAAAATACATTTTTCTAAGGTCAATAATGGGCAATTCTTTTTTCAACCAAGAAGGGGATAAAGTGGTGCGTGGAACACGCCCTTTGAGCATGGAAAATGGTGAAAACCCAGTTGTCAAATTGGGGGACGAATGGTATGCCCAAATCTTTTCTTCAACAAATTCTTCGACATTAAACCTATTGATTATGGCCGATTGTACAGCCTCCACAATAACCCTATTAAATCTTTCCACAAGGCCATTCATATTTGGAGCATAAAGCGAAGTTTTTAAATGCAAAATATTATTGACTTTCATGAATTCCTGAAACTTAAAGGATGTGAACTGTTTACCACTGTCGGTGACAATGCTAGAAGGTAACCCCTCCTTAAAAAAACATTCTTTTAAAAATCTTATAACACTGTCAGTGGTGGGTTGAGCAATCCATTTGACCTCTGCCCATTTAGAAAAGTAATCAATAAGTACAATGATATACATCTTGCACCTAGCTAGATTGTCATACGGTCTCAAAATATCCAATGCTACTTTGTTCCATGGTCTTGTTGGAAACTCAGATTTAACAGGTACAAATTTACTGGTGACAAGAGACGTATCAAAATTAGAGCAAATGACACATTGTTTGACAAATCCTGAAATTTGCCTATCCATATAAGGCCACCAGAACATTTCTCTTATTTTATTTTTAGTTAAGGTTTTCCTTAAGTGTCCTACGTGAGCTAACTTAATAATATTGGGGCAAAGCGCCTTAGGGGGAATCACACACATCTTTAAAGATTAAATCCCCTGATACTGAAATTGAATTTCTGACCATCCAACATATCTGCATAGATGGTGACAATACCCTTTCACGAGGCCATTCTTTTTACCAAATTTTTGAATGTTTTGTAATTTTTCATCCTCACTACAACTCTTACACCAGGCATCCTTGGAAAACACATCCTTACATAGGGGTAAAATATCATCTATAGTAGCAACCACACATTCTTCTAATGTCTCAGAAAACAATTTAACAGAATTGTCAGGTAATCTGGATAGACAGTCAGCCACACAATTGAGAATTCCTTGAATATGTACTGCTCTGAAATTATACTCATATTTTTGACAAAATCCTGACTAGACGAGAAGATGCTCTACCAGTACTGTTACTGTTTAGCAACGCTAATAAGGGTTTGTGATCTGTTTTAATGGTAAATTCTCTGCCCCACAAATACATCTTAAAATGTTCCACTGCCCATGTGCATGCTAAAGCTTCTCTCTCAATAGTTGAATATTTAGATTCAGAAACTGAAAGAGGTCTTGAAGCGAAAGCCACAGTTCTTTCTGTGATTTGATTTTTCTGAGTAAGTATTGCCCCTAACCCTTCAGAGCTGGCATCAATGTAAACAGCACAACATAAATTTTGATTGAACTGAGACAATGGTGCGGCCTCAATAATGCTTTTTTTAAAAAAGTTTATCATACGCCTCCTGATGTTCACTCAACCATGTAAATTTTACTCCTTTCTTAAGTAAATTTCTTAAAGGTAACGCTATTTGGGAAAAATGAAACACAAACCTAGAGTAAAATTCACACAAACCCAGGTAAGATCTTAATTGATCTTTATCAGAGGGTATGCCCATCTCTTTTATAGCTTGTAACAAACACGTTTTAGGAGCTATACCCTTCGAAGATATGGTGGGTCCTAAATACTCTACCTCCTGTGTTAAAAAATTACATTTTTCCATTTGTAGTGTCATCCCTTTTTCTTGTAAAACTGACAGTACCTTTGACAGTCTCTTATTATGAGAATCAAAGGTATCAGCAAAAATTAGAATGTCGTCTTGAAAAGCCATAACTCCATCCATGTTTGCAAATAGCCTATGCATAAGCTTTTGGAATACGGATGCAGCGGATGCCAACCCAAACGGCATGTGGGTATATCTGAAAGCCCCTTCTGGAGTTATAAATGTAGTTAAATGTCTGCATTCCTCATCAAGAGTATCTGATGATTTGCTGATTTGAGATCAAGAGATGTAAAACATTTTGCTCCACCCAAAAGTGCAAAAAGTTCTTGGATCTTTGGTAGGGGATGGCAATCAATAATAATTTGTTTATTTAATGATCTAAAATCTGCACATAATCTCAAAGACCCACTCTTTTTTTTTTTAACTAAAACTATGGGAGAAACCCATTCAGAGGAGTCTACTGGTTCAATGACACCATCCTTAAGTAATTGATCAAGTAAAATACTAAGTTCTTTCCTAACACTAAGTGGAACATCTCTCAACTTGTGTCTGACTGGTAATGCTCCCACTTTCAATGTAATGTTATGTGTGAATCCTTTAACATTACCCAATTCTTTTCTAAAGACATTCTTGTACTCTGAAATAATCACTTCAATACCTTGCTGTATGGTCATGCAATACACCGGAACATCAGCAGATGGACGCAAAACCATTCCAAGATTACCTTGATGTCACCATCCCAAAACATGCTGTCCTTTGTCAACTACATACATTTTACCTAAAATATTGTGATCATAACAAGAAATAGAAGCTACAAAATAACCTAAAATAACCTAAAATATTAATTATTGTCTGACTGTAACCATAAGCTTTAATGTCATTGCTCTCCAACTTCCGTCCAGACCAGTTTTTGTTGAAAAATGCCTCAGATATGATAGAAAAAGGTGATCCAGAATCCACTAGCATTATAGGTGAGAATCCATCAATGATAACTTCGCACTTTGGAGGAAGATATATCTGGTTGTCAATGTCAGTGTCAAAAATATTATGTTGCTTAGGCTTATCTTCTGTAATCATCAAGACTACACTTTCAACATCTTGGATACCATGTTCAGTCTCCAATAGTTTTCCAACAATCAAATTAACATTCCTTTGAGATCTGCAAACTGTCGAAAAATGTCCAGTTTTACCACATTTGAAACACTCTTTAAATAAGGCAGGACAGGTTGATTTGTTGGTATGCAAATTTGATCCACATCGCATACATTTTAATTTGTTTAGGTTATTTTTGTTGTACCCTTTGCTGTACTTATTTTTGTTGACATTGCGTATGGCAGCTACTTCAAGATGATTATCTTTGTCATAATTTAATGTCTTTCACGATCGTATTGACCTTTCAATACCTTTAACAACTTCTATTACTTCTTTGAGTGATGGATTTTTGTGTCTAAGAAGTTGTTCTTGAATTTGTTTGTTATAACAGTGCATAATAACTTGATCCTGAATATATTGATCAGTAATGGCACCAAAAGTTGAAGCCAAAATGCGAAGAGCAGCCACATATCCTTCAAAAGGTTCTGTGGAAAATTGGTGCCGTGAATAAAAATTCAAACGTTCTGTAACTACATTTGGTTCAACTGTGAAATGTAATTGTAATCTATCCAAAGCTTCAGAAAAAACATCATAATCATTTATATCAGTTCCTTCAGGTGGTTTGTGTGGAGGTAAATGATCAAATATTTCCTGAGCTTCTGTGCCATTAACGTTTAATAGAAGCCCTTTTTTCCTAGTCGCAGAAAACGAATTTCCATCAATGGCAATCATAAAATTATTAAATAAACC
This sequence comes from Pleurodeles waltl, assembly GCF_031143425.1. Classification (NCBI taxonomy): domain Eukaryota; kingdom Metazoa; phylum Chordata; class Amphibia; order Caudata; family Salamandridae; genus Pleurodeles; species Pleurodeles waltl. The sequence goes on along the minus strand of NC_090444.1, from coordinate 1,804,844,574 downwards.
ATGCCATTTGCTCCACTTCATGGGTACATCCCCTGGATTTTGTTGTAGTGGCGGAGGTGAATTACAACACTGTTGCATTGTTAAATACAAATAAATGTATATAAATATATATATATTTATATAATCAAATCAGAAACAAAACAAAAACAACAAACAAATAGGAGCTGGTACTCACTTGTTGACAGTTTAACAATTAAATTAGGTTGCTGACATCATGAGCAAAACGAAACTCAAGTCACGTTATGTGTGACTAATTTGAAGAATACAAAGACCAGAAAACAAAATGGGGTCATGTAAATTACGTTCCAGCCGGAAGACTGGCTGTTAAATAAGTGCTGCCAGGGCTCCGAATTTGAACTGTAAACCGTAGCTTAGAAGGAAAGCTACAAGCTGAGAACAGCCTTAATTGCTGAACCACGCTGAGCAAGTCAATAAATCAGGGAGATAGCTGAAGATAAACATCCATTTCCTACCGACTGACTGTTGAAGAGAAGCCAAAGTCCCGTAGTTGTAGTAAATAAAAAGTGAGTAGCTAATTCAATCAACTCGTAATTTTCCTCTGATGTGACTGGCACTGCTGGGAACGCTAGTCACCAAAATGTTGTAATGAAGTTCCAAAAGCAAGATGGAAAAATGTTTTGTTTATTCTTAGTAAAGTTCCCAGCAGCGGAGAGGCTGGTTGACAGGAGCAAGCATAGAGAAGCAACTGACTCTTAAATCAAACAATGCATTCCAAATAGAATACAAAGGAATGCTCTCGTGCACAGACGCACGCACGAGGAAATAAAACAAAAGGAAATGAAACAAACGTGGATAAATATAACATTCACTATGAACTGTTAAGAACATGCCTACTTTACAAACTACTACATGGGTGAACGGAAGTATCCAGAACATCCATGGGAAGAGGTGAGCTTAGACATCTTGAGACCCATTTTGAATGAATGGGTAGTACTGAAGTATATAATTGTAATTATGGATCATTATTCTAAGTGTCCAGAGATTGAGGTGACAAAAGAAATTGATGCAAAAACCATAATTGCATTTCTACAAAGTCTATTTTTAAGAGAAGGTATTCCCAAGTATGTGTTAAGTGACAACGGTCCACAATTTATCTCCGAGTAATATGAAGAATTCTTAGAGAGGAAGGGAATTACAAGAAGAAAAAAAACGTTTACCATCCTGCAGGGAATGGAGTTTTAGAATTTTTAACAAAGTAGTAAGGGGAAGTGTACAAGCAGCTATCGGTGCTGTAAAGGATTGGGTAAAGGAGTTAAACAATATGGTTTGGGGATATAGAATTGCTCCCACAGGAATTGGGTATAGTCCATTTAGAATTTTAAGAGGAAGAGAACCGTTCACAAAAGACAACTGAGTTTGGAAGGATAGGAAAAGTTTGCAGTAAATGGTCTCCTTCTGTGGTGAAAGGGAACATGATGAGAATGCAAGAATTGTATGAGACATATTATGACAAAAACATGGAGTAAAAGAATCACACTTACTCCTGGTGATTGGGTAAGAGTTATATTGTGTAACAAACAAGAAAAGGATGTAGCAAGTGTTCAAAACCACTACACGCGAGTGAAGATTATAATAAATCAGCTTTGTTAAGTGATAAAAAAATAGGGCACTTCAGCTGGATGTCTTGGTGTAATTAGATTCTGGATTGACAAGTTAACAAAAAGAAAGGAGGTGATCATACATGACATAAGAAATGAATGTGGGATGATGTAACTGATAATTGTGGAGAATCTAGTACATCAGCAGTGCAAACTAGCAAATCTACTTCAAGAGCAGAGATGGTAAGTACTATGAAAATTACCTCCAACAATTCAGAAAATATTACCAATAATGTAAATATGAATAATAAAACAACAATGCGTGGAGGTAGGATGATAATGTTACCAAAAAGATTCAATGATTTTGTGATGAGAAGTTAAATGGTTATCTCTCAAAGGGAAATGTATCTAAATATTACAGAACAAGTAACTTACTTTCGGTAATTATTTATCTGGTAGAGACATCTTCTAGTTGCAGATTCCTTACCTTAGAATTTCCCCCGAGTGTGAGACTGGATCCGGAGAGATTTCTTCAAGCAGTACCCTTGAGCATTGTCAGGTGGCGTCTGTGACTCCACGTCTGTCGTTGGCAGCATGGTCACTGTGACGACATTGCGGTTGTATGTAGGTGCCAACCCGGTGCGCTGACATTGGTTTCTTTTAACGACTTTCCACGCCAGAAGGGTGGAGCCATGAGCACAGACTGGTGCACCAGAACTAGGGCTGTGAAAGGGAATTCCCCGTCCATAGAAATCAGTTCACAGAACGGGGAGGATAAGTGGGTCGTTGCAGAATCTGCAACTAGAATATGCCTCTAACAGATAGATCGTTTCCTAAGGTAAGTAACTTGTTCATCTGATGGATACTTCTAGTTGCAGATTCGTTACCTTAGAATAGATACCCAAGCAATACCATCCCTAGAGGCGGATATGCAAACTAAGATCATACTAGAAAGTCCTGCAGGACCTAACGGCCAAAATAGCCAATCATAATGTCCAGGCACTAGTGTTTAGTGAACGTGTGCAGGGACGCCCACGATGCTGTCAGATATCCAGGACTGGAACTCTGCGTGCTAATGCAGTGGCTGCAGCCATTGTTCTGGTTGAGTAAGCATGCAAACCCTCAGGGGGTTGCTTTTTAGTCAAGGCGTAGCACATTTTGATGCAGAGAACAATCCATCTAGAGATGGTTGCCTTCTGCACTGTCAGTCCTTTCTTCGCTCCCACGTATCCCCGAGTTGATTGTCCTCCCGGAATCTTTGGTACGATTGAGGTAGAATGCCAACACTCTTTTTGGATCGAGATGGTGGGTGTGTAAAAAGCAGGCAAGGTGATGGACTTGCCTACAGGAAAGGGCATGACCACTTTAAGTAGGAAAGAGGCCCAGGTATGAAGCACTACTTTGACAGGATCGACAGAGATAAAGTGTGGCTTCGAAGAAAGAACTTGCAGCTCACTCACTCTACACACAGATGTGATGGCTACAAGGAAGGCTGTTTTTAAAGTGAGAAGTGGAAGAGGACAATTATGAAGAGGCTCAAAAAGGAGCACACATGTGGAATTGAGTACTAGGTTCAAATCCCACTGGGGCATTATGAACAGGGTAGGCGGAAATATGTGGGTAACACCTTTGAGGAATCTCACAACAATGGCAGATTTAAACAAGGAGGGTTGATCAGGCAGTCAGAAGAAAGCAAAGATGGCAGACCGATAACCCTTAAGAGTGCTTAAAACAGAGTCCTGCTGGGCAAGAGATTATAAACAAAAGGTCCTCAGACAGAGGTGCAGAAAGGGGATCAATAGTCTTGGTGGTACATCATGCCACAAATTGAAGCCAACAACAGGCGTATACTGTTTTGGTGGAGGGACGCCTGGCTGTCGAGATAATATTACAGACTTCGGAAGAAAATAAGTTACTTACCTGTAACTGTAGTTCTCCAGTATTGGAATCTTTCATAGAATCACATGCTTGAAGCCTTCCCCGTTGTCGAGATGGGAGCCCCCGGTATAAATTACACAAGTAGTGTTCAAATATATTAACAAAAAGGCCCTAGGCCTCTTCACTTTAACAGTCTATCACAGTCATTTTAGGAAAAGGGCCAAACTTGAGTATCCACCAATCAGGCGACCCCACCCTCTAGAATCCTCCTGAGAGAAGCTCAAGCACCTCAGATTTTCCAAGCATAAGTGCTTTAAAAGAGGAAGAAAGAGAAAGGAAAAAAGGAAGGTGAAATTGAGCCTCTCCCGGGAGGTGGGTGGGTCGCATGTGAATCTATGAAAGATTCCAATACTGGAGAACTACAGTTACAGGTAAGTAACTTATTTTCTTACTCCAGTATTGGAACTTTCATAGATTCACATGCTTGAATCAGAAAAGAGAGCAGTACTTACCCACATTGTACCATTGTAACCATATATGATACAAAACACATGCATATATAAAACATAAGTATATACATCCATATAAATCTATGTAACTATATATATCTATATAACTATATATATATATATATATATATCTATATATATCAAGGAATACTTCAAAGAACATATGGTATGTGAATACTATCATTAATTATGTCCACTTTTCTGTATGCTACACTGTTCTTTTTTTTTTTTTTTTTTAAATCATAACTCTGTAACCGAACATAAGGATATAAACAATGTGCATACCTGTTCTAGGATGGAGGGATGGAAAAGAAATGGCTCACCTTCACCTGAAGAGATTCCTGAGAACTGCTTGACCCACTGCTATCTCTCCCGGAGATAGAGATTCCAAGCAGTAATGCTTTGTGAATGTATGACAGCTCTTCCATGTTGCTGCCCTACAAATGTCTTGTAGGGAAACTCCTGCGAACAGCGCTGCTGACGAAGAGACTGCCCTCGTAGAATGAGCATGTACAGATGAGTGCAGAGGTTTACCTGCTGCTTGATGGCAGAAACGAATGGCTGAGGCGATCCATCTGGAAATACTCTGCTTGGAGAGTGGTTGGCCTTTTCTAGGTGCACTGTATGCTACGAATAGCTGATAAGAGCGTCGAAAAGATTTAGTTCTGTCCAAATAGAATTGAACACATCTCTAAACGTCTAAGGAGTGTAATGCTCTCTCCGCCGGAGTACAAGGATGAGGAAAAAAGGATTTGAAGACTAAAGGCTCATTGATGTGAAAGTCTGAAGGGACCTTCGGGATGAAATGCGGATTAGTACGCAGCAGCAGTCTGTCTCGTTTAAACTGTAAGAATGACTCTTGAATAAAGAGGGCCTGCACTTCGCTGACATGTCTGGCTGATGTGAGAGCCACCAATAAAGCAACCTTCCACGAAAGGAATTTGAGAGAGGCACGATTAATTGGCTCAAACGGATGCTTCATCAGCTATGCTAAGACAATATTTAGGTTCCACGAAGGAGGTGGTGGTCTGAATGGAGGGAAAACCCTGAAAAGCCCTTTCAAAAACCTCTTGATCAGACGAGAGGAATAGAGCGAGGGTGAAGCATCCGAACGTCTGTATGCTGCTATTGCCGCTAGATGTACTTTAATGGAAGAATGTGACAGGCCTGCTTGCGCTAACTGCAATAAGTACGGCAATATTTCCTCTGGCAGTGAAGATACTGGGTCAACCTGCCGCTGAAGACACCAGACACAAAATCGCTTCCATTTGCAAGAATAAGCCTTATTAGTGCTATCCGCTCTAGCTTTGGACAAGATAGCCCTATACTCCTGTGGAATATTCAGATGTGCCAACTCCCTGTGCCCAGGAGCCATGCTGACAAACGCATCGACTGCGGATCCGGGTGCCATACTTGCCCTTTGCTCATTGTTAACAATTGTGGAAACGGTTTCAGCGGAATGTGAGGCTTGATTGACAGAAGAAGAAGTTCCGCAAACCAGTGTTGACGCAGCCAATGCGAAGCTATTAATATCAGAGTGCACGGCTCTGCCTTCATCTTTGTGAGGACTCTTGGGATTAATGGAATTGGAGGAAAGGCGTAAGCAAAGATGGTTGACCAGACTATCGAAAACACATTCCCCCAAGATCCCTTTTGGGGATGCCAACTTGCGAAGTACTGGCATTTGGCGTTGTCTTTGTTGGAAAACAGGTCCATTGTTGGTGTCCCCCACTGGGAAAAGATGTAGTCCACTATTGACTGGTCCAGCTCCCACTTGTGGCAGCTTGATTTTTGCCTGCTGAGTGCATCCGCTGTCTTGTTCTCTATTCCCGGCAAATGCACAGCTGAGTGTGATGCCTTGCTGCGAGGCCCAATTCCAAATTCTCTGGGCTTCTCTGGAGAAAGTGAGAGATCTTGTGCCTCCTTGTTTGTTGAGGTAATGCATCGTAGTGGTGTTGTCTGTTCTTATTACTACATGCGATTCTGAGATTTTCGGGAGAAAAGCCTGTAAAGCGAGGTACACTGCTCTGAGTTCTAGCCAATTGATATGCATCGCTGTCAACTGCGGTGGCTACTTACCACTTACTTGAAGATTCTGTAGCACGGCTCCCCAACTTTCCAGAGATGCATCCGTAGTGATGGTCCACGGAGCCGGATGATGTAGGAACGAAAGGCCTATTGATAGATGATGCCTTTGAGACCACCATGTCAATGCTCTGCGTATTGCTGGGGTTATGTGTATCCGATCTTCGAAGCTTCCTGAAACCTGGAGCCATTGCCGATTTAGTTGCTCCTGTAACGGTTGCATCTTTAGTCGGCATAGAGGAACTAGAGGTATGCATGATGACATCATGCCCAACAGAGACTTGAACAAGCGGACAGAAACACAGCTTCCTTTTTGTTTAGATCTTGTTAGTGTCAGTAACCTTTGTTGCCTGTCTAATGTGGGACACGCCATGGTGGATTGCATGTCCAGGTTTGCCCCTAAAAAGGTGATACTGCGTGCTGGCAGAGGTTTGGACTTCTCCCAGTTGATGGTCAGTCCCAGATTGGTTAGTAAGGAAATGCACCTTCTTGTTGATCTGCGCACTCCTAAGTAGGTATTTGCTTTTATCAGCCAATCGTCTAAATATGGAAAAATTTGGTGTTTTCTCCTTCTGAGGAAGGCTGTGATTGGTGCAAGACATTTGGTAAATATCCTGGGAGCTGATTTTAGGCCAAAGGGAAGGAAACAAAATTGAAAATGGCTGCCGGCTACGGTGAATCTCAGGTATTTTCTGTGGGCAGGGTGGATGGGAATGTGCAAATATGCGTCTTTCAGGTCTAGTGTAGACATGAAATCTCCCTGGTTGAGATGCAGGAGGACATCCTGTAGGCTGATCATACGGAATGATTGCTTTTTAAAGTAGGTATTCAGTTCCCGTAAGTTGAGGATCGGCCTCCAATCTTTCCACTTTTTTTCGAATGAGGAAGCACCTGGAATAAAATCCTCTTCCCTGCTGTGCTTGAGATACCTTCTCTATGCCTCCTTTGAGAAGCATTTTGTTGATCTCCTTCTTGAGTTGTTGTGGGTATCTTGAAGGAGTCCTGCGAGGAGGATAGGAGGGAGGCAGTTGGGTAAATTCTAGAGTGTGGCCCCATTTCACTAATTGGAGGACCCACTTGTCTGATGCGATGATTTACCATTGTTTGAGGAATAGGGATATTCTTCTGCCTAGAACCAAAGGAGGAGAGTTGGGTGTAGCCGGTGCCTCGGATGCATCAGGCTCTCCGAGCCGAGTCTTTAGCCGGGCGAGTTGAGCGTCCTCTACCGCCAGATCTACCATAAGCTGGTTGCGACGGATGCCTCTGGGGGTAGTACTGACGGTACTGTTGAGAAGAGGAAGGATAGGAGGAATATCTATACTGCTGATATCCTCCTCTATATGAAGGTTGGCCACGCCCTCTAGCTCGAAAGGAGGGCTTTTGATATTGGAGGGTCCCTAGTGACCTTGCAGTGTCTGTGCCCGACTTAATGTATTGTAAAGCCTCATCGATGTGTTTTCCAAATAACGCCTGGTCATCAAAAGTTAAGTCCAAAAATCTTATTCTGCACCTCAGGTCGGAATGAGGTAGCTTTTAGCCAACCTTGTCTTCTAAGAACAGCTGCCCCTGCGAGCTGTCGAAATGCAGTCGTTGCTATGTCCATTGCACAGTCGATAAGTTCTGCTGACGTGTGTTGACCCTCTTGCAAAGTCTTGTTTGCGTCTGATTTTGCATCCTCCAGCAACTGGCTAATATGTGGGGCAATGTCTGCCCATAGCTGCCTGTCAAACCTAGCCAATACAGCTAATGAGTTAGCAGCTCTTACCACTAGGCTAGCCATAGAGGAAAACCTTTTTCCGATGTTATCTAATCGCCTACCCTTTTTGTCTGGGGGTGCGGAAATCGGGGCAGAGGAATTTTTGGACTTCCTCTGTGCCGCTCGAGCCACCACTGAGTCCGGATGAGGATGTCCAGTTAGACATGCTGGTGCATCGTCCAGTGCCTTGTACTTTTTGTCTAAACGAGACAGTACTGCTGTGACTGTAGCAAGATTGTGCATGACCTTTAGACCTTCTTCCCACAGATAGTTAACCAGCGCAATAGAGCACACAGATTTTTGGAAAGGCTCTTTAAAGTCGTAGAGAAAACAGTGTTTGTTTAGATGGCATTGGCAAAGCGAAACACTTGGCAGCTCTTTTTAGGAGATTGTGAAATCCTCCGATGTCGTCTGGTGGGGACTCCACCTTTGAGAAGGAGAAGGAGGAGCTGGGATGATGTATTCATCCCACTCCGAATGAGTGTCCAGGAGCTCCCCTTCTTCATGATCCCCTTCTGACATGTCCGTATCCTGAGGCAGCGCCATATCCGGAGTAGCCACGTTCGTGAGAGGTAAAGAAGCTGGTCTCGGACGTGGAGTGGTAACCCCAGAGACGGGCGATGGAGGAGGTTGCTCTCCTTGAGGAAGAAAACGCCTGCTGTAATCAGATAACATTGCTCTGAGGTCAGACAATAAGGAGGATGGAATATATGCCCCTTGTTGGCATTATTGTTCTTCTCCATAAAATTGAGGGGCATAGGATTCATCATACTCATCCTCTTCTTGGTACTTCACGCTCAACTGGGGAGGGACTATGTGCTGCTCTGAATGGCCCCTCGTCGTCCGAGTCTTCATCTCCCTCTAACAGGTGTACTGGAATAAGAGAGGTCACCTTACTAGGTGAGGTATGTTTTGGGGTCAGTTTTTTCTGAGTTCTGTGATGTTTTTCTCTCGTCGACGGTGTCATCGACGGCGCATACATGGCCTTCGGCGGCGGCGGTGTCGTAGACGCTGAACGCATGGGGATCTTGATGGAAGATGGCCTCACCGACGAGTCTACCGTCGACGAGGTTGTCGATGACAGTAGAGCTGACACTGTCATAAGCGCCGTCGACGATGTGTAGACGTTCCTCGACGATGACGTCGATGCAGTTCTCGTAGACAGTGGGGTACTTGTCGGCGATGGAAATGTAGAATTTGCCGTCAGAAAAACACTCACCGATGGTCTCGTCGACGACAAATCTGTCGTCGACAGTGCTTTTTTTGCAGAAGCAGAGGATGGTTTCTTGAAAGGCACAGATGGAGGGACAGAGGAGGATTTTTTATGCCTCTCTGAACTGCTAGCATGACCTCTCTCCCCTTTGCTGGAAGATTTCTGAGGTGAAGATGGGCTGCGGCCCTTGTAAGACCCTGAAGCAGTCTTTTTGTGGGCTTTCCTTGAGTGTTGGGAGGGAGATCTTGTGTCTGACCTCGCCCTCTTTGATGACCTTTTAGATGTTGAAGAGTCATCACTCTCAGAGTCAGAAACTGGATTTTCCCTGTATTTTAGTTTGAGCCATATCAATAATCTGCCTTCCCTATCCTTTAGATTCTTAGAGGAAAAGGTACGACAAACCTTACAGTCCTTGACTGAATGGTCTGGATAAAGGCAGTAAATGCAATCCTGGTGAGGGTCTTCAGAATGAAGTCTGTTCTTGCCAAAAGTTTTGCAATTCCTGAAAAGACCCTTCTTCTCCTTATCAGACATGTTGAAGATGGTTTTCCAATCAGGTCAGATAGTTTTTTCTGAGAGATAATGTGTGAAGAAATAGCAGAGCTCTGAGGAGACTCCCTGGCACAACGTGCGGTAGAAAATCTGAGGTGCTTGAGCTTCCCTCAGGAGGATTCTAGAGGATGGGGTCGCCTGATTGGTGGATACTCAAGTTTGGTCCTTTTCCTAAAATGACTCTGATAGACTGTTAAAGTGAAGAGGCCTAGGGCCTTTTTGTTAATATATTTTAACACTACTTGTGTAATTTATGCTGGGGGCTCCCATCTCGACGACGGGGAATGATTCAAGCATGTGAATCTACAAAAGTTCCACTACTGGAGTAAGGAAGGTTATAAGCTGTCAACGCCACGCAAGACGTGGAGACTGGACAGGTTTGGGTGGAGGACCATCCCCTGCTGCTGCAACAGAAGAGCCTCCTGAAGAGGCAGTCTGAGTGGAGGATCAATGGCCATGCTCAGAAGCATGGGATACCATACTCTTTGTGCCCAGTCCGGAGCCACAAGGATTACTTGGGCCCAGTCATTCTTGATCTTATTAACAATTCTGGGCAAAAGTGGTATTGGCGTAAAGGAGTTCCACTTGAGACGAAAAGCATCGCAGAGCGAGTGCCACCTTAGAAACTCGAATGTGGAGAACAGCTGACATTCTGCATTCTCTGCAGAGGCTAACCGATGTAACCAAGGCTCTCCCCACTGCTTGCACCACCTTAGGATGGAGACGCCATTCGTGATCAACCATGCATTGACAGCTGAGTTTGTATGCTCTGGCATTCAGAGAGTCCTCCAGATGCTGAACAACCACCGATATGCCTGGACGTTCCAGCCACGTCCAGAGATCCAGGGCCTCTTGACAAAGAGTCCATGACACCACCCCACCCTGCTTGCTGCGGTACCACATGGCGGTGGTGGTGTTGTTGTTCGTGAACACCTGCACCACTTCCCTTTGAGAGAGGGAAAGAATGCCTCCAATGCAAGCCTAATCTCCCTGAGCTCCAGAAGGTAGAAGGTTTATGTGGATCCCGAACTCTGCTGGAGGCCAGACACCTCTGATCTCCTCCTCTCCCATGTGGCCGCCCCATCCCAGGAGTGACGCATCTGTCACTACTGTGATATCTGGTTGGGGAAGGGAGAGTGATTTGCCTTTGACCAAATTGCGGTTTATTAGCCACCACTGCAGATCTTGCGCAGTTCCCTCAGAAACCTGGACCATGTAGGAGAGTTTCCCCTGATGTTGCGTTCACAGGAACATCACGTACCACTGCAGAGCCTGCTTATCCCATCTGGCATGAGTGACAAGTAGAACGCCAGGCCAAGAGGCCCAGCAGCCTCAGAGTCATTTCTCACTGAAACCCAGGACAGAGGCTGAAACATCGGTATCATAGCCAAAATATCCTAGACTCACCATTCGGGAAGATAGGCCCAAAACTGCACTGTGTCCAGAACAGTTCTGATGAAAGTGTCTGAGAGGGAGTCAGGTGTGACTTCAGCATGTTTACAGTGAACATCAGCGAATGCAGGAGGCTCAACGTAATCTGGAGGTGGGAAATGACAACCTCAAGCGAGCCTGCCTTCAACAGCCAGTCGTCTAGGTAGGGGAAGACTGACACCTCTAGCCAGGGCAGATGAGCTGAGACCACCTCCATCCCTTTTGTGAACACCCGAGAGGCACTGGTAAGGCCAAAGGGGAGCATGGTGAACTGAAGGTGCTCGTGACCTACCACAAACTGCAAGTAGCGTCTGTGGGCAGGCAGGCCGGGAATATGAAAGTAGGCGTCCTGCAAGTTCAACGCTACCATCCAGTCTCCAGGGCAGATAGGACCTGAGCCAGAGTGAGCATTTTGACCTTCTCCTTCCTGAGGAAGAGATTGAGGGACCAGAGGTCTAGGATAGGGCGGAGGTCCTTGACCTTTTTGGGCACCAGAAAGTAGCGGGAATAACAACCACAACATGCTTCGGGCATAGGGATCCTCTCTGTGGCTCCCTTGGCCAAGAGAGCCTTAACTTCCTTGCAGAGAAGTGCCAAGTGATCCTCCGATCATTGGATGGTGGCATGGCTGGAGGGTAGTCTCGAAAGGGAGGGATTAGCCGCTTTGGACAATTTGCAAAACCCACCTGTGTGTCGTGATGGATTCCCAGTGGGGCAGGTGATGGCAAATCCTGCCTCCAACTGGTCTATGATGGAGCGATGAACTAGTAAGGTTTGGAGGCTGCGGGAGGGGTTTTTTGGACGGGGATTTGGTGGATTACTGGGTCAACTGCTGGCTCCCTGATCTATGGAAAAGTTGGATCCTGCGTCCTCGTACATGCAGAGGCTGGGCAGCATGAGGGGCATGGTGGCTGGAGGGAAATGGACGCTGTTGGGTGCCCCTTCCGTAGCCACAAAAGGGGCGAAAAGCAGATTGGGGGAGGCAACAAGGAGCTGTGAGGCCAAGGGATAGAGCCATAACTCTTTAAAGCGCTCGACCGCTGAGACCGCTTTGTGTCCAAAGAGACGGGTGCCATTGAAGGGCATGTCCATAAGCGATTGCTGGACATCCCCCAAAAAGCCAGACATCCTCAACCAAATGTGGCACAGTAGGGCCACCGTTGACTTAACCGACCTGCCTAGTGAATCGGTCGTGTTCAGCCTACAACAAATCATGAACTTGGCTACGTCTCTCCCATCAGCAACAGCTTGGGAAACAATGGCCCGGCCCTCCTCCAGGACCTGCCAGCACCTGTTTGACCATATCCCATAAAGTATGGAAGTAGCGGCACAAAGGCATGCAGTGTTCACGGATCACAATGCCAGACTGGAGGAAGAGAACATTTTCTTCCCAAGTTGGTCCAGTCGTTTTGATTCCCTGCCCGGAGGAGCAGAAGGGAATGTGCCAGAAGAGGTAGAAGCTTGGATGACTAAACTCTCAGGCGTATAATGTTGGGTCAGGAATTTAAGGCTGTTAGGCACAGGCCTATGGCAGCAGGCAATTGTCTTGTTGACAGGAGCCCCTGTGCTGGGTTTCGATCACGTCCCCAGCAGGACATCAGTGAGGGCTTTATTGAAGGGATCAGATGTGGAAGCCCCGGGCTGAAGCACCTCAGTCATGAGGTTAGTCCTGACCACCACAGAATAGAGCTCAAGGCCTAGGACCTCAGCCGCTCTTCGCATCACCATTGAGTATGAAGCTGCCTCCTCCATGGTGGGGAGAGAAAGCATGCCTGAGTCAGACGAGGTGTCAAGACCACTGGTTTCACCCAATTCCTGAGCCCAGTCTACATAAGGATCCTCAAGCTGGTATTCCAGAAGGTCCAGCGATCCCTCCATACTCACTGTACCCGTACCCATAGGCATAAGGGTCAGGATCCAGTCTGGGGAAAGAGATCCCCGTCAAAGTCAGAATCGATGTCTGGCAACGTCGTTCCTGCTCGGAGTCTGGAATGAGTATGGGGGCGTTGTCGATCGTGGGCCCGACCAACGTCCGGAGCGTCGGCTTCTGTACCGGCGCCAGGGAAGGTCACAATGGCGCAATGCAGAGCAAAGTGCCGGGCTGCATTGAGCTTTAGGGACCACTCCCTCATAGCCTTTGGGTTCATGGCCTGGCACTCAGAGCCAACTTCAGGTCATGGTCACGATTCAGACACCAGAGGCACATGGGGTGAGAATCAGTCACTGACATCATGCGGCGACAGGAGTCATACGGCTTGAATCCAGTCTAACGGAAAGACATCTCGACGCACCAAGAAGGTCAAAAACTTCAACAAAAAGGGTTGAAAAGTCAGTAAACTCCAGATCTGCGAGTAGGCTGCTGCGGATAGAAAAGAACTGACGTGAGCGTGCCGGGTTGGCGCCTATATATATCCACGTCATTGCGGCGACCACAGCGCCAATTACTGACACAGAGTCGACTGACGTCACCTCACGGTGCACAAGGGTACTGTTCAAAGAAAAATCTCCAGATCCAATCTGACCCTGGGGGAAATTCTAAGGTAAGGAATCTGCAACTAGAAGTCTATATCAGATTAAGTTATTTGTTAAGTATAAAGGGGGAATCAGGGTTAAGCTATGGTAAGGTAAATGCTAAAGTAATTGTTACAATGTAAGCCAATTCTACTATTTAATAGTTTAAATTCGAGTTAAATCAATTTTCCTAGTGACATACAGTGATAGTAATTATTATTGTATTTTACTAAAGTATTGAAAACATTAACAGAGGAAGATGTGGTATCCTAGTTACATGTTCCAAGGTTCGGCATATTCTAGGAAAGTGGAACGGAAGGAGTAGGTAGCAGCAGTTGAGGAGAACCTGGTAGGAGGAGTGGACATAGCTGGTTTGTACTCTTTAATAAATATGGTATTGGACCTATGTTAGTGTTGAAGCATATTTTACAGTGGGCCCCCAGAGGCTTGTGCATTACTTCCACTTAGAAGGCCAACTGTAGTTTAGCACAGTGCCTTCGCATAGGGCTCAGGAGACTGTAAACAGAGACCTCATATTATCAGACTGCTCAGCGACGGTACAGCGCTCCTCTCAGTGGTAATCATACAATTGTGGGCCTCGTGCTGGCACCGTGATATGGTTGCAACCCCAGGTCTGGTACTAGGAGTGCTGAGGCCATCTAAGCGAAAACCATCCTTCCTGGCTGCTCTCTCACCTGGCTGGGACTTTATAAGGTCATAGAAAGCAGCCTTTACATATGGTCCTCTCCTCAAGTTTGTAGGTTGCTTTTTTTCTTGGACCCACCAGTGTGATCTTTCGCAGGTCCCTCGCTGTTATCCGGGGGTTGCGAGGTAGGGCCATGTGGGTCAGCTCCGACGCACCAGCAGAACAGTGCCCGTTGCAGTGGCCGTATTGGACATATAGGTCCTGCATGCACAGAAAACACGGGCAGGTTTCACAGTCTCACTGCAACTTCTAGTTTACCGCAATCTGCGCCCCTACTGTTCTCTGCTCACAGCTCCCTTTGGCTGTCTACTCTAGCTTAATCCAGGCATGGATGCTTCATTATATGGTTGCAAAAGGAACCCAGAGACAGAGCTCAGCAGAGACATTTCTTCGTGGATGAGCTACGCCCCTGCACCGCTCTTTAAAGATAATTCAATAAAGAAGAATTTTTAAACTGAACCGCTTTTGCCATCTTGTATATTAGATTTAGTAGACTCATTTGAGTGCCTCCTGATTCATGTTGACTGATCTTTCTGCTTCGCAGCAGCATCCTTGGCAGCTGCTACTGCTGAGGGTAAGCAACAAACTATTACTGGAGGCAGATCTAATTGTGCAGCATGTTTTCCCTTAGCTGCTATATACATTGTTATAAACATTCAATGGTTGTTAATTGCATACTAGCTCATACGTTACTTGCTGACTGAGTGAATGAACCAGATGGATCATAAGAAAGTAGAATTCCCAGGGAAGTTCCTGCTGGAAATCACAGTTGTGAAGTTTCCTTGGTAATAGTTAAAACTATGGGTGTCCACTGCCCCCAGGAGTGAGAGATCACCCTGGGAATCAACGTGAACAAGGGAAACATTTATTTGGCCCCAGAATCCGGCCTTCAAGGGAAGAACTCGAAAAGCTGGTAGTTCTGGCATGATAAAAAACGGTCTATGGCATATGACTTCCACTTAGTTATCAGGCACTGGAACTATCCTGTCCAGCATCCAGAGGCCATGTCACTCAGGTACCTGGATTTACAATCCACCAACATGCCCAGAAGATATTAGATTTGATCTGAGATCATGCATTACAGACCTTAGAGCCACAGATTCATGGCAATCCTGGAATTGGATTTCGTTCCTCTAGGATGATCAATAAAACTTGCAGCAAACATTTACCATACACAGCAAAAACAACAAAATGCAAAATGTCCACCTATTACTGAACCTTCCAGCCTTTCGACACCAGATACGTTGACCTAACTTATTTTAAAATCATTCCCAGTCTGTGGGGTTCTTGCCAGAACCTTAACATTCTAGCCCCTCCAGGATCCATATGGTTAAACCACCAATGAAGCAAATGTCATGGGTCCATATTAGTTAGTCACTTGGGCACAGTAATAGCTTAGTTTAGGCTTGAGGCCTGAGCCCTTTTACCTAGTAATTATGCTCTGAATTTCTGTCTTCAATTTTATTCGTTTTATTGTTGCTTCTTTTAGTGGCATTGTTTTTATTTCGTTGACAATTTCACAAAATAACAGCTGACATTATCAGTGCTATGGATTACATACTTTGCATCATGTTATTTCCTCAAAATTATAAGAACAGAATGTGAGGCACACAGAATAACATTTTGAATTGCCGGCCCCAAGACTGCGTAAACAGTCCAGCACTCAGGTACATACCTGTGTCAGTCTTCTGTGCATGAACATAAGAATGTCCCTTATTTAAAAAAAAAAAAAACGATTATAGGACAAAGGGCATTAGAGGGGGTTCCAGACACAATTTCCATCCATGCTGCATGCCAGTTTTTGGTCGACCTCAACCTTTGTGTCTTCAAGGATCCTGATCTGGAGACTGGCAGCCTGACCTTGTACCAAGGTGAAGGGGGTGGTGTGTGCTTCTCATGGACACTGTACGGACAGATTTGGCTTACATTGCCATTCTCTCACTTAGGGACTAGAGATTAGGCTTCTAGGTAGGAATTGTACACTCATATGACAATATGTTGGGGTTGTTCATATTTACATCTCTAATTTTCACATTCCTGATTTTGTTATTTCTCATTATCCTAATCATTGCAGCTCATGCATTTTTACCATAGATTACAGTCTTTTCAATACATGTATTGAATACTGTCCTGCATCTCTTGTCTTGCCTCTGTGTAAGAGATTCAAATGTGGAGAGAAAAGGGCAAGGCTTATTTTACCACAATTTTCTCAGAGGGTTTTTTTGAGTTCCATGCAAGGCTGCCACACATCACCTGTACAGATTGGGTTTTGGTGAGGTATTGCTAGTGAACCAGGAATGTTGGGCTGACAGCTGCCGAATGGTGTAGGAATGACTTAGTCGCCTACAATGCAGAGGGTGCTTCAGCCCTAAATCCAGCAGTCTTGTCAAAGTACAAGAGTCCTTATGGCACACAGTCCTGGCATCTTCGGGATTTGGGACCCTGCTTAAATGCTAAAGAGCGTTTGTGAAGATGGAGGATCGCCCTGTATTTCAGTTCTTGGCAAAGCAGAAGTCTTGGTGAGATGGCCCCTCTCCTGGGAGTTTAACAAATCTTTCTCCAACCACAGATTCACCGATGGAAGAAAGTGTTGACCCAACTGTGTAAATTACAAAACTTAAGAAATCCAGCTATCTGCTGGGATGTAAAGCTGACTTCTTATGCATCAGGAACCCCAGGTTATCTAGAAAGTCTGGTGCTACTTTATGGTTTTCTTATGATGGTATGAAACCAGGCACAGCCATTTCTATACAAAGCTCTGCTGACACCTGCCTCAGAGGTTAAGGTATGATAGAAGGGGCTGAAAGTGACCTTTTGGCATGGTTACAACCCCACTTTTTGCCAGATAGTGATGCTGACTTGACAGAGTGTGCTGGGATCCTGCTAACCAGGCCCCATCACCAGTGTTCTTTCCATACAACTGTACCTTTGTTTCCACAATTAACACACCCCTGGCACACAGCTGAGTCACTTGTAAAAGGTACCCATAGTACCAAGGGCTCTGTGGCCAGGAAAGGTCCCCAAGGGCTGCAGCATGTGTTATGCCACCCAGGGGGACTCCTCACCAAGCACATGCACACTGCCCTTACACCTTGCATGTGCTGGTGGGGAGAAAAAAGACAAAGTCGGCATGGCACCCCTCTCAGGATGCCATGCCCACAAACCACCACCTGTGGCATAGGTAAGTCACCCCTCTAGCAGGCCTTACAGCCCTAAGGCAGGGTGCACTATACCTACCACAGGTGCATGAGCAATATGCCCCTACAGTGTCTAAGTCCATTCTTTGGTTTTGTAAGTGCAGTTTGGCCATATAAAGTATATGGGCTGGGGGCTTGTCATTACGAACTCCACAGCTCCATTATGGCTTCACTGAAGTCTGGTATCAAACTTCTCGCACAATAAACCCACACTGATGCCAATTTTTCAATTTATTGAAAAATGCATCCAGAGGGCATCTTAGAGATGCCCCCTGTATTTTAGCCAAACTTCTAGTGCAGGACTGACCGGTCTGTTCCAGCCTGCCACTTCCAGACAAGTTTCTGACCACATGAGCCAAGGGCCTTTGTGCTCTCTGTGGTCAGAAACAAAGCACTGCATGGAGCTGCATCACACCTCCCCCCTGAAGGATCTGCAACACCTGGTGGTGAGCCTCAAAGACCCAGGCCACCCCAGTTTTGACGGCAAGTTTGGCAGGAAAATAAGGGAAACAAGGAGGAGTGACCACATCAGCTTGGACCGCCCCTATAGTGTCCAGAGCTGATGTGACCCGCTCCTTGCAAAATCCTCCATCTTGGTTTGGAGGACAGGGACCAATAGGGTTAGGTCTGTGTACCCCCTCCCCAAAGGGATTGGACACTGGAAGGTTGTAGTCACCCTCAGGGGCAGTAGCTATTGGCTACTGACCTCTGTAACACCCCTAAATCCAGGATTTAGGGGCTCCCCTGAACCTAGCTCCTCAGATTCCGGACAACCTCAAGAAGAAGAAATAAGAAAAGAAGAAGGACTGCTAAGCTGACCCCCAGCAGAGAAGACTGAAGACACCAACTGACTTGGCCCCAGCCCTACAGTCCTGGCTCCAGCTTCTGAAGCCCTGCTACAAGAAGGTGACGCATCCTGCAGAACAAGTGACCTCTTAACCCCTTCTGTGCCGGGGACGTAATGGTTACGTCCACCAGCACAGTGATCCTGTGCCGAGGACGTAACCATAACATCCTCGGCCATGAGCTCGGAGGGAGCGCTAGTGGTCTCCCCCCCCAACCCCCCCCCCCCCCAGGGCAAGGATGGAAGGGGAAGCTCCCCCCACCCCCCCAGTGACATCTGATGACGTCAGCGCGCGATTTTGCGTCGACCTCATCAGAGGCCACCTCCCCATCCAGCGCGATTGGAAGAGAAATGCAAAGCATTTCTCTTCCGATCATGTGATGGGGGCCTGAGAGGCTGCAAAGGGAAGGAAAGGAATTTCCTTCCTTTTGAAGTCTCTCAGAGAATTTCAGAAGACCGATAGTGAAGCTTCTGAAATTCCCACTAGACACCAGGGAATTATTTATCAATATAAAATGGCATAAGGGGAACAACCCCCCGGGGGGGGCAAATTTATTTTAGGCAAATCTGCTCCCCTTCGGGGCAGATCGGCAAATTTCTATTAGGGAAGGAAGGGGGGTGTGGGGGACACTTAGGCACCAGGGATTGGTGTGTGTGTGTTTTCTTTAGGGGGGCAGCCCCTTGGGTAAGGGTCGCTCCCCATGGGGGCACATTACTGTTAGCCATATCTGCCGCACTTGGGGGCAGACTGGCCTATTCTTGGGAGGCCCATCTGACCCTAAGGAGGGCGGGGGGGAGGGCAAGGGGCGGGCTGAAAGCCCACCATAGACCAGGGAAGATTTTTTTCTCCAAAATAAGAGGGTGGGGGTATGGCCACCCCAAATAAATGGGGCCAAAGTTGGGCAGATGGGGCAATTATCCCTGATCCACAACCTGATGGGGGTGGGTTGGCAGAAAGTCTACTAGATGCCAGGGAATTAAAAAAAAAAAAAAAAAAAAAGTAGGGTGGTGGCAACCAACTAGTATGGGCCTGGTTATGCCCCCACCCCAACTGAACGGGGTAACAGTCTTTCAGCTCTCCCCCGTACACTAAAACATCTGATTATTTTGGGTTTTGGTTTTACATTTGGGCCATGAGAGCTTGGCTAGCTCTCAAAATCGTCCCACTTGGAATGGTGAGGGCTGCACTGTATGGACTTTGGGACGCTGCCATGTGAAAAATCCACAAGACCTAGACACATCTGAAAACTTAACATCTGGGTGATTCCAGGGTGGTGTGTTTCACATGCACCCCGTACCATTTTCTTACCCACAATGCCCTGCAAACCTCCAACTTTGCTGGAAAGCACAATGTTTTCCCACATTTTTGTGATGGAACCTTCCGGAATCTGCAGGAATCCACAAAATTCCTACCACCCAGCATTGTCTCATCTATACCGATAAAAATTCTGCTGCACTTGTCAGCCTTTTTTTTTTTTTTTTCCCCAAACCGCCCTTTGGGACCCGCTTTGGTTCCCCCTCAATTTTTACATGTTTTTGGCTCTTCCCTGTCACAAGCACTTGGCCCACATGCATAAATGAAGTATCATTTTTACCGGGAGACTGAGGGGAACGTTGGTGGTAGGAAATTTGTCCGGGGGCAGTGATCCCACACAGAAATGTGGGAAAAATGTGATTTTTTTTTTTAGCTAAATTTGAGGTTTGCTGAGGATTCTGGGTAAGAAAACATTGGGGGATCCACGCAAGTCACACCTCCCTGGACTCCCTCGGGTGTCTAGTTTTCAGAAATGTCTGGGTTTGGTAGGTTTCCCTAGATGGCTGCTGAGCCCAGGACCAAAAACGCAGATGCACCCCTCGCAGAAACAGGTAGTTTTGTATTTGATAATTTCCATGTGCTCAGATAGTGTTTTGGGGCATTTCCTATCGCGGGCAGTAGGCCTACCCACACAAGTGAGGTACCATTTTTATTGGGAGACTTGGGGAGCGCTGGGGGGAAGGACATTTGTGTCTCTTCTCAGATTCCAGAACTTTCTGCCACCAAAATGAGAGGAAAAAGTGTTTTTTTGGCCAAATTCTGAGGGCTGCAAAGGATTCTGGGTAACAGAACCTGGTCAGAGCCCCACAAGTCACCCCATCTTGGATTTCCCTAGGTGTCTAGTTTGCAAAACTGCGCAGGTTTGGTAGATTTCCCTAGGTGCCGGCTGAGCTAGAGGCCAAAATCTACAGCTAGGCACTTTGCAAAGAACATGTCAGATTTCAATGTAAAAATGTGATGTGTCCATTTTGTGTTTCCTGTCGCAAGCATTAGGCCTACCCAAGCAGGTGAGGTACCATTTTTTTCCAGAGACTTGGGGGAACACAGAATAGTAAAACAAGTGTTATTGCCCCTTGTCTTGCTCTCCATTTTTCCCTTCCAAATGTAAGACAGTGTGTAAAAAAGACGTCTATCTGAGAAACACCCTGTAATTTACATGCTAGTATGGGCACCACGAAATTCAGAGATGTGCAAATAACCACTACTTCTCATCACCTTATCTTGTGCCCATTTTGGAAATACAAAGGTTTTCTTGATACCTATTTTTCACTTTTTATATTTCAGCAAATGAATTGCTGTATACCCGGTTTAGAATGAAAACCTATTGCAAGGTGCAGCTCATTTATTGGCTATGGGTTCCTAGGGTTTTTGATGAACCTACAAGCCCTATATATCCCGCAACCAGAAGAGTCCAGCAGACGTAACGGTATATAGCTTTCAAAAATCTGACATCGCAGGAAAAAGTTAGAGTAAAACGTGGAGAAAAATGGCTGTTTTTTCACCTCAATTTCAATATTCTTTTAATTCAGCTGTTATTTTCTGTAGTAAACACTTGTATGGTCTACACAAATGACCCCTTGCGGAATTCAGACTTTTGTCTACTTTTCAGAAATGTTTAGCTTTCTGGGATCCAGCATTGGTTTCTCACTCATTTCTGTCACTAACTGGAAGGAGACTGAAAGCACCAAAAATAGTAAAAATCGGGTATGTCCCAGTAAAATGTCAAAATTGTGTTGAAAAATGGGGTTTTCGTATTCAAGTCTGCCTTTTCCTGAAAGCTGGGAAGATTTCTACCACTGCACACCCCTTGTTGATGCCATTTTCAGGGGAAAAAAAAAACAGCCTTCTTCTGCAGCCCATTAAAAAAAAAAAAAAAAAAAAAAAACATTGAAGTTTTCGCTGTATTTTGGCTAATTTCTTGGTCTCCTTCAGGGGAACCCACAAAGTCTGGGTACCTCTAGAATCCCTAGGATGTTGGGAAAAAAAGGACACAAATTTGGCATGGGTAGCTTAGGTGGAGAAAAAGTTAAGAGGGCCTAAGCGCAAACTGCCCCAAATAACCCAAAAAGGGCTCTGCACCGGAGGGGAATAGGCCTGGCAGCGAAGTGTTTAAAAGCCTCAAGAGGACTACCTGCACTCACGAGGACCAAGAACTCAATGTGGACCACGGCCCTGTCCAGAAAGAAAAACCATCAAGGAACTCCAGAACCACCCTGGATCCGCAAGTCCTGCCCACTCTGCACCTGATGCCCACAGCCCGTGTCTAGGTGGCCCAACTGACCAGAGCTGGTCCTGAGGCGATTGTGACCTTGTGTCCACCCTGAGTTGACGCCTCCTGTCCAACACGACGATGCCTGCAGCCTAAATCCGGAGGACCCCCCTGACCGTGAGAGAACCAGATGAAGATACCAGATGCGCAAAGGTACTAGTGCAACCGCAGCCCCCAGGCCTTAAGGAATCTGACCATTGGTCCAGCGACATCCAGCATGTGGCCTTTCTCCTTGTCCACCCTTTGGTTTTCCAGAAAAGACCCACTGGACCTAGGCTGCAGCCTCTTTTTTGACCCCCCGGGATCTCTTATTGGAAAGCATTGGGAGCCCAATGCTGTGTTTGCACCCTGCACCTGGCCGCCCCTGCAACATTGAGGGTGTGTGTTTGGTGCTGACCTGTGGCACCCCCCCGGTGCTCTTCTAAACCCCCCAGGTCTGTCTCTCCAGAGATGCGGGTACTTACCTACAAGCAGGCCTGATTCCAAGTGCTCCCAGTTTCCTTAGGAGCCTATGTAAAATCAACATCAAATCGGACCTCTGCACCCCGCCGGCCCCTTGTTGCTGGTGGTGGGTGTTTGAGGTTAACTTCAACTGGGACATCCTAACCCCAGGAGACTGGAACTGCAAGTCTTGTACTTACCTCGAAAATGTGCTAACATTTCTTCCCCTCAGAACTGTCTTTGAAAATGGCACTGTGCCGTCTTTTGAAACAGTTTATTGCTATTTATTCAAAAAACGTATTACTTGCCAATTTGAAACAAAGTGGTATTGATACATTTGTTGGATATTTACTTGCAAATGTACTTACCTGCAAACTGAATCTTGTGGTTCTAGAGATAAATTAACAAAGTATATTTTGCTGTATAAAAAACAATTGGCCTGGAGTTAGTCATTGAGTGTGTGCTCCATTTATTGCCTGTGTGTGTAAAACAAATGCTTTGAATTACCCTCTGTTAAGCCTAAGTGCTTGACCATACTATCACAAAAGAGTATTAGTACTATCTACTTTAGCCTCTGTTAAGCCTCTTGGGAACCGCTGGACTCTGTGCACACTATATGTCATCTTGATATAGTATATACAGAGTCAGCTTCCTACATTGGTAGATCAGCGGTGGGGCTACAATTTTGCATTTGCTGGACTACTCAGCCAATATCTGATCACACAACTAAATTCCAAAATTGCCTTTAGTAACTGATTTTTGAATTTCGCAAATTTTTCTAACTTTTCAAAAGTCCTGCTAGGGCCTTGGTTAAGTCCCCTTTAGCATTTCTTTTCAGATTTAAAAGATATCAGAAGTT
Source organism: Pleurodeles waltl (assembly GCF_031143425.1). Taxonomy (NCBI): domain Eukaryota; kingdom Metazoa; phylum Chordata; class Amphibia; order Caudata; family Salamandridae; genus Pleurodeles; species Pleurodeles waltl. Next base: position 1,804,821,449 of record NC_090444.1, on the reverse strand, counting down.
AAGGGTTAGTAACTAGAAGTAGTTCCTAAAATGTAATCCCCAACTTTAGTACCATAATGAGCAGCTCAGTGGAAACGGTGGTGGAACTCATCCTCACCCCTTACCTCCACCGTAGGATGAGACAGCTAAGGAAGCTGTAGCCTCAGGAAAATCAAAACTGGTTCCAACCCTACCAAGGTGCAGCTCCAGGAGGTCTTGGCAGAGTATGCAGAGGAACACCCTGCTGAGGAGGAAGACCTCCTCAGAGGGGGAAGACGTTAGGGATCAGGAGGATGAACTCCCTCCTCACCTATCTAGGGAGATCAGGGCCCCACATCCCCTATCTCCAAGGATAGTCCTCACAGGGGAGTCCAGGTGGACACCAAACTGAAGACTTGGCCTGTCCCAAAAAGAATCCCTCTAGCACTGCTCCAGTTAGTGCTGGTATAGCCAGTCTCCAGGTGGAATCAACAGTGTGCCCAGAGCAAATCAAGGTTCACACTGAATCTTTTTTAGTCTCAGAGGGTGGGGTAGATGTTGTCACTCTTGCTGTCTGGCCCTCTAACATGCAAAAATACAGACTGCACCTCTTGATTAATGGGACAAAGGTAGAAGCCCTGAGGGATACAGGTGCCACTGTCACCATGGTGACAGAAAAACTGGTTCCCCCGGGACGGTATTTGGCTGGACAAACATATCCAGTTACCAATGCTGACAATGTGACTAAGGTCCATCCCATGGTTATGATGACCTTAGAATAGGGGGGAGGGGGCGGGGAGGGGTTACTGGCCTGAAACAGGTAGTGGTCTCTTCTGTAATCCCAGTGGAGTGCATGCTAGGGAATGATCTGGAGTCATCAGCTTGGGCTCAGGCAGAACTCAAAACCCATGCAGCCATGCTGGAAATCCCTGAACAGGTGTGTGTAAAAACAAGGGCACAAATCCGAGCACAGGGGGGAAAAAGAAGTATTGGAGTGTGGAATAATGGCCCACCCTTCCAAGAGAAAAGGCAAGAACACTGGGGGACCAGCACAAGAAACAAGACCTCTCTTCTCAGGAAGATGTCTTATCCTCTGAGGAAACAGAGTCCATGTAGCTGGATCCTGATCAGGTAGAGCTCTTGGGCCCAGGGGAACCCTCAAGGGAACAGCTGTACCAGGGACACAGGACTTGTCCCACTCTTGAAAGCCTGAGGCAGCAAGCACCTGAACAGGAAAAGGGAGATGCCAATGGCTACCACAGGGTCTATTGGGAAGATGGACTCATACACTGAGGCAAGAGATCCCAGACCTGGTGCCACCAGGAGAGTGGGTAGTGCCTCTGCAGTTTAGGAAGTTTATCCTAACTCTGGCCCATGACATCCCCCTAGCTGGGCATCTGGGACTAACAAAAACATGGAATAGGCTTGTCAACCATTTATACAGGCTCAATATGTCTCAGAAGGTGACTGAGTTTTGTAACTCCTGTGTCACCTGCCAAGCCAGTGGTAAGGCAGGTGGCCACCCAAGGGCCCCCCTCATTCCATTTCCTGTGGTGGGGGTTCCCTTTGAAATAGTAGGTGTAGACATTGTGGGTCCACTTGAGCCAACCACAGCGTCCGGGAATCAGTAAATACTAGTAGTAGTAGATCATGCTACCAGATACCCTGAAGCAATTCCCCTTAGGTCTACCACAGCGCCTGCAGTAGCCAAGGCCCGTATTTTTTTTTTTTTTTTTTTTTTTAACCAGAGTGGGGTTTCCTTAGGAGGTGATTTCTGACAGAGGTACAGACTATGTCAGCTTACCTGAAATACATGTGGAATGAGTGTGGGGTGACTTACAAATTCACCACACCATACCATCCACAAACCAATGGCCTTGTTGAGAGATTCAACGAGATATTGAAAGGCATGATCATGGGGCTCCCTGAAAAACTCAAAAGAAGATGGGATGTCCTCCTGCCATGCCTGCTTTTCGCTTACATAGAGGTGCCTCAGAAGGGAGTAGGGTTTCCCCCTTTGAGCTTCTGTTTGCCCACCCTGTAATGGGACCACTGGCACTTGTTAAAGAAGGCTGGGCGAGACCTTTCAATGAGCATAAAACAAGATTTGGTGGACTATGTGCTTGGCCTCTGCTCAAGGATGGCAGAGTACATGGAGAAGGCATCCAAAAACCCTGAGGCCAGCCAACAGCTCCAGAAGCAGTGGTATGACCAAACGGCTGCACTGGTAGAATTCAGACCAGAGCAGAAGCTATGGGTTCTGGAGCCTGTGGCTCCCAGGGCACTTCAGGACAGATGGAGTGGCCCTAACCCTATCCTGGAAAAAAAGAGTGAGGTCACCTACTTGGTAGACCTGGGCACCAGCAGGACACACAAAAGGGTGATCCATGTAAACTGCCTAAAGCTCTATTATGACACGGCAGATGCTCATGGTTACTGATGAGGAGTAGGAAGCAGAGAGTGACCCTCTCCCTGACCTCCTCTCAAATGGCCTTAAAGATGGATCAGTTGATGGAATCGTCTACTCAGACACCCTTGCTGTCCAACAGCAAGCTGACTGCAGGCAAATCCTACAGAAGTTTGCTAGGCTCTTCTCTTTTACCCCTGGACAGACTCACCTGTGTACCCATGATGTGGACATAGGAGACAGTTTACCTGTCAAAACGAAAGTCTATAGACAGTCTGACCAAGTCAAAGAAAGCATCTAAGTGGAAGTCCACAAGATGCTGGATTTAGGGGTTTTTGAGCTCTCTGACAGTCCCTGGGCCAGTCCAGTGGTCTTAGTCCCGAAACCTCATTCCGAAGATGGCAAGAGAGAGGTGAGGTTTTGTGTGGACTAAAGGGGTCTCCAACCAACTCAGCCAGACGTGGTTTGGAGACAGGCTGTAAGGCACCAATGGATTGATTTCTAAAATAGTATTATAAAATCCAACTGTACCAATAAGCAGGATTTTGTATTACCATTCTGGTCATACTAAATATGACTTGGTTATCCATTTCTGATCAGAATCTACCACTCAAACAGTATAGGAGGGTAGCCATAATGTTAGCCTATGAAAGGAGCAGGCCTTACAGTAGTGGAAAACAAAATTAGGAGTTTTCTATTACCAGGACATATAAAACACACATGTACATGTCCTGCCTTTTACCTACATAGCACCCTGGCCTATGGAGTACCTAGGGCCTACCTTAGAGGTGACTTGTATCTAGAAAAAGAGAGTTTAATGCCTGGCAAGTACTTTTAAATGCCAAGTCGAAGTGGCAGTAAAACTGCACACACAGGCCTTGCAATGGCAGGCCCGAGACATGGTTAAGGGGCTACTTATGGGGGTGGCACAACCAGTGCTGCAGGCCCACAGCAGCATTCAATCTACAGGCCCTAGGCACATGTAGTGCACTTTAGTAGGGACTTACAAGTAGATCAAATATGCCAATTGGGTTTGAACCAATGGTACCATGTTTAAGGGAGTGTGCATATGCACCTTAGCACTGATTAGCAGTGGAAAAGTGCACAGAGCCCTAAAATCCAGCAAAATCAGTGTCAGCGAAATGGGAGGTGGGCAAAAAGTTGGGGGATGACCCCCTAAGGCTGTCAGGTCTAACTCACCCTACACCAAGAGCAGATTAACTAATTGACAAGTTAGGTGCTGCCAAATTCCTTAGTACCTTTGGCTTAGCAGGGTACTGGGAAATTAGGATGGCACCTGGAGCGAAAGAAAAGACTGTATTCTCCACACCTGATGGGCATTACCAGTTTACTGTTATGCCCTTTTTGCCCCTGCCACCTTCCAAAAGTTGGTGAATAAAGTCCTTGCTGGCTTGGAGTCCTTTAGTGCTGCATATCTAGATGATATTGCTGTCTTTACCTCCAACTGGCAGGATCACCTCGTCCACCTGAAGAATGTTTTGCAGGACCTGCAAGTAGAAATAGAAGGCCTCTCTATCAAGGCATCCAAATGCCAGGTAAGGCAGGACACAGTTGTATACTTGGGTGGGTCACTTTGTAGGTGGAGGCCAAGTGCAACCGTTACAGCCCAAGATCCAGACAATTATGGACTGGGAAGCTTCAAAAACCCAGACTCAAGTCAGGGCATTCCTTGGCTTGATTGGTTACTATAGGAGGTTTGTGAAGGGGTAAGGATCCATTGTGACACCCCTCACAGAACTGACCTCAAAGAAAATGCCCAGAAAGTAAACTGGACTCCTGACTGTCAAAAGGCCTTTGACACCTTGAAGCACCAGTTCTCAAAGCTCCAGATTATTCTAAGCAGTTCATTGTGCAGACAGATGCCTCTGAGCATGGGCTATGAGCCGTCCTGTCCCAAACCAATGATGATGGCCATGACCAGCCTCTGTTGCTTTCATTAGCAGGAGATTACTCCCCAGGGAACAGCGTTGGAGTGCCATTGAGAGGGAGGCCTTTGCTGTGGTTTGGTCATTGAAAAAGCTGAGACCATACTTGTTTGGTACTCACTTTATTGTTCAAACTGACCCGAGACCTCTCATATGGCTGATGCAAATGAATGGTAAGAACCTTAAACTTTTGAGTTGGTCCATCACCCCATAGGGAATAGAATTTTCAGTGGAACACAGACTTGGGGCTGCCAAGGCAGATGGCCTTTCCAGGTTCTTCCACTTAGAAAATGAAGACTCTCTTGGAAAAAGGTTAGACTCATCCTCTTTCGTTTGGGGGGGGGACGGTTGTGTAGGAAATTGCCCTTTTTGGCATGGTTACCCCTCCCCATGTTTTGCCTGATATTGATGTGGACTTGACTTACGGGGTCATTACGACCCCGACGGCTGGCGTTAATGTGGCGGTAAGTACCGCCAATAGGCTGCCGGTACTTACTGCCATATTATGACATTCTGACAATGTACCACTCTGACTGCCACGGTGGCGCCATTGTTCTGCCTGCAGGATTATGACCCCGCCTACCGCCATGGGTTTTCGTGGCGTTCTCAGGGTGCCATGACAATAAACCACTGCCTGTGGCATAGGTAAGTCACCCCTCTAGCAGGCCTTACAGTCCTAAGGCAGGGTGCTCTACACCACAGGTAAGAGCATAGCTGCATGAGCAATATGCTCCTACAGTGTCTAAGTCCATTCTTAGACATTGTCAGTGCACCCCACCCTGCAGGAACTGTATCTCTTGGCGGTGAGCCTTAAAGGCCAGGGCACTCCAGCTAGTGGAGATGCCCGCCCCCAGACAAAGACCCACTTTTGGCAGCAAATCCGCCAGGAAAATTAGGGAAAACAATGAGGATTGACCACTTCAGCTGGGACCACCCACTAAGGTGTCCACAGCTGAAGTGACCCCCTCCTTGCAAAATCCTCCATCTTGGTTTGGAGGACAGAGACCAATAGGGTTAGGTCTGTGTTCCCTTCCCCAAAGGGAGTGGACACAGGAAGGGTGTAGTCACCCTCAGGGACAGTAGCCGAAGACTCAACCACGGGGGCAGCCCGCTCAAAAACAAGGCTCATGGCTTCGTAAAAGTCTTATTTGAGTGGGGGACGCTCTGGCTCCTAGGTAATGGGGAGATGCGAAGACGGCCCTGGCAACGGCTCGGCGGAACCACGTTTGGAACGTCGACGTTCCCAAGACGCCTCATCGGCCGACGGGTGTGCCAAAGTCAAAGTCCACTTGGACTACTACTTCTTGTGCCTCTTTCCTGAGTGCCCGAGGACCTTGAGTGGGAAAAAGAGAACTTGGGGCTCCTGGAGCGGTCCCGTGACCACCTCCTTGAGAGGGACCGTGACCTCTGAGGAGTTGCGCTGACCGAAGTAAACTGCTGGGCTGCCATGAGCTTTAAAGACCGCTCTCTAAAAGCCTTCAGGGCCATGGGCCGGCAATCGGAGTACGACTTCAAGTCGTGCTCGCTGTCGAGGCACCAGAGAGATACCTGGTGAGCGTCCGTCACAGACATGGTGCCATGGCAGGCGCCACACGGCTTGAACCCAAACTTCCTCGCACAGATGAAAAACAATTCTTCAACAAAAGGTCGAAAAAAGGCTTGCCAAAAAAGGCAAAGGGTAAACAATCCCGGACCGGTGCGGAAAGATAACAACTGACGTACACGCGCCAGGGTGGTGCCTTTATAGGTGACCTTGACATCACAGATGGCTCTAACGACGCTGATGGAGCCGGACGACGCACGTGGATCTGAATGACGCCACGCGGCAGCACATGCAGGGTATTGCTCAGCAAAAAGATTCCAGATTCCAGATTCGAAGCAGACACCAGGGAATTCAAAGGTAAGGAATCTGCAGCTAGAATTCTCTTTCAAATATTATAAACAGATACATTCATAAAAATACAGAGAAGGGCTTTGGGTTAGGACTCTCTCACTAGTGGTCTTTATGTATGCCATTTGCTTTCTGCGTATGACACCATACCGCATAGGGCAGTGTGTTAGCCTACTTCAGTTGTTGGCCTGTTATGCTGTGCCTGTTGGCATTTTGCCTGATGACGCACACATTTGCCTGAAAATGTGTGCACTTCTGTGCCAGGCTGAGCCAATACTTCAGTTTCCCTTTTCTCCTTTTATAGGTCCCTTCTCATTTTATTCCTTCTCCTTTAACTTTTTTTTTTTTGTATAGAGTCCTGCAGCTCCCCAGACAACACTACTGTGCTTTGCATTCTGTGTGGTCACTGCTTCTAAACTGGATGGGCTTCTTGGAATGTACTGTTCAAAGTGTATCACTGTTTTACCCTTACAATATGTCTACCATGTTTAGAAACACCATGCCAGCCATCTTGGATCCGTACATCAGTTATACAGTAGGCACAATATTATTCCAAGATGGCAGTCCAGAGTTATGTCTACTGAGTGGTCATCTTGTATTTGTATTATGCAGTGTATCATTGTTTTACTACTCCTCAAAGGTGGTTAATACATTACTACTAAACCTGGCAGCCATGCTGGTACTGAAACAACCAACTGTATATAATACTGTTGCAAGGCAATGTCAGCTGCTAAATGAATTCTATTATTTATTGCAATTATGTAACTTGCCATACTTAGGCGGTGGCATGTTTTCTTTTTTTCTACTTTTATGCTTTTATGTTGAGTCTGTATATGTTTTATTGTGGGCAAACGGATGAATGCAAGAATTAGTGAGTGGATGAATGAATGCAAGAATGAATGACAGAGTACATGATGACTTATTGAGCGCCTAAACTCATCGGTCACTGTAAAGGTTGCCATTGCTTTTTTCGCAGTGTGTCAGTGAAATAAAGGTTATCACTCCCCTAATGTGCACAGATATGTAAAGAGAGACAAGAAAGTGCAAGTCTTTGAATTAAACATAAAAGAAAATTCATGTGTATATGAACATTGACATTTCTTTATCACAGCTCACGGCCCATTTGAAAGTGATTTGGCAGAGGGGAAGGTTATAGAGAGACGGGAAGGGTGCAGAAGTTTTTGAAATAATAAAAGGTAGTATATTTACCATACAGGCCTGCGGGTACACCTGTGCAACCACCTAAAATGTTCCTATAAAGCAAAAAAAAAAAAAAAAATCTTCTAAAGAACCAAGTCTTAATAACTGAACTGGTAACTTAGTAGCATGCTTGCTTAGTTGAGAACACACTTATCTGATAACAGATGTTGGGTGTCTTCTACTAATAGGTCATTCCTTCATTAATTCCACCAGCATCAGATTATTGTAACAAGTCCTAAAAGAAAAAGTAAAAAATAAGTATTAGCAGCCTGGACTTCGTAATGAAGATCATGCACTTGGTTGAGTATCTCATCTCAGTATCTGTTGGTATTTCAGGTGCAGTGCCTTGCTTGAGAGCCAAAGGCAGAGCCTCTTCAATGGATGGAGCAGTACACTCCTGTATCACATACAGTGCCCGAGAGCTTCAGTGGAAAAACTGCCTGGCCAGGTGGGATCACCCACAGGCACAGGTTCAGACACTTGGGAAGTAACTACCCACCAGGGCACCCATGGCCAGTGGTGGACAGTAGGTAGCATGAAAGGATTTATTCTATCTACTTGGAGCTCCCCACTGAAGTCTATTTTTCGAGATGTGTTTAATATTTTACTCGGCCGGTTCAAGAGTGTCCTCTGAAATTACTAACATCTGCCCTTCTCCTCTGATTCTGTTGCAGTAAATCGCTGTGAATGATAAATACATGCACTATCTTGTTATTGTTAAGTTACAATGTGTCAAACCTACTACTATCTCTGTTTTCCATCAACATTTATGGTGGCCATGAGATAGTTTCTTAATACCATGTACATTGCTTCTTGTCTAAAAGCTGTTGCTGCTCAATAAATACATGTCCACAAGTACCATTTCTTTTGTAAGCCCTAGCACCAAACGCGGTGCAGTAGTTGAAAATAAGAAGACTGTCGGTACTCATAGGGAGTACGAAAAGTAGACCAGTCCTGAGCTAAGTTCCCCCTACAGGTGATCTCGAGTTTGTTCCTTCATAGGCCGTGTAATGACAGCACTCCCTTAAAGAGAGACCTACAACCATTTTATCTTTTACTGATTCTTCTGCCGTTTCAAGTAGGTGGCTTATAATAATTTCTCTACATGGTTGCCCAGTGCAAATATGTAGTGTAGAAAGTCCTTCACCACACTTACTGACTTAAAAGAACACCATTTTCTATAACACAAGTTCATCCAATCACTGAATGCTCTATGTTCAATATTTGATACTTTCATATGAGTGGTCTCCTAATTCCAAAGTGGTAACAGCAGTTACCAGGCCCAGAGGATTTATGATACATGAGGGAACACCATAGACCTATTTTGTTTCACCTGGATATTTTGAAAGCTGAAATTACCAAAACTCTCAGAAGACGCTCCAGGAAAAAACAAGGAATATTAGAGGAATGGATTCCACAATTACTAGCTCTCTTGGTAGTCCCTCATTTCAAAGGGCCCTTGGTATAGCTTTTAATCCATGCTAACTCTTCCCTATGGAGTTACCATTACACAATACTGCTAACTCTGGTGGTATGGTGTTACTGAGAGGATTACAGGGTTATCTAGAATAAGAACCTTAGAGTTACCAAACAAATCTGTGTGGTCTTTTCCAATTACTCCAGGGAGAAGTGTTCAATTCTTAGAGGAGAATTTTATTCTGAATCCCAAAAACACACTTTGGATGCTATGGGTGTCAGTAAACTAAATACATCCACTGGACCGGATTGACATGAATCCAGCCTGGGCTATATCGAGGGCTAATCTCATGCAAGTTTGAACAATCTTCCCACAAGTCTTTCAAGCAATTCTTGATGAATACATGAACACAGATTCCTTCCAGACAGTGAATGTGCTGACCCACAGTGGTTTCATCATGTTTTTTTTGCATGCAAATTCAAAATACACTCCCGTCTTGGGTTATGCATCTAAATATGCTCAAAACCATATAAAACAGTAATTACAATCTACTTAAACAAGTTGAAAAAAATGATCAAATAGTTTTTAACTTAATGAAGGTACCCCACAGGAAGATTTCAAATGTCTTTCCAGTCCCTTATGCAGTTCTTCGCAAGCATTTAACGGGAGGCAGAAGTATACATCCAAACAGCCAATATCATTAGGTAAGAGAAAAATAACTCATTGAGCTGAGCCAAGATGTGACTGACAAAGTCTCAAGCCTATGGCTACAAGTGGCTGGTTGAAGAAAGCCAATGGTTGAAAGGAGTGACCCAAGGACCCCACACACTATATTGTTGGAAATAACTATGTTTGACAAAAACTAGACCTAAAAGCAAGTTATTTCTCTGCCTCCTCCTCACACTGAAAATGCAAGGAGGAGGGGTTGTAGGAGAGATGGCATGACAAAGGGAACGTAGCCTTTATCTCCAGAGTGCAAAGACTATTCACAACGTCTGAACAGGCGAGTGACTAGGAGTAATTTCAAACACTAGTCAGGTGGTGGATACGTTGTGCATATGTACTCCTCGAACACCATCTTCCTGTTTAGCAGGTTAAGAGTTTGGAGGGGATAGTCGAGTGGGAGGAGGTGTTCCTCAAAAGATCACTTTTCTCTTTTGCCTCCCTTCAATAGGCCCAGCAAGGGAAGCTAATAGGGGGTCGTATAAAAATATTTCTTGATGCCCTGGATGAGATTTGCTGCCTTGTGTAGGTTGCCCTTAAGAGGTGATGGTGCGGAGACTGGGAGGCCATGGCGCAGGGCGTTACCAGCAGCTCAGAAGTCACTTTCCTGAAGAAATGTTTTCACTTTTGTTAGAAGAGAGAGCTAGTACTAGGCTGTCTGTTTTGTTGGCAATGTATTGCAAAGGGTGAGATTGAGGTCCGAGTTGAAACCAAGCATCTTGGCATTCAGTGAAAGTGGAGGTTCAAAGCTATCAAGATTCATATTATAAAGCCAGGGATGCAGTGTTTTTTGCGGGTCCTTCTTGGCAAATAACAGGAATTCTGTCTTAATTGGGTTGAGTTTTAGATAATGGACATCCAGGTTTGGGTGATATGCAGGCAGTGTTTGAGATGATGTATTTCCGAAGCAAAGGAGACTTTCAAGTAGAGTTGGGCATCATCAGCATAATGGTAAATCTTGGTGCTGCGGTCTGTAAGTAGAACACCAAGCAGCTTCACGTGGAAGGTGAAGCTGACAGGAGATAGTTTGGAACCCAGGGGGACTCCTTAAATGAGATCTTTTGTGACCTCGAGGTGCCCATGGAACAAGTTAATAAACACAGAAAAGCATTTAGTAACCAATAGCATTAAAATGTGAGAAACAAGAAACCTGCCAGCTACAACAAAAATTGTATGAATGCTATTTACAAGAATATAAAGAGGCATATATGTGCCAGATCAAACAATACCACTTGCAAACCAACCATTTGACAGGAAGCAATCCATCTCAAGGGTCTTCCAAAACCTCGGATGATGAGACATACCTTCTGACTCCCATGCCAACACATCACTCATTCATTCATACCTCGCTGACTTTGTGATATGGGTTTGCATTTCCAGGTAAAAAAATCGTTAGTTGGTGAAACTCTCAAAGCAACCAATAAACTTCAAACCTGTTTGCCTGTTTCTCAGAGCAAAATGTTTGCATTTCAGCATGACTGTGCTGTTGAAATGGATAGAACTTATGCAACTAGTAAGGAAACCTTTTTGGTTCAAGAAATGTATAGAATTCACTATGTTTTAAGATGCATTTGTGTTTGGTACTGTTTTAGGGGAAAGGTTATATAACTGATTAATTACTTAGCAGTATTATTTTTGGTATTTAGTAGCACCCTTTTTTTCCTGGTTTGCATGGCAACGCTAAAAGTTTAAAGGAAACATTTACTTACTACCGATTTATTTGTATTCAGATTTTTATATTGTACCGTCTTTGCTCACAGTAGTAATTCTGGGGGCCCTGAAAGTGTCAACAACAGGATTTGGGACCTCTAAGTACCAATAACAACAAACTTGAGCCAGGTACTAAGGACATGCGTCCAATGAGCCTAGGTGTGGAGCTCCACTGTCAGAGTAACACACGCTATTCTGAAAGGGGAAACAAATGTGCACTGGGGCTCACCCATACTCTTCGCGAAACACTTAACATAATGTCCCTCCTGGAAGCCCCACACATTCTTACACTGCATGGAAAGCTGGCGACGTCACACCGCTCTGCGCGTCTACATGAAACTGGCACAAAGAGGGAGCTGGTTCTTACAGAGTATGAGGGGAGAGTCTCAATGTCTTCGCATTGTGTGGAGTTATGAAGACACAGACAAGCCACTTATGACGGCAGACACACACGGGTGGAGGATCCACGCCAATATCACACTATGACCAGCTCCTGCAGGAACAAAATGGCCTATGAAACATGGGCCTTCACAATTTAAAATGGAGGATGCTGCGCAGTCCCAGCCAATGAAAGGCAGGGGACATAAAAGGCATTGGCATCAAACAAGAAATATGTGCTGCACCAGCATTCTGATATTAGTACTCGCAGCAAGGAAATCTAGAGAAATCCCTGTAGCAGATATATTCGGGGAGAGTTCTAGTATTACTTTGATCCTAAAGCGCTGCCTGACATCACTATAAACTATCTATCCATTACCTCTAGCCACGACACTACATCACTTTTAGCAAACCACTGGGTCGTCGAACTTTAAGAAAAGTATAATTTGCCTTTAGGCTCAGAATAAAGTTACCTATTTTTGATTATTTGATCTAACTTACCTTTAGTTAATTTAGGGTGAGCACTAATTAAATAAAAAATATTTAACTTGGTTCTTGGTTAAAATTAGCATACTTTTTATTGCAATTTAAAAGAATGAAACCAAGTGTTACGATTAGAATAAGGTTAACTATTTTTGCTAAATTAATTTAGTTTTATAAAATTTATGGTGAGTAGTAACTACATTAAAAAAAAAAAATGATCCGAGTTATAGTTCATTTTTAAATGCAATTTAAATAATGAAATTTACTGTTAGGGTTAGAACAGGATCATGCATTATCTTATTTTTTAAAGTCTTTTTTTATTATTATTTATTACCAGAAACAAAAAACAGCGAGGACAAAGAAGTAGTGCTACAATCATATTACCAGCAGCACGTCCACCTGTTACCATGAACTATTGTTCAGCGGCTGCTCCCGACCTCCTCCCTAGTGTCAGCCTTCCTAATTGCACCACATAATGTAATAAGATTTATTGTTTAGTTACGTAAAACCATAAAGGTGAAAAGAAGCAAACACTTTTAAAAATACAATTGTGATGTTACTAAATCATCATTAAAGGATTGGGCGCATTGTCCAGTCATTTCGAAATGAGCTCCATAGGAGCTCGTTTTAAACATAATAAAATATTGCTACTTAAGATTTTTCTTGTATCAGTGAGAGTGGAGCATCGATTAATGTCATTATAGTCCATTGTCAGACATTTGGCTGTGAACTATCTTCCTGTGAATCACAGGGGGGATGGTACTGATTTATTAAATCTTGCTTTTGCGTCACCTGCAATAGAAACTTCACCCAAGCACAGTTCAACTGCAGGTCCCCAGGTGCAAAGCACGCCATCACTGCTTGTCTCCTTGACCGTATGCCTCTTTCGTTAAATTTGTTCTGTAGTAGGGCTTTTTGTTATAGTGCAAGATGGTTACATGAGCAGAGGACATGCAGGAGGTCTTCCGTGTCCTCACCACACAGGCGGCAGATGGAGTTGGTTAGGTCCCTCAGCCAGGGTGCCTCATTTAAAGCAAGGGGTAAGAGTCCAAGGCGATAGTAAAAGAATTGATCCTTTGTCTCGTGAAACCCTGTCCTAGGTATGACTGTGGTGCCAAAGACATGTATGTGTGCAAAGCCATCCATGCGAGAGACCTCCGTGAGAAGGATGCTTTGTCCTCCAGTAGTGACTGAAGCCTAATCGATTTCCCAGCAGCTTTCTTGTGCGGGATTGGGCTCCTCCAAAGATCAGTGAGTCCGGTCTTCTTAAGTGAGACATCTAAGTGGAATCTGAACGAGGAGGAGTTCTTACGTTCAAGTTCTTGCCACATACAGTAGTTAGGAGTGCCCAGAGAGGCACCACAGGCTTTGCTCCAGAAGTTTATGTAGGCAACGAGTCGAGCCAGGGATTGGTTCAGCAGACCGAACTCTAGTCTCCGTTGGGCAGGGGAGGTGAATCTGTGGATATTAAAGATCGTCCAATAAACTCTGCGCACTGTGTGGTTTAAGATATCTAAATCCCATGTCACACGGGGCAGCCTCTTGCCTAAGATACTGTTTGCTCTGCTGTCCCGCAGATATCCATCCCACACGGGGCGTGGCTGAACAGTGGATGAAAGGGGCTTGGTCGTGTTACCTTTTCAGGGGGAGAGTTAAAAAGGGGCTAGAGATAGAGAACAAAAAAGGAAAGATGAAAGAAAAGGAAAGCGCGAAAGAACAGGGAGAAGGGCACAAAAGGTGGCAAAGGGTGACAGGTGCGATCCAGTGGCAACTAACAGGCTCATCGTGATTAGGAGTTGAGCCCCTATATTATTAGTTACAGCTCAGTCAATCCCTTAAGTGTGTGTGCGGGCCAGGTGTCAAAGCAGGGGGAGCTCCTCTGCTAGGGTGGAGGAGCGTTGCCCCCCGCCAGCAGCAGGAGCTGCAAAACTTTTATAGAAACAACATAATAAACTTAGTTTATTATGTTGTTTCTATAAAAGTCGGCGGGGCCACGGGCGTAAAGTGGAAGGAGGGAGGAGTGCATGTATGTTTGGCTGGCCGTCTTGGGCCTGCCAAACATACATGCACAGTAGGGTCTCTCCAACCCAGCACTGTGTTGCTGGGCTGCAGACTGGAGCGCTCTCTGCACAGGCTCCCAGTCTGCCTGGGAGCACCCAGCCAGGGTGTCAGGATTAGCAGCATCAGGATTGGCCGCAGGGCAGGATATGCCTGCCGCAGCGACGGAAGTGGAGCAGGAAAAAGGTAAGTTTTATTTTTTTGCCCCTCCCGCCCCATGCTGCCCCTTTTCCCTCCTGCTAGCTGCGACTGGGTCAAAGTGCATCCCACTACTCTGCCTAGTCTTCTTGTAATATAAGTTTTAAGTAATGGGTAAAGGGTAGAAATGATGAATTAGGTCGAAGTAATTTGGTTTAAGTAATGGTCTTGCTGGTAATTGGGGGGCTTGAGGGTGTAGGCCATTAATGCTGGTGGCAGTAGTAACATACAGGCTCAGAGATGAGGCTCAGAATGCTCACAGACATGCTTAAAATTGAACCTGCATGCTGAGATAGAGGTTTTCAAAGCAGGTTCCCTTTTAGGAATGATCACCAATGATGAGGAGGGTCTACATATGCAGTGGAAACTAGAGACCAGTATCAATGCGAAGGGCATGGAAAGGAAAAGAAGGCAGCTGAGACAGGAAACAATCAAGAGAATTATTCGTGTAATTGCGATGTTGAACAGAATTGTCTGGGGGGCAGATTCACAAAATAAGGTCTAATCATCAGCATTCTTTCCATCAAAGAAATCTCCATTTGGGTGGGGCCTTTTTTGCTGAATCCTCATTGTGGTTTATATAGGTGGACATTTCAGAAGCAAATTTAGTCCATTTCTGGCAAGAGAGCTTGGGGTGGTTAAAAGCCCATAGCCAGAAGTATATTTTTAGGGGGGCATTGCCCTCAGCTATGACCAAACATTACAACTGTGCTCTTTAGGAGCATTATTTTCCAAATACTTGTAGGGAAAAAGGTACTGTGTACAAGGACTGGTGCTATTTTATTGCTGGTGTGATTGTACTACTAAATAACAACCCCTAGAATATCAAGGACAGACTATTGAAACTAAGATATTGAAAAGAAGTGTATACAGGGAAGTATAGATTTACTATTCCTAACGCCACATCTACGTACATTTGAGTTATATCTGTTTTGCACAAGTACATATATTTTGATTAAGCTATTAAAAAAAAATCCATACCTACCCGTTGATATTTTGGATTCAAAATTGTGTGCCATCGGGTGCACACTGTGCTGTTCTATGTGAAGGAATATGTGTGGCGTTTTTTGAAGCACATATTAAAGCACATCAGATCAACCTTCCACAATTTAAATTTAAATCAGTTAAATGGAATTTAAAGTAGAGAGGTGTAAAGAGGTAAAGTCAGCTGCAGGGATGTGGAATTCCTATAGCCGGATGCTCAGGACATATTTGGGGTCAAGGACAACAGGTTTTAAGGTTTGTGTCCTTGTGACAAGTAGGCCCAACCCCATGCAGGACAAACCCTTTGGCTGCCAGTTATGAAGCAGAGTAGGGAACTATCTGCAATTGAGGTATTATTTGTGTCCAGATGTTAATGCTGTTTGTACTTGTATTTATGGTTCATTAATGGAAACCTTTTATTGGGGTGAGTGATTCAAAAAAGTGTTTTTAGCCCAGACTGCACTAATAAAAGTGGTTCCAGTAAAACGTGTACACACGTTTGTAAAGTTTAACAATGGGAGGCTACCTATAATGCTCCGTGATTGCTCATGGAATAGCTGTAAATATTTGCATAAGCTTGAAAACAAGATTGATAATTCTTTGCTTTTAAAAGTAAAATGTTTACAAAAAAATGCAACTAGGAAAAAAACTTTTGCTAAACTACTGTGAAATTTTAGCTATCATTTAATTGAAGCATCATTTAGTAAAATGTTTTGCTAGTATTTAAAAAAAATATTCAAAATGCTAAGTCAATGTAAACAGTTACACCAAGATTATGGGAAACATGATAATAAACAAGCATTGGCATTAAATACGTGTCTTGTTTTGACATGGCTTTTGGAAAACTTTATTGTTGTGGGAACTGCTGGGCCCTCACTACTGTAACAAGCACTGGTAAAAAGCAAACATATTTTTGGTCTCAAACAGCACACATTGTCATAGTAGTTCCTGGCACTGAAATAAACCAGTCTTTGTGACACAATATGCTCATATGAAACTGCAGATTGCGATCATTCACAGTGATGCCAGTCAATATATGGATAGATACAGAGAGAGAATTTTAATAAAAACATAAGGTCTCTGTTAACACCAGACCTAATTAGTTGCCCAATTCTTTAAAAAAGTCACAAAAGTACACCCACAGTATGTCTTTGCTTTAATGCAGATTTAAGTACATCATGAATGCACAAGAATTTACAGAAATAGACTTACTCCTGGAAAATATTTGTGAACTGTATTTTAGACCAAGCAAATATGCATGTGTAGATTTGCTCATGCAAAAATAGTTGAGCATTTACAAGTTCACTTCCCCCTCCATCAACTTTTTTCCCCAACCTTGAAAGAAGTTTTACTTCTAACCCTTGCCAGGCGTAATTCTTCAAATGTTCTCAGTATGGCAAAATATTAGAGAAGAGCTAGTGAAAACCCTTAAAACATGCAAGTTAGTAGGTTTGCACACACTCCAAAGGGCATTCTCCTTTGCTCTGCAACTATTGCTTACTGCTCTGGAATGATTGCTTACCGCCACCCCCAACACCAATATGTAGATCCGCAGAAAAATGCCAAAATAAGGAAATTGCTAGTATTCAAGCTCTACTATAATATAAGCCACGCCATAATCAGAGAGGTTATCAGAGCTCTTATATAATGAGATTGCTGCCATACTTTGCAGCCAAACTACATGGCACCAAAAGGACATGTAGATTTTTAACAGGACAATTAGGTTCACAAAGCAACCTTTCATTAATGCTCTGTGACAAGCAAAGCGTATTAAGTTTTTTCTTTAAAAAGCATAAGCTGGTCTGAGCTCACAACTCTTGTCTCACACCACCTACCTGAGGTGGTGGATGTCCAACCTTCTCACACAACTTTTTTTTTGCTGGAAGATGTCCTTCTTGGGACATTATGCAACAATAAATGTACAAATCTGGAAGGCCCTAAGGGATAAACCTTACCTCAGGTAAAATTAGGAAACTTAATTTACTTTGTACAGTGTGGAGTTTCTTAATTCCACCCAACTTCATAAGTTAAGTTTTGATTTACCTTGTCACTAATTTAAAATAACTTTACAGAGATGTTGGAGCACATCCATCGAGGACATTTTGTAAAATGTCTTAAATGAAATATTTTAGGGCTGCAACAATTGTGAAAACTGAACAGAATTTAAATGTAATTTTAAAGGGGAACATCGCACAATGAGTTTCACTATAGGTCTGTGGAAAAGACGTATAGTTTAAGTGCATTTGATCAAAAGCATCAGTCAAAACTACATGGACCTGAAAGGAAGCTTCAACATTGGCATACACCCCTCATAGTTCAAAGCAGTTTGTGCAGAAGGTGCTGTACAAATGGAGATCTTTGTCAGACATCGATCGTCAAAACAGGCAGGCAAAGTTTCGGTGAGTGTGCAAGCGTTGGATGAGTCCATGTGAGGCCTGTTGAAAGGCTGAGGAAACTAGTTCCATCTCCAGTTAGAGGAGCTGTGGATGGGCAGGCAGGAGCACTGCCTCTAATACTCCGAGCGGTGGTTGCACAATTTCTGTGATGAATGCTCTTTTTGACGCTGATTGCATGGCACCTCCTATTTCACTGGTACAGAATCCTCCATTTAAAGAATTATGAACATTCGCCTCTTTCGCATGCATTAGACTCCTTGCATAAAATCCTCAAGGTGACACCATGTGCCTAACATTGCTTGGACAAGTATGTACTTTCATGCAAGGCGTATGTAAAAAGCACGGAAGCCTGCCATGTGTACTATAAATAGAAAACAATTACTTGCAGAGGGAATGTTTGGCATTACTAAATGTCAAGATTCATGTTCTGAAACAGTTAAGAAACTGCATATTTAAATATATGCTGGAAAGCCAAACCTCAACAAGTAGGTTTGACTTTCCAGTGACCAAAGCAGCAAATGTAGACATGGCAGGCATGGCATTAAAAGGGAAGGCGATAACACTTCTCGCCAAGAGCATGTAGAAACAAATAACAAGTGGTTGCCAGTATTACTCAATTTGTAAAAAGCAAAATGGATCAAGTAACAATGGTTAGTCCTTAATAGGACTTCAAAGATCACTGCAAGGTGAATTTTGGATCTTAAACTAAGATCCTTTTTTTTTTTAAAGAAAATAAGTGCAAAATTGTGCACTGAAATCACACAGGACCGGCTGTATTGGCAAAAACATAAGCTATAAATTACACCCAATCACATTACTCTGTGTATATCTAGCTGCTCATTTTGCTCCTTGAGTCTCCATTTTACATCATCTCTACATCTCCTAACCAGTCCTCACTGACTCACCCTTTGTCCTACCACCCTTTTCTGTCTGCTGATGCACCTATCTTCTCCTTCCTATCTCTTCTGCTGTCCCTTGTTTTTTCTCTCCACTGCTTTTCTAGAACCTCTTATCTCCATCTTCTCTGTACTTCTCAATATTGTTCCTTCTCTCCCTCGTCCTCTTCCCCATATACCATGTATGGCAACTGCAACTTTCTCGTGACTGTGCCTGGCCATGAGCAGTAGCTGCCATCTTTCTTTGCCAACAGTGCTTTTTGCTGATCTCCTGTCCCAGAAACCTACCATCCTTTGAGTGTTCTTCAACTGGGGAAGACTATGGAACAAAGAAGTTAGTGTCATGTGACCATCAGAACCCTGCACATCGTTGTCCATTCTTGTTGGACAGGACATCAAGCTGCACGAATGTGGTGGGTTTTAACTATTTTAGGACAGAGGAAAAACTGTTGATGTCCACTGCACTATCATCACAGTAGGGTGAACTTCAATGGGTCCTCCACAGTACTAGAAAATAAAAAAATTCTGGTAATAGCACTAGAAACATTTTCTGTTCCAAAATCCAAGTCGGGTTGTGAGGAAAATGCTTACTTACAGAGTCTGAATTTTATTTTACTACACTGAATAGCATGCTGTGCGTGCAGATGTCACAGAACCTGCACGAAGATGATGCAGCTATCTAAAAGCCATTAACAATTGACTACTCTTCAGAAAACTTTTAAAACTTTTCTCTTCGAACATTAATTGCCACTGGGCTGGAAGTTATTAGGTTCAGTTGAGCTAGCGCCAAAACACCTTCAGGGATACGTGCGCTTAAGAAAGTAATTAACATAACAGCACAGTAAAAGTGAGAGCAGACTGCAATAATAGAATCTGGAGGTATTCACAAATGTCCTTCACGCAGCGTTCCAACAATTCTCCAAATAACAATAGTACCCTCTTGAGTGCTTGGGCCATCGCCTGTGAAAAGGCGCCAAACACAACAAGAAAACATCAAGATCTTGCAAACCGACACATTCTGGTGATGTGAGTAGCTGCAGTATTTAGGCCAGGCACACAGGGAAACTGGTCAGGCGTAGACATTTCTAAAAATAAAAGCACATAGGATAGTGGAAGGTGGTGTGGCTTGCATGGAACCCACTATCTTTTCTTAATCCAAATGCCCTGCGAACACCATCTGGCTACATTATAGATTTACATCAGATTTCTCTGATGGAAAATTCCAGAATCGGCGAGTAGCCATAAAATTACTACCACACAGCATTCCACACTACTCCCAATAAAAACAGCGCTCAATATGTTCATCAACTATTATTTATTTACTACATTAAATTATATAGGTTTTGATAAAACTGTCTATTTGTTATGATCATAAATTAGATAAACAAAGCAGAATTTCAAAGCAGGCAATGTATTCCAAAAAGGAGATTCATATTTCACAGATTTGAGTTTTCAACATATAGAATTCAGAAAATTAGTTGATTTTGTGCGGAATATCTGGAAAGGTCAATTACAATACAAACGGTTTTAGCTTCAGATGCCCTGATAATGGTTTCCACATTATTTGGTTTAAGGAGATGAATCTTTAGCGTGCTGATCCAGGCACCATTTTCTAGATGGTAAACCTTTCTTTTCTAAATGATAGTTAACCATTCTAGCAGCCTTTTCTGAATTGCAGGCTATATTGGGGCATTTCAGACTACAGCTACAGCTAGTTAGGGTATTTGCAAGCCCTCTGCAGGTGGCACACTAACCTAACAAACTATCTAGCTCCTACAAAGTAATGATCTCTACAGCAGATACATCATATCACCAGGCTATATTTCACAACATGCCATGTCCCCTAGAAAGGCTGTAGCAATGCCAGTCAAATGTAAGTTTAACTAGACTTGCGAGGACTCTTTTTTTAACCAGATTCCAAAGCACTGTGCCATATTGAAATCTGGTGATCTCCTAATTGGATAATGCTTTTGAATGGCTGGTAGATTAGGTAGTGACAAACCGCTTATGAACCAGGAAAAGAAAGTTTGTGAAAGTGGCTGGCTTAAGAACAACATGACTACATGCCTCCAACAGTTACATCTACCTCACCCCTTTACTAAACCTGGTTATATCATTCAACTTCACCTGTTACAAAACCTATGCAGATAACACCCAAATCATTTTAGGAATGGATGGCCTGGAATACCTCTAAAATTTAAAACTTGATGACTGTCTTTAAGCCATAAACACACAGATGATGTATTACCATCTAAAGCCCAATATTATATAGATTATGACCTGCAGACAACAGAACAAGTACCAGCCTATCACCATCTGGCCCCTCCAACAATATCAAAAGAAGCCAGAAAGCTAAGGTGCAATCATGGATTCAGATCAATACTTGATACTACTGATGACCAAGTCTCACAAAGTGACTTCTAAACCAGGGGTCTCCAACCTTTTATGTAATAAGAACTCATATGTTCAATACAAATCCTCCAGAGCTACTAATATTGATACAGTTGCTATAGTAACCACATCATACAAGGCTATGTTAGTGGATACCATATGCAAGATCACTAACAGTAATCACCTCCGTGTATCTGGGGCAGTTGGCAGCAGTTCTGTTAAAAAAAATGCGTTGTTAATGTGGCGTGCCTCTATATAGATAATACCCAGCAGCCATAACTGCAGCGCTCCTAGTAGCAAGATAATGTTATTAATAGTAGTCTCAATAGTGTTTGATTTTGTCAGACATTGTCAGCTTAAAATGTATTTTGGAAATTCAACCATTTTTCTCCAAACATCAGCATAGGAATTCTAAAAATGCACATATATTAGATTCAAATTCACACTTTTCGGTTTTGCTATTTATATATGTTAATTTAATGAAGCAAAAGCTTCTAATTTTGTTCACTGGTCTACACACAGAAGAGCTACTTATAGATAGCTGGAGAGTTACCGGTAGCTCACGAGCTACTCATTGGAGAAGCCTGTTCTAAACAATGAAAACTCTACGCTGCATCTTTCCATGCCATGGATACAACAAGAGCTGAAAGCAATCCTCACACTAAATCTCCAAGCTTGACTGGGTACGCAGTCTATACATTGGCCTACCAACATTCATTATATGCAAAAAACACTCAACCATAATGCTGCAGCAAGGCTTCTTCTCCGCCTTCAATCAAGAGAACACATGACTTGAGTCCTGCAATCACTCCACTGGATACCTAAAGCTAGATCAGCAATGTTCAAGGCACTTAGCATTGTCCACAGGGCCTCGTAAGGAAAAGCACCGCTATGCCTACAAGTTAAGTTTGAGCAATACAAACAAAAGAGTACACTGTTCTCCAGGCTTGCATCCCTTACCATAAGACAATACCACCTCACCAAAAGAAATTTGTAGGAGGCGCCGATATCTCTGTACAAGCCGCCAAGCTCTAGAACTCACTACCAGCCAGCACTGAAAGCACCCAGGAGGAAATACTCTTCAGAAGACAGTTGAAAACATGGCTATAGCCAAGACAACTACACTACCCCATATTCCCCCCCCCCAAAAAAAACTAGAAAGACAGCCATACCTTCAAACACAACATTCAGTTTACAATTCACACACTGGAAAAAAATCTAACTAGCAAATACTACGATAGGCAGATCATTTAGGGAGGGCTGACCTATGGTTCTCCTGAGTATTAGTTATTACATTTCATATATAAGATTTGTGGCCCACACTAATACTAATGCTGTAACACTCTGTAGTCGGCCGCCAACTGTAACTTACACCTCTTACATTCACATAAGATGAATCTGCTCCAGGCTTTGTCCATCACTAGTACTGTGCAGCCGATAAACCAGCCGTCAATAAATGACTAGGCACAGAATAACTAAAGAGATCTGTCACACGCTGCTAGTCAGTTGGAGGACTTTAATACAGTCCACCACTGCCAGGTACCAAATATCTATACATTATGGCCAGGGCCACTGGAATTATGCAGTTCTCAGGCTGTGGTGTTTTAACTCATAATTATGGATTTGTCACATTTGCCACATAATCCATTATCTACTGCATAATTTGCAGTTTTTAACAAAATAAATTGTTTCTGGTTCAAAAAGATCAAAAGTTACTAGAAATTGTGGTGACCTGTGTTGCCGTGCAGTGAAAAGCACTATACATTTTGACTGGTCATCTTTGAATTACATTTATTCTATTTGAATATTAAACCAGTACTAATGAGGTGAGACCTATCCCCAGAAAGTGTTAACGTGTACACATGACAAAATTATGAAGTAATACTATCACAAAGTGTGCCACATTAAGTTGCATAATTTGCCTTTCCTTGTTGCATTATTCAGTCAACCTTGCCACATAATTTGGCCCTTTTCTGACGCATAATTCCAGTGACTGATTATGACCACTTCTTTACATCTCACGTCAATAACATATGTGATGTTATTAACAATGCCCACCCTAGCAGATGTCTCCAAGTCTCTCTCCATCCAACCATGCCAGCTCAGGTCTACAAATATACACAAAATGTCTTACTGGACAACCCAGTCCAGTAAGCAGCTAGGCAGACTATGAACATAAATACAATAAAAAGACCAATAAAGCTGGTTAAAGCTGCCAGCGTACTGAAAAAACATACTGTGCATCTTTGTCACACTTCATCATCCACCAAATGGCTTTGTGCTGCATTCCAAAACATGATCACCACACGTCTGTGGTCATCATGCATGACATGGAAACACTTCCCACATAGGATCACATAACAAAGACAACACCCTATATGATGTAGCTTGCTGCCCATGTAAGTGCTTTATTGCCCTGCATAGGGGTCGGAAGCGCTATACAAATGATGCAATACAATATTTATCATTTGTGCATCACCAAGATCCCATTAAAATGTTTGTTTTCGTCACACTTCAGAATTACTAAACAAAATGTTTTTCATTTGTGTAGTCGAAACCACTGATATACTGTGAAATATCTGTATAGGTTATTTACAGGTATTTAAATGTTGGTGTGCATTAGAAAAAAATAGACATCCTAAAGTCTTTCTTTTTGCACTCACTGTATCCCAGTGAGATTATCAAATAGTTCACTTTGCAAAATGATCTTTGCAGTCAGACAATGAAAAGTAAACATCTCCATGTTAAAAGAGTAAGCAGCAATTTATCAGAAGACATAGCCTGATATTTGACCTTCGTCTTTGAGCACACAGCAAATGTTACAAGATAGAAACAAAATGTAAAGGCATTTTTATTGCTCAGTCACCTTCTGAACTCCTGCTTGGTTATTTTGCCCATGCTTTTTTCAGATTATACTGTATGCATTCAAATGTGAATGCAGTTTATTTAGGTGAACTGATTTTTTAACAAATGCTGTGCCAGCTGCCTGGATCTTTGGGGGGAGGCAAAGATTAATATGGGCTGGCCCAGCCCTTAAATTATCCCCGTGGCTACGCCCTTGGGTGGTTGCTTACTTAACTATTCATAAAAACGTAAGCTGTTAGGAAATAACTTTCCCTTCCCACCCTGGTTTCCACACAGTTCTTTCTTGGGGAGTTGCGATGTTCAAAAAGTGACCCTTTTGAACTAATGAATTGCATGAAAACTGACATCAACTGAAGGGACAACCATGGAAAGCAACAAGACAATTATGATGCTATGGAAGGATGCTGAAATTGAAAGAATATGGTGCCCTTATCACTGGCTGTTTATTAAAATAAACAAAGTGCAAACAACCAGCAATGAGAAAGAAAATAATCCACACATTTCAGAAATGTATGTAATGGTTTTCGCTGTTTATATCAAAATACATTTTCTCAACTTATTTAAAGTCTCTTCCAAAACACTGATAACATATGTGAATTGATGCAACAACGCCTTTCCCCCTGACTGAACAAACTATTAGATATATTTAAGACTAAAAAACAAGGGTTATATGTTGAGATTGCCTTCTTTTGTTTAATTTCATACTCCACACCCTACAACTCTTACACAACATCCATAAACGTTAGGGTATTGGTAGTGTAAGGGATCCTAAGGTCCTAAAGAAGGCTTCTAGTCAATGTAGGCCTGACAGCTGACTGAATCATGGTGAACAGAAGATGTGGAGAATGATTATACTTTCCAATAATAAAATTTCAGTAGCTACCCACCCAGTAATTTGACCTTCAAATAATGTTTGTCTTTAAAAATGAAAAAATCTTCATAGGAGCTTCTCCCAAGAAAGGCCCATTCAGACGGGCATGCAGCCTGCCTTTCCTTTGGTTGTTTGTTAGAATTTGTAGAATGAGAGGATATAAAGCCGACCTGTTAAAAAATCTCTTGCTTCAGTTTTCTTGTAGAGTATATGTGAATTAGGCAGCAAAATTTAGCTACAAAGCTACAATAGAAAGAGGCTGATACAGCTGGGTAAAGAGATGGGAGTTAACAAGAATTAAGACGGGTGGAGGTAGGTCAGTTGGATAGTGTCTAAACCGGAAAGGGACAGGAGTGGAGAATATGGTGGGGGTGTAGGGTGGCAGGGTTGCAAGAGCATAGGGAGGGACGATGCAGATGGACACGCTCTCTGAGCCGTTGAGACTGACAGATGGTGTGCATTATGCTTGATTAGGGTCCCATTTGGTTGTGGAAAACTCAGTATACCATACCATTCATTTTTCAGAGTAGAGCACAACACTGAATGCTTTAGCATTCCAAGAAGCCAATTTGCTGACAAGTACTTGACATGGTGAAATATTGTGCACAGATAAAACAGTTTGTTTCATATTTCTGAATGGGCCCCTTGTTTCTTTATATGTGTTTTCACTAGTGAAATTGCTTACCCTGATGAGACCCTGTGAATAACTGTAGGGTCGAAACATTGACACAAGTACCACTTGGTCTACATTTTGGATTAGACTTGAGGAAAGAATGATTAAAAGTCTTCGGCATAGTTGTATTGAGTCCAGGGTTCCCTTCATAGGAGTTGTTTTTTTCTGTGCCGTCACTATCTGCACATAGTACTATTTTTGTACAGTCATTTGGTCACACACTGCGACATCTGCACTAGTGTCACTAAGAGAACATATGTTGATGTTATGCACCTATTTGATGATTCATAATGGAATTATGACTACAAAGAAATGTCTTTGCACATAGGAGGCCCTTGTATTTATAACCCTAACTGAACAACTAAACTTATCTGAGGAAACTGCTGATGTACATTTAATGGCTCCCAAAAAGAGTCCTTCTTGATCAGTATAATTATTCACTCATTCTCGTGTAGTAGTGTATGCCCACCTCTCAATCTCAACAGGATTCAAGTGGTATTAAATATAGTAACTAGACGTATCCGCAAAGACAGCCCAAAGGATTACATCACTCTTAGTGTCCTATTTCAGCAGCATCTACTGACTATAACACGAGAGGGTTCAATTAGCTTCTATTAAAGGCAGACCACATGACAGCCAGGGAAAAGCTATAATGTGGTCACCTCAAAAATCAGAAGAAATGTAGCTGAGGACAGGAATTCTCACTCTGGGACTGCTTTCTTCAGAAAATGATTACCCACAGTTCAGGAGGAGGGAGACCGGAGAATGTTCAGAAAATTAGCATGATTCAAGAGTGGAAACATCATAAAAGCAGGCTAAGTAGGGGACAGAAGAAAAGAGAAATTAGGACACGGATGGAGTAATGATGTTGGCAGAAGGCAAGTGGCGAAGGGCTGTTGAATATTCCTGTGCCAGACATTGGTTATGAATGTCATGCATGTCCTTCTGACACTTCACCTTCCAGAATAGCAAATTAAAATCCACCACCACAATTAGGATTACTTGTTGGTGTAAATACCGTGTTAATATTCATTTGCACAAAGTCTTTGCAGCTTTCACAGGGGCTGCAGAAGTGGTAATATAATGCTTGCAGGCATTAGTAAATTGTGGTAGACCCACTAGTTTCGCTGCATTGTTCATTTGGAGACACATCAATCCCAGGACCATAGGGAAACAAACACAGGTATTCCCTAATTCAGCAAACACTAATTACTGTGTTAGTTGAACTATAGTCTGTTTTCTCAAAGACACTCTCTCTCTCACTCACTTACTCACTCTTCGGGTTAATGGGGATTAAAATAGGGTTTAGGTACACAGGCCTCTAAAAAGAACATGACCGTTATCCCTGAATTACTTAATAGATTCAGTCTGAAGAAGAGATTATAGAATCCTTGGGCTGATGTAGCTTTGAATGGCAACTATTGGTCATCTGGAGTTCAAAAACTGGTTAAAACAAGTACACTGCTGTTGTCACTGCTTGAGGGCAAGAATTGCCTGTCCCAACGTAAGCACGAACGGATGGTGCTTCACAGTTACTCCAGGCTGAAACCTACTACCTAAGCGAACCCTATAGTGGGCAGATCAAGACAATTTATTGAATATAAGCTAAGGATACTGCTGATCTCAAGCCACTCTCCTGCTTGGACCAGAAGGGAGGTGGAGGTAAACTGTAGAAGACGCGATCAGGGTCAGGAAAACAATTCACATCCCCTGCCTATGCACCACCTTAAGGGAGGACCGGCAGGAGCTCCTACAGAGATCAGGGATTGAGGTGTCATAAGGTTCTACATAGAGGCAGTGACAGCCTGCTTCAAACCATCACAAATAAGGCTGAATTGTGCAACGGTGTAATTCCTCCCGGGAGTCAGGACAAAGATTGAGGCCAGTGGCCTAGCTGCTGCAGGCGAGGGAGGTGACTAACTCAAATTATAGCTCACATTTTAGCTTAGAAAATCCCAAAGGGTACAGCTCACAACTCTACATCTCTACTTCTAATTTCAATTTCCTTGACCCCGTACTTTTCAAGATTGGGGGGCCCGTGACAATTTGGGCTGATGGCAACATTTCTAAAGCTGCTGCCTGTTCACCCCAGTGGTTGCTCTTTACATCACCATTCTTTGGCACATAGGTATGATTAGCGGAACAAGCCTCCTTCACCTAACTCTCTGCTCCCGGGGCCTACCTCCCTTGGAAGCTGCCCGTAACCCCCGCTCTTTAGTCAGTATTTGCAATAAGGCACTTGCGGCCAGAGAAGGTACTTAATTCACTGAAATGTTTGCAACAGCACTTTCTATCGACAATGTCCATACAACTTGACCCCATCATTGGAGGTTGCACCTAACTTTTGCTGGTTTATCTATAACTTAATATTTTCACTACCATTGTAACACTCGCTCATTACAACTTCAAAACACTGCACTTTAACTTTCTGCCTTCGCACTTTCAAGTCACAAAGTCCATAATAACAGCCTTTAAAAGTAAACCAGTAGTCGTGGGAAAGAGTAGGCTGTCATGGAAAAAGACCTTACATCAGAGCATTATATACTGACACGTTACTCCTGTTAATTCACTTAGCTTCATGTTTTTTTCCTAAATTTGTTCTAAATTTTATTTCTCATTAAGCCTCAGGGCAGGAAGCAAGTTCCTCTTGAATCTCCTCAAACTTTCTGATTTAGATGGCAGTCCTGCATTTAACAGATTATATTGTTTTTAATGTTAATGATTGCTCGTGTAATCTCTAATCTTGACCCAGATATTACAATTTTCCTTGATATAAATGAGGACTTGGAAATAAATCTAGAAATAAGTTAAGAATTTAGAGGAACAGAGTAATGAGAAACAGGATTTAATGTTGTTTCTCTTGAAGCGTTTCACAAATGTACTAGGTGAGTACAAGTGTAGACCCGCATCCAACCGGAGGTACAAATCTTCCCAAGTTATGATCTACATCGAAATAATGACCCATATTTTTCAAGGTTTGACATAGCAGTGTCTTTTTAGTAGCACAGCTATCGTCCCTGTAGAGAGGGCCCCCAAGTATCCCATATCTCACAGATATCAATTGGTCTAGAGCTGACTGGGGGCCGGAAAGGTTTGGGGCCCTCTTCTCTTAGGTGTTGCTCCCCTCCCTGCTCACACAAGAACCACCACTTCAGCAAGCACAACGTCTATGCCGCAGACCATAACCAGGTGGTTCCAAAACGTTTGTTTCAGCAGCATCCAAAAACGTATGTTTATTTATATTTTCAGATTTAAAAAAAAAAGTCAGCCATTGCACAGATCGTTCCCTGCCAACACATGTTTGAAGCCTTAAAACGGCTCTTACTCTGGGTCTTAGTGGACTGCTATTAATTAATTAGCAATTTAACCTTCTTGGGTCTTCACCAATACTAGATTTTAAATCGCACGACAAATTAATCGTTCACTTCATTCATGTTGGCTTTTATCGATATCAATGCAAACGCGTCCTGCTGGTTTACAATTGTACAACCCCACGACTGCAGTCGTCTGGCAATCCACAAAACAACTATTTCTACAGATCCTTTCCACAGTGACTACGCCATCTATAGACCATTCACTATGGTCACGCCTGTTTACTCAGTGCCTCATACTCGGTACCGCAGAGTCCACACTAGTGCACGTTTCATTATATATAATGTTCTTATTACATTCTGCCAGTTGCCCATTCCAGTAATTTATATAAATGCAGATAAACCTTTGTCCTTATTAATACTGCTCTTGGAGCTCAAAACAAAGGCAATAAATCAATTTGACCTTTTTGTTTGAAGACTCTTTCTTTCTTAATACTCAATCAGCTGTATACAAGACTCTACATTACGTTCAGGAACAACATGCACTGCTGTGGTATAGGTCATGCCACTTTATGTCATGAATATTCTCTGCAATCCGTAATCCAAGAGCGCCCATCGTACTGCCAATATATCTCTCCCCACAGGTGTCCTGAGTTATGTATATTACAAATGGACTGCAGGTAATCCAAGAAATGTAATGTTATAGTTTCTCTCGTTGTCCCTATCATTAAACTTTTTAACAACACTTTTTATTGAGGATATTTTTTATAATATCCACAGGAGAAAAAAACACTTGAGTGGAGGAGGCATCTAGGTTCGTGGTTCAAAATTCTTATTTTTCAAAGTAATTTACACAGAGTATCTTTCAATCTCTTCAGTTTTTATACGCAATGGCTGGATGTTCCATCCTGACTCAAATGCCAGTTTTTGGGACTTCCGGATGGACAGCGTTATAGGGTAGCATCAAATGTTTTTTTCTCGGCCACAATACCAGTCTCAGATGTTGACCTTTGTTTATAAAGTAAATCAGTGCAATTAAACGTTTTACCTCAGACTTGCTTTTTAAATTCTGTCAAGTGCATTAGCGTTTGCCACAGACCTAACTTCTTCCGGAAAATGAGTTTCAAGATTACAAACTCTTGGCTCTTCGATATTCACCATAGGGGATGTTATCAATTAGTCTTTCAGGGCGACATAAGGCTGTATACAATACTGGATTAGAGGCAGTCTCTTTTAGATGAACACGAGTAGTAACCTTGCCGTCAATGATTTTAACTTCAGTGTTCAAGAACACAAGTCTCTCTTTACTTTGTTAGGATCAGTCTGTTGTCTGGATTGTTGTTTAAAAAATTTAAAATAGTCACCTAGGGCCATATGTACGAACACATTTTCCCATTGACACAGAATGGGAAAAACCCTTTCCTACATCTGGCCCCAAGTGCCGATTCAGTTCTAATCCAATTGTTGAAAATACCATGAGGTAGAGGTGATTGCAAATATGGCTCACATAATTTGGATTATCTTCTTGCAGTCACGAGTGTATTCCCACCATCCCATTGTTAAGATTTGCCAGGGATGGTATGGATTACCAGCCAACTGCAACTCAACGAATTTGTAGGAAAAATTATTTACTGAAGATTAAGCAGTTGTATGCAAAAATAACATTTATGTGAATAACTAAGACTTCATTTCTTCAGAAATGATTTAACTGCTGTCCTGCCATTTTATGGGAAATGGATGGACAAACTAGTGCCATCTATGGTTACCAGACACGTCTGTCGCACCTCCTCTAGTTTCTTTGGGAAGTCAGCAGTGTCTTTAAGGAAAAAAGGTATGTTAAGAACATGTGGCATGAGAAACTGATCAATGAAGACAGATAGAGTCTCAATGCCTGCTATAATTGGTCTCCCGAGAGGGTGCCTTACTTGTTTGTGTATTTCTTTGCAACAAATAAAAAGGCGAAATTCTCAATTTTAAATTTACTACCTATTCAAATAGATTTTCTAAAAAGAATATGTGATCATAGCTCTAACAAGTCTTAACAGTATTAGAAAATAGTTTGTAGGATCCACTGGTAGCTTTGATACAATTCCCCATCATTTAGGTGTTTATATGCCTCAGTAAAATAATCTGCTGTATTCAGGTTACCCACTTTGTCAGCCCCATTATTATTATTGATTTCTCATCAGCATGAATCTCAGAAAGAATTTGCTGCTTCCTTCTATTTAGATTCTCCTTAATGTTCTGTTTCATATCAAATCTGAATCTTCTCCACATCACACATCCTGCTGTTCTGAAGTGACTCAATTAAGCCAAAATCACCCTTCTGGGGAATAAATCTCAATTTTGCTCCAATTGTGTTCCCAGGTGTTACAATGTCCAATTGTCTTGTTACATCTGTTCTTAGGGTCTAAGAATCACCTGTAATCGATAACATTAGTTACCATATACTCAAACATATGTTGCAACATAACACTTGGAATTTTTGATTCCCCGCATTTAGATTGTCCCTTCCGAGATGATTTAGTCTGCATTCTTTTTCTGGTTCGCCGTCCTGCTGTCTTCTCTCTTTAAACTCTCCTCTTGTCAGTTCTCCGTTTTTTCTGAACCAAGCTCTTCCCCTGTTTCTTCACCTCCTAATGTGATGTTCTTCTATAAAAACACTTTTTAGGTCAAATGTCTCCTGTGATGGGTTCACCACCCACTTCACAATTGTCTGACTAATCTGAAGCAGAGAAATTTTAGACTTATCTACTGCTAATGTTTTTTTTCCTTTGCATCTTTTGTTTCCAAATCTATTATCAGTAAGCCTCCCACAGGTATAGACACAGTTATTCTTATAGTCTTTTTTGTCTTGCAAGAAATGTCTTTCTTTGTCTTAATTTTCTTTTAAAGACATTTAGATTCTGTTTTCAGTCTTCTAAAGAAAGCTTCTGTCATTAGCCACACCGCTGAACAACCATCATGTCCGCAAACAAAGTCTATGCCGCAATGAAGCATACCATAATTAGATGGCAACATAATGAGGTACTGGAGGCAAACATCCTTTTTCAGCAGTATCCACAAATATGTATGTTTCTTTGCATTTTCTTAAGATAAAAACAGACAAGCCTTACAGCATTGTTCAGTGTTGTAGATAATAATTTCCAATGTTTTTCTGTAGAGATTTTTTCTATGCTGGCACAGCAGACTGAACTTTGCATTTCAAAATAAAAGGAGGTGGGAGGGCAGTGGTTAAGTAGTAAGAGCAAGTTACTTACCTTTGGTAACGCTTTTTCTGGTGGATACATTAGCTACCTGTGGATTCCTCGCCTAATGAATTCTCCCCATGCGTAGCATTCGACGGAAACTTCGCTCTCTAGCTCTGCACGTCGGCGAGGACGTCACAATTGCCTGACTCCACGCGGCTCCGTGTGACGTCATCGTGGCAATAAGAGGTCCTCGCCGCCGTGCTGACGTCAGTTCACACCACTTTTGACTTTGAAACATATAGAGAACATCAATTCACACCCTTCAGGATTTGAGAAAAATAAACCTTATAGAAAACTTTCACCTAAAAACTTTTCCACAACTCCTCAAAAGGAGCATACCTTTATGAACAGTCTGCAAAATTGAAAATAGTCCGGAAAACAACTATAAACATATATACATATATAGAAACATTGAAATCAAAGCACTGAAGCGCACACCCAAGGAAATCCTGGCATGACCAGACAGACAACGGGGAGGTGGGAGGGACCGTGAGGAATCCACAGGTAGCTAATGTATCCACCAGAAAAAGCGTTACCGAAGGTAAGTAACTTGTTCTTCTGATGGATACAACTACCTGTGGATTCCTCACCAAATGAATAGAGTCCCACACGGTCGAGAAGTGCTGACTGAGACTGTCCACATGCAAGTTCAAGACTCCGGCCAGATAGTTTGCTACCAAGCAAATCCGATGGTCCCTTGCCCAGGACCATAGCCGTAGAGCTTCTCTGCAGAGAAGGTACGACCCTACTCCTCCCTGTTTGTTTATATACCACATCCCGGTAGTGTTGTCCGTCAGGACCTGAACCGACTGACCGCAAAGGGAAGGGAGAAAGGCCTTGAGAGCCAGACGTATTGCCCGCAACTCCAACAGATTTATGTGAAACATCTGTTCCACTGGGGACCAATGACCTTTGACCTCCAGGTCCCCCAGATGAGCTCCCCACCCTAGAGTGGAAGCATCAGTTATTGCTGTGGTCACTGGTGGAGGATGCGAGAACGGCCTTCCTTGGGAAAGATTGCCGTCCGCAACCCACCATCTTAGATCCACTGCAGCGTCCCTGGAGATCTTTACCGATCCCTCAAGATGATCTTTGTGTTGAGACCACTGCTTTCGGAGGCACCACTGAAGAGCCCTCATGTGCCAGCGAGCGTGAGTGACCAACAGAATGCAAGAAGCAAATAGACCTTGAGGACTGGAATGACCGCTCCACTTTGAAACATTGGAACCAACGCCTGAATGTCCTGAATCCGCTAAGGCGGAGGAAAGGCGTGACTCAATGTTGTATCCAGTACTGCCCCTATGAACAGGAGGCGCTGAGAGGGCTCCAGGTGAGATTTGGGCACGTTCACAGAAAAACCGAGGTCGAACAACAACTGGATTGTCGACTGCAGGTGACGCAGCACGAGCTCCGGAGACTTGGCTTTGATCAACCAATCGCCCAGGTAAGGAAATACCGCTATCCCCTTCCTTCTGAGCTCTGCTGCAACCACCGCCATCACCTTTGTGAAGACTCGAGGTGCTGAAGTAAGGCCAAACAGAAGGACCGCAAACTGATAGTGCTGCGATCCCACCACAAACCGGAGATACTTCCTGTGCGACTTGAGTATCGGGATGTGAAAGTAAGCATCCTGCAAGTCGACAGACACCATCCAATCTCCTTCGTTCAACGCCAAAAGCACCTGAGCCAAGGTCAGCATCTTGAACTTTTCCTGTTTGAGGAACCAATTCAAGATCCTAAGGTCCAGGATTGGCCTCAACCGACCATCCTTCTTGGGGATCAGGAAGTATCTTGAGTAACAACCCTGACCCCTCTCCTGCTCTGGAACCAACTCCACTGCACCCTTTCAAAGGAGGACTAGAACCTCCTGTTCTAGTAACAGGAGATGCTCTTCTAAACAGAAGGATGGGGGGAGGAAACTCCTGAAAGGGAAGGGCATAGCCTTTCCCCACAATGCTGGTGACCCAGGAGTCTGATGTTATATCCTCCCACTTGCGGAGAAAGTTCAATAACCTCCCCCCTCCAGGAGTGGTATGTGAAGGAATTGGTGGAAGACTAAGGCTGCTTCCCATGCTGCACCCCTCCAGAGGAAGAGGCAGAGGCAGTGCTGCTGGGCGGCTCCCCTGGTTCGGACCCTACCCCTCCCCTGTATGATCTATAGGAGAGAGCAGTGGCGGGTTGTTGTTGAAATCTGCCCCGAAAGGAGGAAGATGAGCCACGACCAAACCCCCTAAATCTTCTGAAGAATCTCGAAGAAGCAGAAGAGGAGGCCTGCAAGCCTAAAGACTTCGCTGTGGCCCTACTCTCCTTAAATCTCTCAAGGGCAGAGTTCGCCTTAGATCCAAAACGTTTATCCCCATCGAAGGGAAGATCCAACAGGGCTGACTGGACATCCGATGAGAAACCAGAGGAACGAAGCCAGGCCTGCCTCCTCGTAGCTACAGCAGTGCCCATAGCCCTGGCCACAGAGTCAGTAGTATCCAGCCCAGACTGGATCACATGGGTTGCCGCAGCTTGAGCATCGGAGACCAGACTCAACACCTCCTGAGGCACCTCAGTATGAGACTACTATCTCTTCCATTAGGGCGTAGATGTATCTGCCCAAAATGCATGTGGCATTAGTAGATTTTAGAGCCATGCTGCATGATGAGAAAGCCTTCTTGGAAGATTGATCCATTTTCTTTGAGTCTGTCCGAAGGCACTTCCGGAAAAGAACCTGGGGCAGTCCGAGATGAACATGAAGCTTGAACCACCAGGCTCTCTGGGGTCAGGTGCCTGGACAAAAAGCCTGGATCTGCAGGAGCCACTCGATACCTGCGAGCCACTGATCGATTAACTGCCGAAGATGACACCGGCTTCTTCCAGATCTCTAAAATTGGATCTAACAGAGCCTCATTAAAAGGCAGAAGTGGCTCTGCAGCTGTCGAAGCAGGATGTAAAACCTCAGTTAAAATATTGGGCTTAGGTTCAGACACTGGCAAGGGAAGGTCCAAAAAGTCAGCTACTTTCCTTATTACAGAGTGGAATGAAGCAGCCTCCTCTGTATATTCTCCAGGAGATGTTAAGTCCCATTCTGGAAAGGTGTCCAAGCCACTTGCTGTATCTAAACCCTGGAGATCTCCTAGAGGCTCTTCTATCTCTCCTTCCTCCCAGGCCTGCTTCCTATACTCCTGCTCCTCAAGGAGGCGAAGAGCAAGCCTTCTTGAATGCAGCCTGACTTCAATTCTCGGCGTCGACAGGGCGTCAGCAGACGTCGAAGCCTGACGCTGATCCTCGGATCCATCGGCGCCGTGGACTTCTTCTGCGCCGTATGAGGCAAAGGATGGACAGGAGAACGCTCGGGCGCTGGACCAGCAAATCTACCCGGTGTCGCCGGCTGTGAAGTCTACGCCATAGGAACCGGTGCCGAGCCAACACCTCCCATCGGAAGGAAGGGCATGAAAGGTGCCTGTCGTAAAGGAGCCGGAGCACCCATATTGAAGGCTAAAGGACCCGAAGGGCCAGCCGGTCCACCACCTGGAGCCATCTGTTGAAAGATAGCAAACATCGCATTTAAAAATGCGCAACTGTCGGTTCCTGGGGCCGGTAAAGCCCGATACTGTGGAGCCTGGGCCCGAGGTGACATTGGCGCCGGCCCTGGCGTCTGAGAAGCCGGTGAGAACCCCTGACGCGGAGGAACCTCAAACACAGATGGTGGATTCAAAGGTGACGTCGGCGAAGCAAGAGGTGTCTGCGGAGAGATGGTGGGACTAACTTCCCATGTCTTTCGGCGTCGAGCTGAAGGTGACCTCGAACGCGATCTCTCCCTACTCGACCGACGTCGAGATTCACGACGACGCTGGGAGTCACGATGACGCCGATAGGACTTCGGAGAAGATGACTTGCGTCGATGCTGCTTCTCCTCCTTCTTGGATTTCGCCAGAAAGAGTTTCACCTCTCGCTCCTTTAACGCCTTCGGGTTCATCCCTTGACAGGATGAACATTTGTCAAAGTCGTGGTCGGAGCTGAGACACCACAAACAGTCTATATGTGGGTCTGTCACCGACATTTTGCCTCCGCACTCATTGCAGGGCTTAAAACCCGACTTTCTTTGAGACATACTTTCTTTCTCGAAGAAAGAAACAGTAACAGTAACTGTAACTACGCAGAGTAGAAACAGTAGCTCCCTCGAAGAATAACCGTTGATAGAAGGCACGGAAAAAAGGGAACTGACGTCGGCGAGGACCTCTTATTGCCTGAATGACGTCAGACGGCGCCGCGTGGGCAATTGTGATGTCCTCGTCGACGTGTGGAAGCTAGGAAGAAGATTTCCATCGAAAGCTGGCGCAGGGGGGAAATTCAATGAGTGAGGAATCCACAGGTAGTTGTATCCATCAGAAACACTCACTGATTCATTCATTCACATGCGCATCCATTCACGACACTCAAACCTTCAAACATACACGCACACACCACTCATTTAAAAAAAACACACACACACACTTACCTTCAAGCTCAGCCTCTAAGGTTCCAGGAGGGTTGGGACAGCTGCCTTCCCTCATTGGCTGACCTTAGGGCAGCCAATGAGGGAAGGCAGCAGTCCCAACTTCGTCACAGAGTGGGATGGGGTCAGTGAGACTGCCGACCCCACCTCACTCTGTGACAAGGTGACACTGATTGAGACTTAGCCCTGGGCACTTCAGGGCTTAAACCTGAAACGCCCGGTCAGAGTCAATGGGTCCCGCTTCCCTCGTCACCGACGGGGAGGGCCTCGAGGCACCTTTGCTGAGCTGAGGAGGTCCCGCCCACAGGAGCTGTGACCTCTTCAGCCCAGCAAAGTTCAGCTCAGGCAGCCAGGAGCATTCGCAAATCGCGCATGTCTAGCTCCTGGCTACCTGATCTGAAAATGAAGAGTGCCTGTCAGGTTGACCTTTGCTCAGCCTAACAGGCACTCTTCATGAGGGGCAAAAGGTGAGGGGGCATGGCCCTTCAGCCCCAAAGGACGGCCCGCGACTGAGGCGCTGTTACACAGAATTCTTAGCAAACCGCAAGATTTGGCAAAAAACAACAACTTTTTCCTCACATTTCGGTGCTGCAAAGTTCTGGAATCTGAAGGGAGCCACAAACTTCCTTCTACCCAGCTTTCTCCCAGGGCTCCAGATAAAAATGGTACCACACTTATGTGGGTAGGCCAAGTGCCCGCGACAGGAAATGCCCCAAAACACTATGTGGACACATCAAAATGATCAAATACAAAACTTCCTGTTTTTGTGGGGGACACTTGCATTTTTGGTCCTGGGCTCAGCAGCCATCTAGGGAAACCTGCCAAACCCAAACATTTCTGAAAACTAGACAACCAAGGCAGTCCAGGTAGGTGTGACTTATGTGGATCCCCCACTGTTTTCTTACCCAGAATCCTCAGCAAACATCAAATTTAGCTAGTAGTAAAAAAATAAATTAAAAAAAAAAACACATTCCTGTGTGGATCACAGCACCAGCACAAATTTCCTACCCACAGTCTCCCGGTATAAATAATACCTCACTTGCGTTGGTGGGCTAAGTGCCTGTGACAGGAAGAGCCAAAAACATGTAACAAATTAGGGGGAACCAAAGAGGGTCCAAAAGGGCAATAAAAAAAAAAAAAAAGAAAAAAAAAAAAAAACGTTTTTAGGCTGGCAAGTGGGGCCGAATTTTTATCAGTTTTGATGCAACAATGCTGGGTGGTAGGAATTTTGTGGATTTCTGCAGATACCAGAAGGTTCCATCACAACAATGTGAGAAAAATGTGTGATTTCAAGCAAAGTTGGCGGTTTGCAGGGAATTGTGGCTAAGAAACGGGTGCAGGGTGCATGTGAAGCACACCACCCTAGACTCATCCAGATGTTTAGTTTTCAGATGTGTCTAGGTCTCGTACATTTTTCTACATGGCAGCATCCCAAAGTCCAAAAAGTGCAGCCCTCACCATTCCAAGTGGAATGATTTTGAGTTAAACAAGCTCTCATGGCCCAAATGTAAAACTAAAACCCAAAATAATCAAATGTCCTCTTGTTTGGGATAAGATATTTTAGTGTGTGGGGGAAGAGCTGAAAGACTGTTACCACCTTCAGTTGAGCAGATGGGGCATAACCATGCCCATACAGGTTGGTAGCCACCACCCCACTATTTTGCTTTTATTCCCTGGCATCCTGTAGGATTTCTGCCGCCTGGGGAGTGGATCGGGGGTAATTGCCCCATCTGCCCACCGATGGGCAGAACAACTTTGTCCCCATTTATCTGGGGTGGAGGTATGGCCATAGCCCCACCCTCTTTAAAAAAAAAAAAAAAATCTTTCCTGGTCTTTGGTCTGCTTTCTGCCCCCTTTGGGGGTATGTAATACCATATTTTTGACAGTACCCTGTTTGTTAAACTCTAAATATAGACTGAAGAAAGGATGTCCTTACCGCCAATAACTTGAGATGCTCACACAGCCCCAATGCCAGGTCAGGTGGGTCACAGCTTAAACGTACCACAGGTTTCTGAATCAGGGAATGGACACAATGAAGGCAAGTTGCATGCTTCTCTTAACAACAGATATGGGGAAACTGTCAATTGGGAGCCACTTCATTTGTATGTACTATGAAAACAAGGCAACAGGATTCTCTGATATCTGTTTGGATTCAGGAGCGGCTTCATTGACTGGATCATAACACTATACTCCAAACCAACAGCCCGAGTCAAAACCGGCCAGGTAGTGTCGGAAGCATTCCCTGTGTGCAGAGGAACCAGACAGGGCTGCCCACTGTCACCATTGCTATTCGCAATAGCTATGGAACCACTTGCAATTAAGATCAGGATGAATGCACATAAATGGGGAATAAGGGAGTTCGAAACATATCATATAATCTCTTTGTATGCAGATGATGCCATGATATATTTACGCAACCACTCTGACTCCCTGCCCAAGATAATGCATATACTGGATAGCTTTGCTCTGGTGTCTGGCTTACGTGTGAACTGGTCTAAATCCTGTATCTTTCCCCTTACTGGTTTGCCCCCTGAACAACAAACATCATCCCCCATACATCAATTACCATGGTCGTACCAAACCTTCAAATACCTGGGTGTCCAAGTGTATCACTCTATAGCAGATCTAAGAGAAGGTAACCTAGACAGGCTCCTCCGCTCCACCCGAGGCTCCTTGGCATTTTGGAGTTCCTTGCCTCTATCGCCCATGGGCCGGATAGCAATAGTCAAGATGCTAATACTACCGAGATTTTTATATTATTTCTCGGCACTCCCGTTGGCCTTACCGCGCTCATTTTTCCACAAAACACATTCTCTGCTAACTGACTTGCTCTGGGGCAGAGACAGACGTAGAGTAGCTCTAAACACCACGCAATATCCGCAAGAGGAAGGCGGCCTAGGTATGCCGAACCTTGAGCTATATCATGCAGCAGCCCAACTTCAATGGGTCACCAAATGGCTCAATGAGCCGTCCAACACAGAGGTTATAGCAATACTGGATTACATAACCCCTACACAGATAATGGCATGGTTATTAACAGGTCTCCCTCATCTACGACATAATACTCCTCTGCTTAGCTCGGCCAGGCATTGCTGGAAGAGATATGTACAAGGCAAAATGCCATCACTCCCCTACTCTCCCTTGATTCCAATATCTCAGCTCCCGGGCCTCCATGCCTTATCCTCTCATCATGACTTACGAACGGTTAATACCCTCTATGCAGGAGACCTATACAGCGAATCCAGAGCAATCAAGTTCGCAGATCTGACAGCTGCGGGGGCGGTGCAACCACGGGATTTTCTGACATTCAATGCCATTAATAATCTCCTACGCAACACTTGGGGCTGTGGTCAAAACGAACCAAATGAATCCCTCCTACTTTCTGCAATACTTTCTATGGGAGAGGCAAAACACCCTGTTACTAAATTATATAAAATTCTATTATCAAGAAACTGTAAAGCTCTAACCCAGGTTAAACTCCGCTGGGATTCCGCTCTTCCTACACCAATAGCACAAAAATCCTGGGACACAGCCCTAACCTCGATCAAGTCCGTATCACGTAACTTTAGACTAAAATATACGCAATTTAATTATCTGCATCAGGCTTATCTCTCCCCAGCTCATATCCATAAAATATATCCAGGAGCTAACCCAAGATGCACTGCCCCCGCTGTGTCCTTCTACCATATGGTCTGGGAATGTCGCACAATCAATACTGGCTGGAACCAAATCGTCAACACAACCATAGACCTATCAGGCCAACAGCTTACCCAGACTCCAGAATCCTGTTTACTTAATATACGACACCGGGAAAAAAAAGATAAGCACACCCACAAGTTTGTAGATTTAGCATTCGTGACATACAAACGCCTGATAGCCACACATTGGAAGGCCCCAAATGCCCCTCCACACTCTATCTGGCTACGCGACCTACATGATTACACATTGGCGGAAGCTCAAACTCTGAGGCAATCACAGCATAGATGTCAGACACAAGGTGGGACTGAAAATTGGGATCTCTTTGTAGTTAGAATTGAATCTAGGGATGACAAATACCCCCCATGAACTATACCCTTTAATAAACTTGAAATACGTCATCCATAGATTTACACACAATAACTGAATTTGCCAGGAATGGATCCAAACTATTACATCACTAGGCCTAGCCCACACCACATTTACCCAATGACAGTCCCATGACACAACCATCCCTCTAAACCAAAAAATACACACAGAATTGTAGCCCTCGGAACCAGCACAACCTCACGCCCCCACTATCATTATGGACGACAAAAGACATACCTAAGAATACTATTCATCATGTCTATTGTTATTGGTTATAGAATGTTCATGGAAAGCAAGTACACTGAAATGTATCAATACTGTGGAATGTACAAACGATAGAAGATAGGTGACTTTTCACCTAAATATATGCAATGTACTGCTATGCCCAGACCTTGTTTGACTCTAAGTTTAATAAACACATTTTTAAGCAAAAAAAAAAAGGATTCTCTGATATCAATAAAAACAGGTGCTGAAGAGAAATCTGATAATGAAGAGAGGGGAAAATATCATTGCTCCTTCTCCAAGTGAACATCATTTTTGAGATTTCCATTGCAAGAGCAATCAACCCACCCTAATATTAAGCTACCGTATTTACTCTGAAGAGTGAGAGAAACAAACCGCCCTACCAGTCCCAACAGAACTGGCAGGATGTTTTGTGGGTTTTGAGGACATTATACTTTTTGGTCCGGCACCACCCACCGAACATGCAGATGGACTAAGACCAAACTCAATATACATATAAGCAGTGGGGAAAGTCTCATAACCACTTCACCTGTGATGATCAACTATTTGTTGGCCAATGTAATTTCTGGCTGTTTCTAAGCATACAGTGCTCTATCAATAGCTGAGACAGTGGGTCTCTGATCATACATTAGTTAAATAGGGTGTACAGTTTGAAAATAAAATGCCTGCTCAAACAGTGTCACCTGGTAGCCCCAGTATCCAGTTTAAGTGCAGGCATCTGAAGACCCTTTAACCTACTGCCCAAATTATAAATCTAGTCTGCAATGCTTACTTACCCATGTGCAGTCAGAATTACAATAAGGGATGTGCATATAGGTGAGGAATTCTTGCTTTTAAAAACATATAAGTTGCATAATTCTAATATCATGGGTTCTGATGGAGTCTGCATTGCACGTGGATCTTTGAAAAATGTTGCCACACTTTAAATTTTGTTACAGGACTACTCCATATACCCCAGAACGCTGTACTGGCACTCTGGGTGCCCAATGAACAAAACACAACAATAGCGTATAAATGTCACCACTAGGTCCAGGTCTCTCAAGTGCCAAACATGTCAAGCTGTAGAGAAGCAATAAGGTACTCTAATGAACACTCGAGGTGATGGTGAGGGGGGTCCTGGGGGAGTATTAAAGAATCTGTGAAGGAAACCTGAATCCCCATAACCGACATTACATTGATTTGTCCATGTCCTAATACTGCATTCTAAGTCTCTTTTTTAAGAGCTATCCCATCAAAACCTGCTGAACGTGAATGGGTGGATATCAGAAAATACAGACAAGCCAGTATAAACAAGAAAATACAACAAGATACTCAAAGCCACGAATTTTCCAAATGAAGCATTTACTTAACCATCATAGTAAATGCAATCTTTTACAAAGACATGTAGAAAAAAACAAGAATCCACCTTTCAGCTCTCTTGCAAATACACCCACTGAGAAAAGCTGCTATTGCAACTCTTACTAGAACAAGGCTTCCAGATACAAGTAAATGCCCGGAGTGATAATGTCTACTTTAAAGGTGCTACATCTTCAGGAGAACATCCACAGGCAACAAATAGTTGTCTGGCCCTGAATTTGATTGCCCCAGATTGTTAGCCTCTCCTGTGTCTTAAACAAATGACGTGGCAGAAGGAAGCTCGAAACTACATACATTGGTGTAAGTGAAAATGTATTACAATCCTGCTCAGGCAAGACTTTTTTTTTTTTTTTTTTAAGAAAACACGTTTAAAGATAAGTCACGTTGCTGCTACGAGACTCTTTCTTATAGGTAAGGTCTTAAGATCATCCGCTTTAAGGGTGAAATATTTTAGCCAATGTTAATTGGAAAACTATCATGTGAAGCAGTATATTAACATACCAGAAAACTTGCAAGTATGAAGCTGGAGGATATTTACCCAAACGTTTTAAAAACTATTAATGAAGACAGCCCCCAGCTTTGATAAGGAAGGATAAGCACTTAATATGAACCAAGTGACTTAAAAAGCCCACCTTAGTTAGATGTAAAGCAAAACTAGCACCTTCTACCAAGAAGCGTGTCCAAATGCTTAACTATTTTTATATAGACCACTCATGTTCATGTTCCTTGCA
This sequence comes from Pleurodeles waltl, assembly GCF_031143425.1. NCBI lineage: Eukaryota > Metazoa > Chordata > Amphibia > Caudata > Salamandridae > Pleurodeles > Pleurodeles waltl. The sequence continues at coordinate 1,804,778,564 of NC_090444.1, read as the reverse complement.
CCTAATGCAACTCAATCTGAGAGATCATGTTTCTGAAATTTCAGTCTTTTCCGAGACAAGCATAGAAATGTAACTTGCTCAGACCTAAAACAAAAAAAGAGAGAAATAATGGAACTCTTCAAAGCTCCCTTCAATTGAGAAGACTGTGCACCATCGCCTCCTTGGTCAATTTGGGTACAACAGGAATCTTCAACCTTTGACTTTGTAGGAACTCTTAACTTCTTTATAAACCGAGAATCAGATCGAGGTCTAAAGTAAAGAGTAGGAACATTCCTCTTTAATGTAGCTACAAAACCGTTCACAGCAATGTCCACCATCTGTGACACAGACATCCATACGAGTTCAAAATCCAGGACCAGTTCCATAGTAAGTTGGCTATTATGGGCTCTAGCCTGGCAACATGTCAAAATGGCTAGTTTGTGAATTCCTCTAGCCACTGTTGAATACAAGTGTCCTATTAAGCTCTCAATTTGTGAGAAAAAAAATATGTGGAAAATAAGCAGCTAATAGACCACTGCGTGGAAACTAAAAAGCATGTGTCATTCTTCCATGAATCTCTGCCACAGCGCACAACTTGCTGAGGGAGATTTAATTGTGAATGTACTGTAAACATGTCTGCTAGAATGAGGGCACCCAAAGAAATACCTTTTTGACCACTCAGGATACCCTGGGAGGGAGGGAGAACTGCAGTCATAAGATGGTTTCGAGTTAGAAAAACATTTCTAAAAATATTTCTACTTTAGATTAAAAAATAACGATAACAGCAGAGAAAATACGGATTACAAAGTGCACTCGAAAAGCGCTCTGGTGCTGACAACTAGAAGGCTTGGATACAGTTTGCTCCCAAAACCAAAGTGCAAAATGAGGTCGGCTTAGTAAAATGATGCAGGATTAGTTTTGCTGCTTGATCCCGCTGGATCCTCCTAGAATTTGGTGTAGTCACTCGCCCTTGAGGAGAGCCTGCAGGAACTGGACCCCAGTTTATGAGATTGTGAAAGGAGTTATGCAGCTAGCCAGTGCTGCGATAAGGGTGTACTCTGAAGAGGGGTGACACAAGTAATACGCTCTAGCCACGGTAAGGCAAGATTTTAGTGCAGTGCATTCACTTCAACACATCAACATAAGCGAGAGATGGTACACGGAGGGGTACAGAAACAAGAGTGCTTCTCTTTTTGCAGGAACATTATGAATAAACAAGTGCCTTCAAAGCCAATAGGTCTCACAGCGAAGCCTATCAGCTTTGGTGACCCTTTCTTGTGATAGACTGCCACCACAGATGTGCAGACATCTGTGGTGGCCATCTTTGAATTAATTCGCTAAAACATGACAAATTCATTCAAAAATTGCTGCCACAAATGCACACACATCCATGCAGCAATCTCTTAATGTATTAGTAATATTTTAACAAACTCATTCAAAGTTGGTCCCCGTAGATGCACACATTTGAATGCACTTCGAGTGTTTTAAGAAACTCTTTCAAATATGGTTGCCATACATCCATTAATACATTTGTAATATTTAACAGTCCTAGTCAAAGATGGTCTTGGTGCAGCTGTGGTGGCCATTGCTGAATGGGTTTGTTAAAATCATACAAACCAAGTTCCTGGTGTCCACTAAAAATGGGTAAAAATCACTTCAAGACAGATACCTACCGATTGTGCAGTGGCCACAGAGAAGTTATAACAGAAAAATAAAATGGGAGGCTGGGACAGAGAGCAAACAATTGGAGAGGGGGTGTGGGAGCAGGGGCGAAGGTAATTTACACAAAAAAAAAGTGCAGGGTGGGGAAAGGATAGTGAAGCAATAGATGGGCTGGGGGGAGGGACGAAGGAAAGCGAGGGGGTGTGCAAACAAAATGAAAGAAGCAGCATAAGGGGTGTCAGAGCAAGAAAACACATGCACTCCCATGGAATGCTCAGGGGGGGGGATAAATCAAGCAACATAAGCAGTGGAAAGATATAAGACAACCAATCAGAATACTCAGACACCGAAATACTCTTAGGCAGGGCAACGTCAAAACAAGAGGGAGGAAAACAATCAAATCCAGAGGTGATGCCTCAGATAAACAGTAGAGGCCTCCAATCAAGCAAGTGGCTGACCCAAAGTCCACTCTATGTATACTAGAAACAATACGTCTGGCCAACAGACCTAAAAAAAGATACAGGGGGAAAAAATAAAACTATTTAATTTTTGTCAGCAGTCTTTATATTAGTGTTTCAAATAATCAGACATGTAAAAACTATGGGTTTGTATTATTTCCTAGTAAATTTTTAAATCGTTATTAGTACGGAATTCTAATGTAACTTGTAAGAGAGTAGTTCCTGTAGTTGAAAGCCTTGAACATGCTCTGAGCCTGGTAAACTAAGAATCTAGTTTGGAGACTGAGTGGGAGAATACTTCAGAGGCCTCCATGGGGCTCAGCCAGAGTAAAATGACTGAGCCAAACATGGGATCTTACTTGGTGGTTTCACCAAGATGACTGTCCTGGTCTAGCACTAGTTAAGACCCTCATCTTGGTGGGGTACTAGTGCACTCTTCCTCCTGTGAATACAGTGAAAAAGGAAATTAACTTAAACTGACTCAGCTACCGGTAATCGCCAGGACCACACTCTTGGTTGCAGTGTTTTTGTGGTAACCAGTAACACAGAGAAAACATGTCTTGTCGCAGGCAGATGATGAAATCATTGGCAACTGCCAACAGTTTTCCATGAAAGCAGCTTCATGTCCAAGATGCTATTAGTTCAGACAGGTAAAGCATTAGCTGAGAAAAATAGGCTGGAAAACACAACTTATTATGCATAATGCTTAATACTTCACTTCTGCAGTTTCCTAACCGTGTCAATAACATGTCCTACCACCCAATATAACAGTACTCAATTTACGACTTTCAGTCACTTTTAGTCCCTCCTGGAGGTTATTTTTCATCCCTTTCTCAATGTTTTTCTACCTTTCTATTCCTCCTTCCATCTCAGGTTTCTGCTTTGTTTCTTTGGGTCACAGTGTTACGAGGAAAAGTAAGTCCCGGTCCCCCAAAAATGAGTGCTGATGCCCTGCCACCAAACTAGGCACTATGAGTAAAACTTCGTGATCCAGGTAAAGATGGTTAATTCCTAAAGGATGACTGACAAATGGGTTTGGAGTTGTCCATGTGCATGCAGACTCTACCAGGTAATTAGAGAAGGAAATGTCACCCAGAGATTCAGTGAGATGACGGATACCTTGCAGGAAGAACATAGTCATAAAACTGCAGCCAGTTGACCCTGCAACGTGTTTTGTTCGTAAAATTCATAGCAGCTGCAAGAATAGCCGCCGAGGTTAAGTGGGCAAACACTGCCTGCCTTCCCAGGAACAAGTCGCTCAAGCACAGTGTTTGCATGGAAAGGTGGGGCCTGGATAAGAGCTGATGACTCGGTAGGAGACAGCTCACAACCTAGAAGGATGGTAAAGGTCGTCTGGGGACTGGACGTACAGAGACCAGGCTTCAGCCATCCATATAAGAATATATTGCAAACGTTCTTGTTAAGAGTCCTGTCTGAGTGCTAAAGGTTGTATTCTATAAATAAGAATTGATAAATACCGACCTCATTACCCCCTGTCTTTAGGTTATTTATGGCGCTACCCTATTTTCTGCTCACCCATCTAAATTATGCGAAGCATCCATGTGCCATGCCACTTCCTTTTATTTTCTTCTGCTCACTAATCTTATGGCAAACACTATCACACGTCAACTCTAGTCTGAGCTACGGAAAAGTGTTAATAAATAGATATCCTTGATCTTATGAAGGACCCTCTGGAAAAGGTTAACTAGGGCAGAGATTACAGGAATTTCCATGATCTATAGAGCCAGAGGCCACTTTACAGAGATCCATACCTTGTCAACTTCAAGTCTCAAACGATTTCTCATTTAACTTTCCATTCAGTGGTCGACTGTAGCGGTCTGCTTTAAGAATGAACAAGCTGTGGTAAGCAAAATAAACATGTTCTGCAGAGTTGGCCACTCCTACAGATTCAACAGCTTAAACTTAAGGGTGCTCAAGCGGTATCTTCCATCGGGACCTGGTAAATATTCTCCACAGACTTTCAAATAAATGGCTCAGAACTTGGTTTCTGTAGTGCTTGATTATATATCCTTCAATAGCAAGGGATTTGGTGGCGGATCTGAAGGAGATACAAAAGTCTGTATGCCCTCATTTTCCGAAAGGAGAGCCAGCATCTCTATGGGAAGCAAATTATCTGGTAAAGACAATATCTAGCTGCAGATTCATTACCTTTGAATTTCCTAGACATCAGATAATCTGAAAATTTTCAAGCAGTACCCCTGCACGCCAGTAGGTGGTGTCTTTCTGCTTTGCATCTGTCATTCTAATCTGGAAGTAATGGACAGAGCCGGAAATAAGTACCACCCAAAGGCAATGATGTCAGCTGCTTTCGAGGCTGTCCGCACCCACAAAAGCAGATTGGTGTTGACCAATGTACTCATCTCCAGACTTTGGACCTTCTCAGATAAAAAAGCGCCCAGTTCACAGAATGGGGAAGGAGGGTTTGTGAGGAACCTTTGGCTAGATAGAATATCAACCAGAAAGTGTGCTGCAGAAGGTGAGTAAATTATTTTGATACTTCAAACTGCACATCTCTCTTTTGAATAGATACCATAGCAGTATCTCCCAGGAGGTGGTTCAGTCAGCTAACTCAAGTCAAAAAAGCCTTGCAGGCCCAAGCGGGCAAAATACCCTTCCCATCAGAACTTGCTGTACAGACAGTGGTGCTTTGTGAAGGTGTGGAGGGAGATCCATGTAGCCGCCTGGCAAATGTACAGAACAAACTCTCTGCATGCTCAAAGTGCTAGCAGCATTTGCTCTGGTGGAATGAGCCAGCAGACCTTCTGGAGGCTGCTTTGTAGCCAGTGGGTAGCAGAGTTTGACAAAGAATGAGTCAACACAAAATCGCCTTTTTCTGCACTACTCTACCCTTCTTTGTTACTGCAAATTCAGTAGGTTATCTTCCACACTATGTTCACTGGTAAAATCTATATAGGAGCCAAGAATTATTTTGGGATCCAGCCGATGTAATGGGTGAGGTGGAGAAAAGAAAGCTAGAAGGAGATGTTCTGCCACATATGAAAAGGAATTACCACCGTCTGGAAGAAGGAGGCACAGGTCCTGAGCACCAGCTTCTCTGGAAAGAATGTTGTGTACAGAAAGTTGAGAGGGAAGGCTTGTAGCTCCTTGACCTACTGATGTTCTGGAAATGTGGAAAACAGTCTTCAAAGTGAGAAGCTGCAATGGACAGCTGTTCAGCTCCAAGGGAGTACACATTCAGAATGTGAGGACTGGGTGGAGCTTAGCCAACATGCCATGTGAAGTTAATTTTCAGCTGTCATACCCCGATTTAGAATGTCTAGTTAGGGTGCCTACCCTCATAACACAATCAAGAGTCAGATGATGCAATAACCCCCCTGGAAATGGAACTTGGACAGAATACTAGAACAAGCACACTAGTTCAGCAGCTTCTAATGGCCCCCAGATGCTATACCCAAAGAGAAAAGGAAAAACAGAGTTTAAGATGGTACACGCTGGTGCTGCCACCGAGCCAGTGCGAAATGGCAAGCTATTTCCAAATAAGTGATCAAGTGACAGTCAATTCTGAGCCAGCCATTCTCCTGTGAGCTACCTCCTGAAACAACTAAAAGATATTAAGCTTACATATAATTTATTATAACGATTTTCTACAGAAACTGTCAGCATCAGGGCAGTGCGCGCTCTACTGGCGACTAGAATGCAAAAATCTAGCAAGGTCAAGCTAACATAATTTATGCATTGAGCTGATATGATGTTGTTTAACCTTTTGCATTGCAGAGTTATAACTTGAAGACTTATGTTCAACATGCATATAAATACTGTTCTCATGTAATGCACTGCTGCAAGCTTTCAGACTGTCAGGGTGTGGTCCTTTTCCAGAGCCTTTTAGAAGTTTTCCCTGCAGCCTGCCTGGGTGTGGTTTGTGGGCTGGGCCAAGACTCTATATAAGGGAGCCAGCCCAGGTCCACGTGCTCACTATTCAGAGGTCCCGGTGCAGAGCAGCAGCAACTTCCTGAGCTCCTGTTCCGGCAGCCTACTTTGATCTTCCAGGCCTCGCCCCTTTTCACTTCATTTGGTGATCCTAGATCAGGGCGGTAAGACAGAGGTCGGGCTGGGCCCCCCGACTCCGTTGTTGCTCAAGTTCTTGGGCCTAATCTTTGCATGATTAATGATTTGAGGTTTGTGCGTGTGAGTGTACACTCGGACGTTTAATGACACTTGCATATTGATATTCGAATCGGCAAGACGTGCAATTCTTTTCTCGTGCCTAATTCATGTTATTCATTGTGCGCTACCATTACTTGGCAGTTACATGGTGGCATTTGAATCGGCAAGAGGCGCGATTCTTTTCTCATGCTTAATTCATGTTATTCATTGTGCACTACCATTCCTTGGCAGTTACATGGTGGCATTTGAATCGGCAAGAGGCGCTATTCTTTTCTCATGCTTAATTCATGTTATTCATTGTGCACTACCATTCCTTGGCAGTTACATGGTGGCATTCGAATCGGCAAGACGCGCAATTCTTTTCTCGTGCTTAATTCATGTTATTCATTGTGCGCTACCATTCCTTGGCAGTTACATGGTGGCTTACGAATCTGCAAGACGCGCGATTCGTTTTCGTGTACTTTAACCCTTGAAATTCATTTTGCGCTACCATTCCTAGGCAGTTACATGGTGGCATTCGAATTGTCAAGACGCGCGATTATTTCCTCATGCTTAATTCATGTTATTCATTGTGCGTTACCATTCCTTGACATTTATATGGTGGTACTTGAATCGGCAAGACACGCGATTCTTTCCATGTGTGTAATTCATGTTATTCATTGTGCGCAATAATTTCCTGACATTCGTTTGGTGACCTTCGAATCAGCAAGACGCGCGATTCCTTTTCTGTGTTAAAAAATCACGGTGTTCATTATGCACTACCATTTTTAAAGCATTTACTTGGTGGCTTTTCGAGTTGGCAAGTCGCATGATTTATTTCCCAAGTCTAAGTTGTGTTATTCATGGTGCACAAAACATTCAATGGTATTTTCTCCCTATGTGAAAAATCTGCAATGTACGCAATTTATGTTCCAGCAATTTGAGGGAACAAAAAGCCAGAGTTTCAAGATGTAATGTTGTGTGTTCCTAATATGTTTCTCAAAACCTGATACATATGATGCTTTAGAAATCATTCAGATTGTTTCCTGATCCTCAGGCAAAAAATGGTACTTGAATTTGAAAGTTGCATTTAACTTTTCTTGATTCCCTCACAGGTACCCAGTCATCTTGAAGCCTAGTCATTCTAAGTCATTGCTTAGGTTGTCCATGCTTTTAGAATGACAATGTTTAGAGTTGTAGTCTAGTATTGATTTATATGATAGAATCGTGATATTGTGTGCTTTAACCTTTTTGCTTCCTACAGGTCTCCTTCTCAGCTGTTCCCTTCCTAATCCCCTTTTCCCCACTTTGACTCTTAGACTCTGTGACAATTCTAATCAGAGTATTGGAGCTGTCTTGTGGTGGAAGTGTTGGGAACGTGCACAGACCCTGAGGATCTGGTGACTGACAGAAACCAGTCATTGCTCTAAAGTCACTGTGTTCAGAATCACATCTTTAGAGAATAAAATAATAGATGCCTCAGACCGAGGTGCAGAATTATGGACCTACACAAGAAAATCTTAGATCTAAAAGATGAAATATTCTCATCTATGGCATACCAGAATCTAAGGAAGGAGAGGATGAGTCAGTGCTCAATGTTTTTAATCATGTGCCTTCCAATCCGATCCTTCAGTTCACAACTGGAATGTTAGAGAACAACAGACTTTGACAAAGCAAAATATCTCCAGATTTAGCACCTAGGCCTATAACTGCATTACTTTGGTGCTCTGAACATGTCAAGCTCATACTCCAAGAAGCTAAAAAGCCCAGCCCATATGACTACAAAGACACTAAATGGAGTCTTCAGCAGACTTTTCGCATGACACAAATATACTGTGAAAGAACTGCCAGGACGTAAGCCCAATGTCCAAACAAAAGGCGATTCGCTATGGTCCAGCTGTAAAGATTATCAACATAAATGAAAAGACCAAATAATTTCCAAAATAATTTCATGACTCTGAAGATGTTGAACAACAACTTTTTACTACCAGCAGACATGAAAACAAATCTGTTAAACACAGGTGCCTCTTCCTCAGTAAAGACCTCTGCAGCACTGCTGCAGAAGAAGTCAAGGTTGACAATGCTGGTAAACAGCCGAAGATCTGGAAATATGTGAGAAACAAAGAACAATACACTTTCCCAGGAAAAGCGGCAAGTCATGATCACCAAGCATTTGACAACATGGTACATAAATGTCAATTGCATGACAAGCTTCCTTTGGTGGAAAAAAGTAACAACTTACCTAAGATTCAAGAAACATCACATCGCATTACTGCAGGAGACTCACATGTCTTTGGTGAAACCTGCCCAATGAAAGACTGGATGGAAACGGTCTCTCAACTTCTAGAATAACTCAAATGAGATTAAATGGCTGTTGATACTACTGCCTACTGAAAAAATTAGCAGCAATTCTTGCCCAAAAGAACCTACCGGGTTGAGTATGCCAAATATGGTCACACCCTATGGATGGCACGTCTTCACCAAGCTATCAATATATGCTCAGACAGTTACTGTGGGCTTGATATAATGCACAGAATATGATGAAAACTCCATTCTTTGCTTAGCTGAACATAACACTAATGGCCACCAACCTTCAGCAGCAATAATAGGAGGAGATTAAAATCTCATGATCAATCCCAATCTAGATCATTCCAATAAACCAGACTTTCAAAATAATAATGAAAGGGGCCCCTTGAAAGACAATGCCAGACCATCTCATTGGTCAGTCCTTGGCTTTTTCAGCATCCGACTAGCAGAGAATACATGTTTTTGTCATGCCCGCAGGGTGCAGATACGGGGGTGGACTATTTCCTGATGTATCGAACACTTCTGCCTAAAGTCCTAAACTGTAGCTCTGGAGAAGGCTAATTTCAAATCATGCTCCAAATACATTAACATTCTCGGCAAAAGCTTTGCAGACTCACCACACAATAGATAGATCATGGAGAATAAATAGCAAGTACTATTAGCAGCCGGATAATGAGAAGGAATTGAAGGCCTAACTTACAGACTGTTTATTCTTGAAGGAACATTCTGTCACATCGAAACAAACTTTATGCACAACAGGGAAGGCATATACTTGAGGCATCATGATGCAAAATCTGTCTGCCATGATCTGAAGAAAAAAAACAGACAGACAATTGGAGACATAGAAAGTGCACAACCTCTATAAAGCTCACCCAACAGCGTCCCATTTACAAAATTTGACCCAAAAGAAATATGAACTTATAATATCCTCCTCTCACAGAAAACTGAGAAAACCCTCAACAAAATCAAAAGTGAGAACTGTGAACAAGTCAAAAACGCAGGGAGGCTTCTTGCCCCCCGCGCCTTGAGATCTTCACAGGTGAGTAGCGCGCTCTATAAAAAAATTTTGATTGATTGTCTGGTAGTTCAAACAAGAAGCACGAAAGACCTTACAGGTGCTGTAGAACCACTTGGGCAATATACTTAAGAAGCCTCGTGACATGCCTACCTGTCAAGCCCCTAGTGAAGACTGCTTCCCTACTCGAATTTTACAAGATTATGGTGGAACAATCAGTTCTTTCAGTGAGCAAAATATTTCAAGAAGCAAATTCAGGCGGTCTAAAAGTAGAGAATGGGGATTCCAAAACCTGGAAACAACCAAACAGACTGCACATCACCGATTAAAAGCGACATAAAAATCTTCTCCAAAGTGTTAGTGAACCGGCTTTAAAAAAAGCGATACCTTACTTAGTGCATAAAAACCAGGTGGGATTCGTCCCAGGTTGGTCTTCACAAAACTACCTGCAAACCCTCCTGCACTAGGTATGGATTTCCAGGACTTAGGATAGTAAGAGAATGTCCTTCCACCTTGATGCGGAAAAAGTCTAATCATGTGCAGCAGACTACTTATTTAGGACCGTGTAACAAATGGAAATTGGACACAATGTCATTGCCATGACGAACTGGCCCAACAGCTAAAATAATTAGTAATGAAGTATGCTTCAAAAGCTTCCCCATTAGCCGCTGAACTAGTCAATGTCTTTCTTTGGTCCCCCCTGACCTTTTTGCTTGTGCTGGGACTGCTGGTGACTGCATTATGCAACTCTGAACATATATGGAAAATGTCACTAACCAGTGTACATCTGTTCGTACATTTAGTGCTGCAGATTCACATGCTATGCATTGCTTCCGCCATCTAATGTTGGGCTCGGAGTATTGCAAGTTGTTTTTTTAAGAAGTCTTTTCGGAGTCACGGATAGAGTGACTCCTCCTCCCGGTCATGCTGTGCATGGACATCGACTCCATTGTTAGATTGTTTTCCCGCAAAAGGGTGTAGGAAGGAGTGATAGAGAGTAAGAATATAAATGTTCTATAAAAATAGTAAGTAAAAATAGATGTCCATGCAAATGTAAATTTATATACATATGTACAAATAAGAACACTGCAACGACTACATGCTTCTGGGGAGGAGGGAGGGTGCATGTGAATCTGCAGCACAACATGCCACGAACAGCTGTATACTGGGTAAGTGACATTTTCCATTCGATGGCATGTGTAGCTGCAGATACACATGCTATGCATAGATTACAAAGCAGTTCTCCCCCCAAACAATGCGGTGGCTAGCCTGTAGGAGTTGGAGTTGTTTGAAATAATGTTCTTAAGACAGCTTGACCAACAATGGCCTGTTGCTCTGAAAATACATCTACACAGTAATGCTTTGTAAATGTATGTGGTGTAGACCATGTGGCAGCTTTGCATATGCCTGTCATTGGTATGTTTCCTAAAAATGCCACATAGGCACCTTTTTTCCTAGTGGAATGAGCTCTAGGTGTGATTAAAAGTTGTTGTTTTGCCTTGATGTAACATGTCTGAATACATTTAACAATCCATCTAGCTAATCCTTGTTTAGAGATAGGATTACCTTTATGTGGCTGGTGAAAAGGCAACAAAAAGCGGTTTCGTTTTTCTGAAATCTTTTGTTCTATCCACATAATACATTAGAGCTCTTTTAAGGTCAAGAGTGCGAAGGGCTCTTTCTGCGGTTGAATCTGGCTGCGGGAAGAAGACTGGCAATTTCACTGTCTGGTTTATGTGAAAAAGGTGATACAACCTTTGGCAGAAATTTTGGATTAGTTCTAAGTACAACTTTATGTTTGTGTACTTGGAAAAAAGGTTCCTCAAGAATGAATGCCTATATTTCACTAACTCTTAATGAAGTAACCGCTACTAGGAAAGCAACTTTTCAGGTTAGAAATTGAATCTCACAAGAATGCATAGGTTCAAAAGGTGGGCCCATAAGTCTTGTGAGTACAATATTGAGATTCCAAGCAGGAACAGGTGGTGTTCTAGGTGGATGAACACATTTTAGTCCTTCCATGAAGGCTTCTATAACTGGAACTCTAAAGAGAGGTATGTTGTATAGTCTACAAATATGCTGATATGGCAGTAAGGTTAATTTCAATAGATGAGAAAGCTAAATTTGACTTCTGTAAATGAAGTAGGTAGCACACAGTATCTTGTACTGATGCTGTAAGTGGGTCAGTATTTTTAGATCAACAGTAATAAACAAATTGTTTCCATTTGTTAGCATAGCATTGTCTAGTTGTAGGCTTGCATGCTTGTTTGAGAACTTCCATGCATTCTAATGGAAGTTGCAAGTATCCAAATTCTATGACTTCAGGAGTCAAATCGCTAAGTTGAGAGCACTGGGATTTGGATGTCTGATTTGTCCTTTGTTTTGTGTTAACAAACCCAGTCTGTTTGGAAGTTTGTAGTGAGGTACTACTGACAGGTCTAGGAGCGTTGGGTACCAATGTTGTCGTGCCCACGTTGGGGCTACGAGTATCATGGTGAGAGGGGTCTGGTGCAGTTTGTTGACCAGAAATGGAAGTAGTGGGATAGGGTGAATAGCGTAAGCAAATATCCCTGACCAGTTGATCCATAGAGCATTGCTCTTGGACAGAGGGTGTGGGTGTCTCGATGCGCAGTTTTGGCATTTTGCATTTTCGCTTGTTGCGAATAGGTCTATTTCTGGTGTCTTCCACTTTTGAAAGTACTGATGAAGTACCTGAGAGTGAATTTCCCATTCGTGTATCTGTTGGTGTGTTCTGCTTTGGAGATCTGCTAGCTGATTGTGTATTCCTGGGATGCATTCTGCTGGTAGATGAATGTGAATGTGAATTGCCCATTTCCATATTGTTTGGGCTAGAAGGGACAGTTGAGATTAAAGTGTCCCGTCTTGTTCCTTTAGGTAATACATGGTTGTCAGATTGTCTGTTCTTATCAAGACAGTCTTGTGTTTAAGAAGTGGTTGAAACGCTTATAGGGCAAGGAACACAGCTAATAATTCTAAATGGTATATGTAATAAGTTAGCTGTTTTTAATCCCATTTCCCTTGAATGGTAAGGTTGTTGAGATGAGCGCCCCAACCCAACATTGAAGCATCTGTTACTGTGGTATGAGGCACAGGGTCTTGAAATGACCTCCCCTTCATTAAATTGCTGAGATTCCACCATTGAAGGGACCTGTGTGTTTGGCGGTCTAACAACACCAGATCTTGCAATTGACCCTGTGCTTGAGACCATTGCTGTGAGAGGCACTATTGTAGTGTTCTCATGTTTAGTCTTGCATGCCATCCTATTGATATGCAGGATGCCATAATTCCCAATAGTTTCATGATAAATCTCACAGTGTATTGTTGATTTGTCCGCACTTGCGGTATGATATTTTAGAAAGCTTGTATCCTTTGGGTATTTGGATAGGCTAAGGTTTTTTGCGTATTGAGAACAGCACCTAAGTAAGGTTGCACCTGTGCTGGCTGAAGATGGGATTTTTGGTAGTTGAGACTAAACCCTAATGTATGTTGGGTTTCTATTGAGTGGGTTGTTGACATTGTATAAAATTGCTTGATTTTATTAGCCAATCGTCTAGATAAGGAAATACGTATGTGTTGTCTTCTTAGGTAAGCTGCTGCTACTACCACTGACATTTTGTGAATACTCTTGGAGTGGTTATGCCGAATGGCAGAACTTTGAATTGTAATGTTTTCCTGCTATCACAAACCTTATGTATTTTCTGTGAGCTGGATGGATGGGTATATGGAAATACGCATCTCTGAGGTCTAAAGCAGTCATGTAATCTTGTTTTACCATGTGAAAGTGTTCTGACAGGATATACAGATTTAGTGGTCTGAGATCTAGAATGGGTCTGAGAGTGCCATCCTTTTTGGGAATGAGGAAGTATAGTGAGCAAACCCCCGTTCCTTGTGGAGATTTTGGGGCTAATTCTATTGCCTCTTTTAGTAGTAGCGATTGTACTTCTTCGTGTAATAGAATATTGTATTCTAGGGACAACCTGTGATTAAGTGGAAGAATTTTTGGAGGTGTAGAAATCAATTCTAGGCAATAACCATTGCGGATAATTGAAAGTACCCATTGGTCTGTGGTGATATTTTGCCATGGGAGTGGAATTGCTGCAGTCTGCCCCCCACAGGAGATGTGTGGGGTTTGTGGTGTGCTTAGTAAGTCACTGTTTTGATGGGGTAGTGATGTGTTTGGAGGCCTGGCATTTGCCTCTGGCTCTAAAACGTTGGCCTCTATAAGAGCCTCTAAATCCCCCTCTCTGGTACTGGTGTTGTTTCCCTGGTTTAGACTGGGAGGTAGAAGCCTCTGTGGATTGTGGCTTGAACCCTCCTCTAAATTGCTACCTACGAAAGGAGCCTCTGCAAGGTGTTGTATAGAAGGCTCTCACTGCTTAGCAGTGTCTGAGTCCTTCCTGAGGGTTTCTATTGTGGTGTCAACCTCAGGACCAAACAGGTGTTTTTTTGGTTAAATATATAATCGAAAGGCATATTCAGTACAGCCTGCTGTATTTCTGGCTTGAATCCAAGGAACGTAGCCTTGCGTGTCTGCGTATGGTGACAGCAGTATTCACACTTCTAGCTGCTGTATCTGCAGAATCAATGGAAGACCATATTTGGTTATTACTTATGGCCTGCCCCTCCTCAACAATTTGTTGAGATCTTTTTTGGTGCTCTTTTGGCAGATGTTGTAATAGCTCCTGCATCTCGTCCCAGTGGGCTCTATCATACCTTGCTAGCAAGGCTTGTGAGTTTGCGATTCACCATTCATTAGATGCTTGTGTATCTACCCTCTTGCCAGCAGCATTGAATTTCCTACTCTTTGTCAGGGGGAGGGGCAACCCCTTGACGACGGACTATTGGCCCTTTTTCGAGCTGCACTCACAACCACTGAGTCTGGAGGTACCCGGTGGGTAATGTAAGCAGGTCTGTAGGTGCAAGCTTATATTTATCAATGTGGGGTGTTAAAACCCTAGCATTAACTGGCTCACTGAATATCTCATCTGCATGTTTTATCATGCCAAGTAGCATTGGGAGGCATTGGTAACATGAGTGCGTGGAGGATAAAGTATTAAAAAGGAAATCCTCATCCAAAGGCTCACTGTGCATAAGTACCCCATGGTACGCTGCTGCCCTAGAAATGACCTGCATGCATTCAGTAGTGTCTTCTGGTGGGGATGGTGTGGAAGGATATAAGTCGGGGTCATTAGCAGGTATAGGATCTGGATCATACAGATCCCAAGGATCAACCATATCACCATGAGAATACATCTGTGAATGAGTTGGTAAAGGCAAAGGTGGTGGTCCAGTGGGTGGTGGTGAAAAAGAAAGTGGCGGTGAATTTGGGGGAGAAGTATGCATAGGTAATGGCTTCTCCTTCCGTGTGAAAATCTTTGCTACTGGTGGAGCAGTATCTAAATGTTCCTGAAAAGCCAACTTTCTTTTAGTCTGTAGAGGAGGTGCAGTAATTATTCTGCCAGTCTCTTTATGGATATGGATACTTGATTGTCTCTCATCCATGATTTCAAGAATGGGTTGAATCTCTGTGTCCTCAGAAACATATTCAGATGGTTTTGATGATTTAGAGGACTGTTCGTCATATGATTTGGAGCTCTGCTTGAGATGGCTCCAAAGTCCTTGTTCTTCTGAATAAGACAACTTTTCGGCTCCGAAGATGACAATTTTTTCGGGCCTAAAAATACAATCGGTTGTTTCAGCTCCGAGGCAGGATGTCAAGGATTGGTCTCAGATGAGTGTAAACGTCGACTCAGGTCGGAAGTTGAGCTTTTGGTGGACTTGCCCAACTCCGGTATTGAAAAGGGGTCCGATCCATCAGGCTTGAGTTGGGCGCTCACGCCCCGGAAGTCATAATTTGTTTTTCGACGGGACTATCGATTTGACTATGGGTGGAAAGGTGATCAAAACAATACTGACAGACAAAGAATGTTATCTAAGGTTTCCGAATCTAAATCTCAGAGCGAGAGGAAACATGTCCGACCCCGACAGCAGAAAGAAAATCTAACAATGGAGTCGATGCCCATGCGCAGTATGACCGAGAGGAGGAGGCACTTGATCCCGTGACTCTGAAAAGACTTCTTTGAAGAAAATCAACTTGTACCACTCCGAGCCCAATACTAGATGGCAGAAGCAATGCATAGCATGTCTATCTGCAGCTACACATGCCATCGAACAAAAGGCATACAAACAGCTGCAGGAACCATTAAATTAATGTTGTATGCAGATGACATCCTACTGACCCTTTCCTCTCCAGAATCCTCAGCACGGACTCTAAAGGACATCAGCATTTTCTCATCCTTTTCTGGCTATAAAGTTAATTGGGTTAAAGTGATTCTATGCACATGACGAAAAGTACTCCAATGGCATACTTAATGAATCTATCCTTTCAGGGTAGCCAAAGGAAAGGAAATACCTAGGGGACTTCCTAAGTCCTTTGATTCAAACAACGGTGACAGCCAACATATCGGGACAAAATACAGCGCAATACAACTGTCGCTCTGGGGCTATGTAGAATCATTAAAATGGTTGTGGTGCCCTGTTGCAACTATATACTAGCTATACTATCACTAACGATTCCAAGTCAGCAACTGTATCATATAGACCAATGGTCAAATCTTATTTTCGGCATGCAGAAAAAGTTAGGCAGTCATTGCTGCCATTGTACAATCATAACTTTGGAAGGCCTCTGATTAACAACCACTGCCGTACACTACTCCGATGACCAAATATCACAGTATTCTTCTATGACCAACATCTGTCACAAACGGCCTATTGCCTTATTGTGACGTCCTCGTTGACGTAAAGAGCTGGGAAGAAAGTTTCCGTTGAATGCTGGGGCATTGGGAGAAATCATAAGGTGAGGAATCCACAGGTAGGTGTATCCTTCAGAATGCATCAACTTCTTTGACAAGGTAACTAACTTTCAAGCACCAATCTGAGAAAATGAAGATCTTTTGGTAGGAGGCTGACCTCTCCTTTGGCGAAGATAAAAACAGAAGGTCATACAGGGTTTAATCTTGTCAGATGAAAAGCTGACATTTTTCATGATTTAAGTGTCAAATACCACCTAAATAACAGCCTACTCTTATAGTATAACTAATTCCAGATATGTTTAAATGCTTTTCTTTGTCAGGAGGGAGATGAGACTGTTATACATGCACAACTCCAGAAATGAGGGGTGTAGAAGAAGCTGATTTTGTGATTGTATGATTTGCTGATTAAAAAATGCACTCTTAACTGACAGCCCCAAAACCTGTTCAGTGCTAGTGCCCACATCTGCAAACAGCCCTAATACACAAAGCGTCGGAGGAACTCTTCGCCATGCATGAAAAAGACCTCTTGGAGGATAGAAAGAACTTCAACTATTACCACATTCTAAAAAAAAATAGAAATTATCATCCCACAAATTGTTTAAGGCGCACTTAGCAGCAAACAATGCTTGCTGGAGATGCAAGGTGCCTGGAGGAGACATGGTGCATATATCCTATGGTCTTAAAAGAATTCTGGCAACGATCAGGGGAAAACTGACACACACCAGTGAACTCACCTGCCAAATTTCGAAGGAATTACACTCAAAATGGGTGGCTAGATTCAGCCCTGGGAACAGCAAAAATATGCATACTCTGCCAATGGAAGAGGTTTGTGCCTCTACACTGATAGTGTTGTGAAGACAATGCCCTCCCACGAAAATACTAAATTATAAGCTAAAGGACCAACTGTCAATATTTGACGAAATTTGTGTACCTTACCCAGCTTGGTACTTCCTTCACTTTGAACATGTATGACATTTGACGCCAACCTTTCTTTTTTATTGTAGGTGGCGAGATTGTAATATAGTTAGGGTTGCAAAGCCCTACTACCGCTCAGCAAGGGACCCACATATTGGGAATAAAAGAGCCAGGATCGGAGTTTACTATGGGCCTCATTTAGATCCTGGCAGAATGGATTACTCAGTCACAAAAGTGACAGATATCCTATCCACCGTATCACGATCCCATAATATCCTATGGAGATCGTAATACGGTGGACAGGATATCAGTCACATTTGTGACAGAGTAATCCATCCGCCAGGATCTAATGCAGGCCCTATGTTTGTTCAAATACCATCTGGCTTCTGTTTTTTGGCAGTTTTCTTTTGCCTTCACTTCATTTAGGTTTATTACGACTATAGTCATTCCGATGATAATGTTGTACACCAGTGTTCTGAATTTATTAGCAAGATGAGTTTCATTAATATCAGAAGGCGTCTTGCAAACACACAGTGAGCATCTGAACAGGACCAGGGAGGACAACCATCCATGATATTTGAGGGGACAAACTTTGATTACCTGTACTGGAATGGCTTATTAATGCAGAAGACACCTTTCGAGCAAGCACGTTCCTTGCTTTGTATGGCACCAAGTTAGAATGACGAAGGTGGTCTGGTCTACTTAGACCTAGAAAGGCCAACTAATACATTTTGCCATTTAGACAGGTAGCTTGAAAAATAATTCTAGCTGAATCACCTAAAGACTAACAAAGATGGCCTTCGATCAATTTAACCCCCAGGACTCCTCTGACAGAGAAACTGTTACAACACTTTCAGACTGAAGCATCAGAACATGTTCTGATTTAAACATAAATTCATCATAACCACGGAATAAATGATGGGTTTACATAAAGAGTACAACCTTTCCCTGTGGAAAAGGACATCTATGTATGGGAAGCCACAGAACTATGAACCACCTTTCCGACAAGAAAATGCCACTGGGAAGTCATACTCCGGGGAATAGGCATCTTTTCTACAAAGCCTGTTCTGAAGATGTGTTATTTGGCACTGTCAAGTCTACGCTGCTTGATTAGGCAAAGAAAAACATGTTTGGCAAAGCCTTCCATGTAGAAGTTACAAAAGTCAATTCGTATTTTATTTCTGGCAATTCTACAGTGTGTTAAACCCGCAGGCATTAAAGCGCTGGTAAACCAGCGAAAATAGAACGTAGACCTGCTAAGAAGCTAAAGTGTAAAGAGCCAGACTAAGTTGCTTGCAGAATTGTAAATACAAATTCAGAATTCTGATGTGAACTGGAAGAGAATTTCAGAGCCTTGCTGAAACTACTGAAAAAGCCTGGTCACCCCATCTTGTTTTCTTAGAGCACTGCACAGTTACCTTAAAGAGACCTGTATATCTTAAGAGTAGACTAGGGGTATACCACTTCATAGTATATTGCAGGGCTTTGTAAGTCAGTGAGAGAGCCTTAAAAGATACATGTTTCTTTATCAGAAGCCAGTGAATATGTCTCACTTCCTCATTGACTACAGCATACTTGGGTAGTCATAGAACCACTCAGGCATCCTCATTCAAAGCTTATTCAAAGAAGATTGGTTGATGCTTAATTACAAAACATTGCAATAGTCTAATCTCGATGTAATAAGAACTAGGACCACCTGAGTTCTTTAGGTACAAAAGGTAAAACTTTTTTTTTTCCTCTTTTTTTTTTTTTTAGAATCCTAAGCATCCAGAAGCAGGCACTAGTTGTTTTATTAACCTGAGTAGCAAAAGTCAGAAAATTATCAAACATCACCCCTAGTTTCTTGGCCACAGCTATTGGAGTAGGTTAAGTCCCACAAGTCTCTGGCCACCAACGATCAGTCCAAATACACCTGTCAGCACCAAAAGCCATGATCGCAGTTTTGTGCTCATTCAACTTCAGCCAGTACTGACTCATCCATCTGCTGACTGCCCTCATACAACTGTGGAACCTGTCTGCAACCTCTTCGCAGTCGTCCAAGATGGAAACGATGATCTGGGTGTCATCTGCATACAAAGAAACCTGTAATTCAAAGGGGGGGGGAACCAGTTTTGCCAGAGGGGTGATGTACAGGTTGAAGAGGGTTGGGGCTGAGTGAAGACTCCTGGGGGACTCTACAAGGGAGCTGAAAGGGGGCCACTCTAATCTCCACAGCCAACAGTGATCGATCTATTCCACAAAAAACTCCAGCAGCCCAAGCGTGGCACCCCCCAGCCCTGCCTGATGCACCTGCTGCACCATCAGATGAGGAGAGATGTAGTAGAAGGCAGCAGACAGATCCAATAACACCAGTATTGCTGCTCCCCCGATTCACCTGTCTGCGGGTGGTATCTGAAGTGGAAATAAGTGCAGATCCAGTACTATAATACTTCCTGAACATATCCTGAGAAGGGAAGCCTGAAGTGATCCCACCAAGAAGGGTCTTAATCTTGTCTGCAGGCAAAGATGAGAACGTGGTAAAAACCAGTCCACTCTCTTCCCCTCGCCTGCCAGAGTGTCAAACGTGACCGACTCTACAGTAGAGCCCAGACAATCTATAAAGATTGTCAGGATTTTACCTTTAAAGGACCCAGCTACCTTATAGCAAAAGGTTTGAGAGTTCTCAACTTCCTGAGTCAGGGGTAGGGGGGTAATGCCAGAGTGCATACCACATTAAATAGTTCTTTAAGGACTTTGATGGGCAACATGATCCTCTGTGAAAAAACCCTGTTTTAGCATCTGGTTGCTTTCTTATATTTTAGCAATAGTTCCACAAGCCTGGCTTTCTCTCCCAATTCCTGGTCCAATTTCCATTTCTGTTCCTGCCGCCTACATTGTCTTTGGCACTCCTTGAGCTCCTCAGTGTACCAGGGGGCCAAAGATTTCCTCTTTGAATTCAGTCCCTCACTTCTCAAAGGAGCAAATTCTTCTACAGATGCCCCGACCCAGTTATTATAATTCTCCACAGGTGAGCCTAGACCCTTCAGCCCAACCTCATATTTATCGAGGGCATGCTCAAAATCCCTCCCTTCAATTTTGCCCCAGTTCCAACTGCTCTTAATGGTGTTCTGCCTGAGTTCCAACGCTCCACCCTGCTAAACCTCAAAAGACACCAGACTATGGTCAGTCCAGTCTAGAGCCTGACAGTCAGTAAAAATCAGATCACCTTACCTAAGAAATATCCCATCTAGTATGTGCCCAGCTATGCGCGTTGCAGCTTTAACCCCTTGGCTCCAGCCAAAGCAGGTAATAAAATAAAAAAATAAAAACACTATTGTCCCGCTCTATCTCATCATACAAATGAGAATTAAAGTCGCCCAGGACTATGAAACTGCTTTTTCAGTCCAGGTGGACAATAAATCAAAATTCACTCTAGCCGATTATAATTTCAAGTTCTAATCTTAAAATATAAGCTCCTTCATAGATTTCAATGCTAAAACTGAAAGACTCTAAAATACAGTTCAAGCCGTCTTTAAAAATGATGGCTAATCCCCCTCCCCTCTGTCCAGGCCTATTGAGCCTCACCACCTCATATCCTAACAGCGTGGCAATAACAGTCAGAGCCAGGTACCTCTTTTGCCCAGGTCTGTTACAAAAGGCAATCCACCTTAGAAGTGTCAATTAATTCTCAGATTTCAAAAGTGTTTAAGGAGCGGGCATTCACCAGCCCACAGCTAAGATTTCCCCAGAGTCCCCAATACCTTCCTAGCACCTCCTTCCCAGACTCCCTGAAGGGAATCCATGGGAGGGGACCGCTGTACTCCAGCTTTGGGACTATCCAGTGTCCAGACGCAGCAGCTGCAGCGCCAGCCTGCCTCCCCGCCTTATTTAATACCCCCTTCCCTCAAAACTCACTTTAGACACAGAGTCCAGAAGGTCTTGCTTGGAATACCGAAATTAAAGCTCCCCTGGCCGGGAACTGGCAGCTTCCCTGGCCCTGACTGGGCACGGATGGGCCTGCCTTAGGCAAGCCAGCGGTAGGTCTGCTGCACGTCCGCAGGCCAGCCAGTGTAAATTCCGGTGGCAGACATTCGACGTGAGGGGGCGTGAAAAAAAGAGGAGTCTGCTTCTCCCTTGTAATAAGCCACGCTAATGGCACACTAAGATGCCTGGGCTCCAACAGGCTCTTCTACTCCCCGGAAGCCCAGAAGCACAAAGTAACGAGATTGGCGTGATCAGGCCTAAATGACATGTTCATGTGGGGGCTACAAGGATCATCGTGAGTGATGTTTGTCTCAGTTTGCGGACCAGAAATAGAATGAGGCGGAAAAGCGTAAGCAAACATCCCCGACCAATTCATCCATAGAGCATTGCCCTTGGACTGAGAGTGTGAGTATCTTGACGCGAAGTTTTGGCATTTTGAATTTTCTACAGGGGCAAAGGGATCTATTTCTGGTGTTCCCCAGACGTGAAAGTATTGTTGAAGTGCTTGTGGGTGAAGTTCCCATTCGTAGACTTGTTGCTTGATCCTGCTTAGGAGGTATGCAAGCTGATTGTCCATTTGTGGGAGATATTCTGCCAGTAACTCAATGTGATTGTGAATTACCCACTTCTAAATTGTCTGAGCTAGAAGGGACAATTGAGATGAGTGTCCCGGCCTGTAGTGAGTGATCAGGAAGACAGTCTTGAAAGGGCTGCACCTTTGGAAGGTTGGTGGGATTCCACCATTGCAGAGAGTGGTGTCTGGTGGTGCAACGACACTACTAGATCCTGAAGTTGATCCTGTGACTGAGACCACTGAGGAGACAGACACTGCTGTAATGGATGCATGTGTTGTCTGGCATGAGGACAATGGCAATGCAGGAAGCCATCATCCCTAATAGCTGCATCACTAGTCTCACTGTGTAAGTATGGTTCTCCTGTAATTGAAGCAAGAGTTTGGAAAGCTTAAATCCGTGCTGGGTTTGGATATACCAACCCTGAGTGAGTATTGAGAATTGCTCCCAGATAAGATATGTGAGGGCTTGTTACCCCAAATGGTAGAACCTTGAATTGATAATGTTTCCCGCAATGCCAAATCAGATATGAGATGTGCTGGATGTATGGGAATGTGAAAATAAACATCTTTGAGATTTAACGCTGTCATGTAATCTCCTTGCTGTAATAGGGGAATAACATCTTGCAGAGTGACCATAAGAAAATGCTCTGAAAGTATGTGTAGGTTGAGAGGCCTGAGATCCAGAATTGCTCCTAGTGAGCCATCTTTCTTTGGTATAAGGAAGTATAGGGAATATACTCCTAACCCTTATTGAGATAGGGGTGCTGGTTCTATAACCCCTTTAAAAAGAAGGGAATGTACCGCTTCTTTTAAGAGAATGACATGATTGTGTGAGAGTTTGTAAATGTGAGGGGGAATATGAGTTCTAGACAATAACCATGTTGGGTAATTGATAGAACCCATTGATCTGTGGTGATACTGGACCATTGGGGATAGCAATTGCTGTGGGGATTTCTAAGAAGTCACTGTCTTGTATTTGAGGCAGAACCTCTAGAGATGGACACTTTACCTCTGCCTCTGTTAGAGCCTTTGAAGGAACCTCTATTGTAAAAATGTGTTCCTTGTTTGGTTTGGGAGGTGGAAGGCTCGGTAGATGTCTTGAAACCTCCCCTAAATTGTGGCCTACGAAAATGACCCCTAGTTGGTGTAGTTAGTAAGGCCCCCATGGTTTTAGCTGTTGCCGTCTTTTTTTCCAACTGGTCAATATTGGTATCAACTTCTGGGCCAAATAAGTGCTCTTTATCAGAAGGCATGCTGAGAACTGTCTGTTGTATTTCTGGATTGAAGACTGAGCATCTCAATCAAGCATGCCTTCTTATAAAAACATTGGTGTTGACAACACGTGCTGCTGTATACACTGCATTGACGGCACATCTAGTAGAACTGTTTGAGATGGCCTGCTCTTCTGAAATTATTCCTGGCCCTTTTTTGATGTTCCTGTGGAATATACTGGGCCAGTTCCTCCATTTTGTTCCAGTGGGCCCTATCATTTCTTGCCAGGAAGGCCTGGAATTTGCAATTCTCCAGTGATTTGCAGCTTGAGCAGCTATCCTTTTGTCTGTTGCACCTCCTCCTGATAAGGAGAGCAGAAAACTGGACGCATCTCCTGTGGACTGACTATTAGCACGCTTTAGTGCCACACTCACTACTGTTGTGTTGGTGAAAGTATCAAAGAGGAAATCCTCTTCGATACGGTCGGTGTGCATATGTACATTATGGTATGCCGCTGCCCCTGCAATAACCTGGTTGTATGCTGTTGTATCCTCAGGGAGTGAAGGCCTTGCTGGATATAAATCAGAGTCATTAGGGAGTATGAGATTTGGATCATATAAAGCCCTTAGATCTACAAATTGTGGAACATCACTTAAGTCATCTCTATGAGGCGATGACCCTTGGGGGGAAAACTGTGGCTATATCAAAGATGTAGGAGACTGTGATGGGGGCGGTGGAGTAGGGGTAAGTACAGGAGTGAGGTGGAGAAGGCGGAGGTTGATCTGGAGCATTCTCTTCGTCATTGGAGACTTTCTTAGGAGGAGGAGCAGTGTCTAATGTTTCTTGAAAGGTAAGTCTCTTTTTAATTGGAACAGGAGAAGCAATTATTTTCCCCGTTCCCTTTTGTATATGAATTTTGTGCTGACGAGCATCCCTTACTTCCAAAATGTGCTCCACTGGTGAAGTTCCTTCAGCTGAAATTGTCGAGTCTTTGGTAAGCATCATTTTCGGTACAGAATTTTTTTTTTTTTTTTTTTTTTTAACCAAAGGTGCCGGCTCCATAGCTGATGTTGAAGGTTGCGTTTTCAGAGTTGAAGTGCTCGAATCAAAAGCTCGACTCTATCCCAATATTGGTTGGGATGCTGCCGAGACTTTGATCGGTGCCAAAGACACTTTGGTCTGTGCAAAATTCAGTGCCAAACTGGAGAGTGGGGCACCCCAATATAATTTTCAGATCTTACCATGGCCCAAAGGCAGTGGTGGACCAATTACAAGCTTGGAAGTCTTTTACAACATCTTTATCCGAATATGGGGCTGGTGTACTCCCGTACTGCGCTGCTGGAATTAACTGGCTCTCAATGTTAGAATCTTTGTCAGATTCAGAGTCTTGGATCAAGAGTGCTGCCTAATTTCTTCTTGTGTATTCCTCTTTGAGGATGTTGAAAGTGTTTTCTGTTATATTTGTCGTCATATACAACTGACGCGCTCTACGGTCCCAGAGAGTCTTCTTTGATTGAAAAGACCTACAGGCATTGCAGGTCTCTCTGTTCCAGGTACAAGCACAGGTTACATACCAAGTGTTAATCTGTGTGCAGGAACTGTCAGAGGACAGATCCTAAACGGAGATTGTTCCATTAGCCCAGCATATTTCAACAGCATTTCACAGAGTAGGCCCAAGAAGAACGTGGATGCCCTAAGCTTGTTGAAACGACCCCAACGATGAAAATCGGACCAGTTTAGTTCAAGAGTGGAACTAGGCGATCGAAATACTATACCGTAGTCGAAAGAAAGACTGAAAATAAAGTTCAAAAGAGACCGAAGCGAGAGGAAATGTATCCTAACCAAACCGCGGAGAGAAAACAATCTAACAAAGGACTCAATGTCCATGCGCACTATCACGGAGAGGAGTCACTCGATCTTGTGACTCGAAAAGATTCTTTGAAGAAAAACTTCTTGTAACACTCAGAGCCCAACACTAGATGGCAGACTTATGCAAAGCACACATTACACCCAACATATTATTTAAAAATAGCAGTGCAAGTGATATGGAGGCTCAGCACACCTCCGATCTCATCCTGTCTCTCCCGCCTGTATCTATTTCTGCATGCTAATCAGTGGCAACACTTGAAAACTATACTTAACAGGCAGTTGATGTTAGCTATTGCTGTTTCACGCTAGGTACTGTGAATTTAGCATAGTTAAAGCATAATAAAGCACAATTCTGACAAATGTATATATATCTCAAAGTTCAAACAATATTAAAACTAAATACTTATAACGTAAATGTAAGATTCCACAGAGTGACCCCTGCCAGGACGTTATTCGGGGCATACAACGTTCATGGAAATGGAGTACTCGCTTTGGTTATTCACATTAACCATCATCCTTTACCAATCTAATGACCGACATCGACAAGTTAGGGGTTCTACTGTATCCATGACACAGATCTTGAACTCTGATGTCCACATCCCAAGAAGCCCAACAACACCATTAGAAGTCTGACATTCACCCTGTCTCTCTACTTCCCAACACTTTCGATGTCTGCCACACTTTTAGACAGATACCTGGTTGCTCCTAATTTTCTATAATCCTTTCCTGTATTCCCAGCTCCTCTGGTCCCCAACACCCCCTCTACGCTGACTCCTCAATGTCAATTATCTCTGAAGACTGAGACAAGACACCCAGGGATTGATGGCTTTGCATTACTACATTCTAGACACGCAGCTTGCCAAAGGCTGTGCAATCAAAGCACTAAACTCACGAGGGACCTAGCTAGGCAGGTGCATCACTGTAGCAAATTGGCAGCCTTGACACTGTGGGGCATTTGGTGGGAAAATATGAGGTGATGCAGACAAGGGCACAGTCAGAATGAGGAAGCCCATCCTGCTGTGCTCCTCAAGACCAGTTACACACCAAGGTGTCATCAGGAGGTTCAGGCAGAGGCTGCCACTATAGGCAAGGGGCAATGGAGAGATTGGAGTAGAGTTGGATGAATTTCAGAAATCCAGAAGCAATGTTTATTAGGAATACAATAGTGTCTGTCGTCGCATCTGGTAGACCTCAAATGTAAGGTCTCTTACAAAGAAACATTTTAACTTGCTCCTCTTAAATCCACCTTACATGTAGCTGACCATCTAATCTTGTGGATAAACTGCTACTGATCACATCATTAGTGTACTGTAGTCTCTAGTCAAAGGAGATGTGTAAAAGAACTGGTGTACATAAGACAAATTTATACGAAGATCACTCTCACTATTTAGCTAATACATTGATGATTTCAGGAGGTCCTTGTCAGCTAGGCAGCTCTAATATGCTTTCTGAGAGCCCAAGTCCCCCTCCCACCCCCCAAAAAAAGAAAATGAAACCAATCTCAGAATTTCCCCAAAACTATTATTCTGGATATCTCCACCATTACCTCTTTACCTGAAACTGAAATTTTGTCTTACAGGATTGAGCTGCTGAATTTGAAACACAAGGACCTAGGTTAGAATCTGGTCCTTGACGTGTATCATGTCAATCTGTGCAGATCACTTGGCATCAGTGTCTCTAAAAAGAAAGTTAAATGTAGTTTTTCAATTCCAACTCGATATACAACATATCCCAACATTCCCCATAAACAACAGTGCTCTACGACTCTCTTGCTAGGAGCTACGCATGACTGATGGCACAATTTATTTAATTACTTTCCTTGATCCCTCCGGACACCTTCTGTTCTCTCTGAAGATGAATGCTGCTGGCAGCACTACTGAGGCTTTCGGCCACTAGGTGTGGGCGCGCAGTCCAGGAGCCGTCTAGGGCAGTTGGTCTTGTTCCGACCTTTCGGCCCTGCAGAGGACTTTTGCAGTCTCTCAGCATCTCCTCCATGACAAAGGAGATCGCTTCCCCTGCATTCCCTTCTGCGAAGTGCGAGTCTATAAGGAAGACCACGCCTTCGTAGCTCTGCTAGCATTCTTTCTCATCAGTGCTTGGGGTGCATGCTGAGACCAGCAGGGGGCATGAGGGACGTCTACAATCCTGAGGAGACATACACCTCCTCCATTCCTGACAATTATGAGCTGGCAATGCATTGTCGTTAATCCCTTCTGCTTTGAAGGTCGGTTCTGCAACAGATGTGCAGCAGCACAGTGGTTCTGACTTCCCCTTAGGCTCCAGTTAAGTAGTTTCCCTGCGGAGCATATATTATTTAGCTTCAGCCCAGATTATTTAGAGGGCAGTGTTAGGGTAATAAGCCTTGGCAAACCCAAATCTGATCGGTTGTTTCTCCAGTATAGAAATCAACGAGCATGGGCTATCCCAATTCTAGTGGTTGATCCCATTTAGTACCAGTGTTTTTTTTTTCTTTTCCTTGCCTACATAGTGATCCAGATTAGCTATGGCCGGTCACCATAATTAATTGTGAGAGTCCATGGAGAAGCAACAAACACTCCTCCTTATTCATGAGGAGTTGGCAGATGCTATGGATTCATCTCGAGAGGGCGATCTTGAAAGCCTTACAACCCCAGAGTCAAAAACTAAAGGTTCAAGGCCACTACCTCCCGTAGACACTCAGGTTGCTTCCAAAACCAAGGTTAGACCAGACACTATGGTGTCAGTTTCCTCCTCCAATGACTTTGAAAGACTTTGCCAGGCCTTCCTGAAAAGGTGTCTTGACTCTCATGAGGACCTTGATAATGCCCAGCCTGACTTTACCACCGAGGACAATTCCTGTTCCCCTCAAGGGACAGATGACAATGCCAGGGAAGTATCGGACACCCCTGAATGGGAACCAGGAGATGAACAGGACCTGAGACGACCATGGCAAACCAAAAAGTTCAGGCTGGATGGCAAGGGTGACCAGGACTTCAGGGTGTGCTGGGCATGCTCAACCTGGAAGATATTTACCATCCTCGCTTGGAAGATTGGGTCCCTGTCACGAAAGTGGTGTGATATGTGGCCAGCTGGAACAGCAAGCCTATGGATCAAGACTTACGTAGCCGTTCGAGGGCCTAGACCTTCCCTGCCCAATAAAGTATCACGTACGCCTGAGACTGATTCCAAGATGGCTATGCTCATTGCTAAATTTATAAAAGACGTTAAAAGATGTCTAGTTTGATCCTGGCAGAGTTGCCAGGGTAAGGTTTTGGATATCCTGGGACCACTCACAAAATCGTAGACACGGCGGAGAATACCTTAGATTCCGACAACCTCATTGACTACCATTCTTTCAGGTTGGGCCCAACGGGCCACGTGCTTTTTGGATAATGTGAATTGTGTCCTCTCCAGGGAACACAGGTGGCCCTTACTAGGTAAAACTGAACCTCAGATGGAGAAACTAGCCACTACTGAAGCTGGTCAAGTTGCAGAAGAGGGCTTCTTTAGGGACCCTTTCATTAAAGCGCTTTCACATTTTGTGAATACCCTTTCCTCCTTGGACAAGCACAGCAGTCTATCAAAAAGGTTTTTAGTCAGCACATTTTTGCAGGGGCCAGAAAAGGTAGGGGCGCTCCACAGACCCATCCTACTCTTTCAACCCCCACAAATTACAGTCAAAGCGATCCATGCAGTGGCAGGATCAGAAGTTATCTGGAGGGTTATAGCCCTCCACAGGACATGGCAGAGAATATGGCAATAAAGGAGCCTTTTGAGGAGCAAGTAATGAACCAGGAGGTACCACCAGTAAGCAGCACCCCTATTTATCACTCTTGGGGAAAGGAGGGTTAAAGAGATTCAGTCAAAAGTGGGCGTCCATTTCAGGAACTGCATGCTTCTTCAAACCATTCAGGGCTTTCACATAGAGCATTATGGGACCCCGCACCAACATTCCCTTCCCCGTCCTTTGATTTTCTCCCAGGAAGGAGCATGTGTGGTGGACCACAAAGTTTCCGAACTCCTGCAGAAGGGCGGAATAACCCAGTTGGTTCTCCATCCCAGGGGTTTGTGAGCAATATTTTATTAGAAGAGAAATACAAGGGCTTCTGTCCAATAATCAATCTGAAGTGTTTCAACAGGTGGGTAGTACACCACAGGGGTATTCTTCTGCCCATCAATTGGCTGGTGAGATTCGATCTAAAGGATACTTATCACACCATTCCCATGTATTTTCCCATCGCACAGACAGTTTCTTCAAAAAGAATGGAGCAGTCAAGTATATGAATTCACACGTCTTCCATTGGGTTAACCTTAGCATTTTGGTGTTTCACCAAGGTGAGGAGGCCAATCATGGAATTGTTACGCACCAGGGGAGTCAGACTCAGTGCATTTGCAAGATATCCTCCTGATGCATTAGGACAGATCCACCCTTATCTCACAACTGCAGATGGCCATATCTCTCTTAGAAGATCTGGGTTTCACTATAACAAATGCCTTTCTTGGGTTTCGAAATAGATTCCGTCCAGCAGTCCTTTTGCTTACCCCAGAAGAAAGTGGCACTAATTTGTAGGGAGCTGTGGAAAAAGCTAGAAATAGATTTCTCTTCGACAT
Source organism: Pleurodeles waltl (assembly GCF_031143425.1). Taxonomy (NCBI): domain Eukaryota; kingdom Metazoa; phylum Chordata; class Amphibia; order Caudata; family Salamandridae; genus Pleurodeles; species Pleurodeles waltl. The sequence continues at coordinate 1,804,749,062 of NC_090444.1, read as the reverse complement.
CTGGCCAGGATCGCAGGTCTGCTTTCCTTGTCCATCCAGGCGATTTTTCCCCAGGCCCTCACACTATTGCACACTCCAGCACCTGAAGGCCCAACAACTCAGAACTGACGTTTGCTCAGGAGATACCCCTTTGCTCGGAAGCTTGCACAGAACTTCACTGGTGGCTAGACCACATGCATGCCTGGAATGGCAGAGCCATTTTTGGCTCAGCTCCAGATTTGGTGAGGTCAGTCGGCGGGGCTGGGGCGTTCGTTGTGGGGGATATCACCACTAGAGGACAAGGGTCATAACAGGAAGATGGTCTTCACTGTCTAGAACTCCCTGCAGGGTTCTTTGCAATTCGGAGCCTAGCAGCCAACAGAACGTCCTGCTCCATCCTCTTGAAGATGGACAACGTCTCTGCAGTACGTCACAACAACCACCTGAGAGGAACCCAATCCAAGGTTCTGGCTGAGTTAACCAAGAAATTTGGGGCCTTCTGGCTGCAACACAGTTTGTCGGTGACAGCGGAGTCCCTACCAGAGAGACTCAACTGGACTGCAAACCAGACTGCTGATTGGCAGTTCCGACAATTAAAGGACTACACATTTGGCTATTAGATCTTGCTCTACATTTGGCAGTTAGATCTCTCTCTGTTTCACTAGATTATGAATTGGTGGGGCCCATCTCAGGTGGACCCGTTTGTGTCCCGATTCAATTACCAACTTTCACGGTTTTTCAGTTGGCGTCCAGATCCTCTAGCGGAGGTGACCAATGTCTTTCCCCAGGGTTGGTTTCAATTACAGGGGAATATGTTTCACCACCTTCCTGATGAATGCCAGGTTCACGGCTTTTGTTAGATAAAAAAGCAGAAGTGATCCTGGTGACACTGCTCTGAAAGTCAAGCCTGGATTCCCGTTCTTCTGGAACCTTCCATGGAGTTTCCAATCGCACTTCTCCCTCTATCTGCTGAATGACCTTCATGGCAACTCATCTTCTGGTTCAGGATGGCGCTTAATGTTGATGGTTTGGCAGATCACTATGGTCATTGAGAAGTCCCAGGCCTTTCAGCAGAGGATGCATCCCTTATCAAACAAGCATGGGCCGACTATAGTCAAAGCTATGGATCAGCCTGGCGTACGTGGTCACACTGGTGTATGCGAGAGGATTTGGATTCCGTGGGATTGGATGTAGGTCATATTGTCAATTTTCTGTCCGATTTAGTGACCAGAGGGTTGGCATATCGTATCAATGCATGCAAATCGGCTATCTCTACAGGTCATACGCCCTTCCATTGGAGCCTTTACGGGCATGTGTAAGATTATGCATTGGTAATAACCATGTTTATGTTAAATATATAAGTGATGCATTTATTTTCATTCATTAGATCGTTCTCTGGATTACTACATGGCCCCTTATTTTATGTGACTGCTCTGAAGAAGTTGGCACCTGATGGCCGGTCCTACTGAAACACGCGCCAGCACTATTTAAGGGCTCGAAGGCACTACTCCAGGAAAGGAAAAATCATTTTGATCATTATATTCATCAGAACAGCTGGATCTGAGTTGGTTATGTATTAAAAGTTTATGACATACTGTTTGTTGTCAATTTTTCCAATTATGGCAATTACGTTTTTTTCAGGCATGTGATGGTTTCTACGTCAATTACATGCTCTTAATGATGCATGTGGAAAAATTATACATTAGTTGGATAGGACAGAAGTGACCTCATCCCAACTATATTCTCTCTTGAGAATATTTTGTGTGTGGTGTGAGTGTAACCGTTGGCATGAATGAATGGCCTTTTTTAGATTGCGATGCGATGTCTGTGACCCAGATATGTGTTTGATTCTCTATAGCCAATAAATCTTTTTTCCTGTACACGTGTGCCTATTTGATATCCTACATGCTCCAATGAGTCTATATATCTTTTGGAGTAGTGGACTTTACTTTTCTTCTAGTATTTAGGCAGCCATGTTGTAGTTTTTGTTTTACATATGCTCTTCCATGACATTCCGGAAGGGGAACATCCCCTTGTTTGTCACCTTTTGAAGGGTATCCAATTATCTGTTACCCCTAAACCAAGATACTCATTGCTTTGGGATGTTAATGTAGTGTTACACATGCTCCAATCCTGGCAGGACAATCAGTATCTGTCCCATAAGGAACTTACAGGTAAGTTGGCTCTGGTAGTATGCCAAATTCTTTGTAAGTTTCGGATGTTCGTGGCATAGACATTACAACGCGTATGTTTACCCCAGATGGAACTTCTTTTATGGTCTCAACATGCACCAAATCCAATACTAGGGTGGTTCGCTACTCTTCCTTTCCTGAGCACCCCAAATTATGTGGGGTTTGCTGTCTGAGAGTTTACAAGTCTATGATGAAAGGATATTGTCTGGCGGGGACAGCTCAGTTCCTTTTGCTCAAAAAAACCTTTTAAACCAGTCTTAACTACCACTTCCCGTTGAGTGAGATGGTTTCTGCAAGAAGCAGGGAATTAATACATCCTGTTTCATAGCGACCTTAACGAGGGGTGCTGCGGCCTCAAAAAACATTTCCTTGGGAGGCAGACTCGAGGATATTATCAGAGCCGCAGACTGGACTTCGGGTTCTACATTCAAGACCTGTTATTTTAAGCCAATTTCTAGCATGGCTGCTCGTCGTCAATCAGCTTTAAACTAGCATTATCTAAGCCTCAGTCCTGACATAGAATCTAAATTTCCTAGCTATTGTGAAGGAAAGTTTAAATTCTATTAAGGACACGTAAGCAAAGATTGGCCCTCCAGGACAGATCTCTTCACCCCTTCTGAATCCTCATTAAACACTTGACATTAGGATAATTATAATCCATGTTGCTCTACATCTGCAATGGCATTACGTAATAATCTGTTTATGACGGGTTGAATTCAGTGCCCTTCGTAATCTATACTGCTCTCAAAGATATAGCTGATTACTACATATTGTTTGGTATGGACAGCTTTTCAGATACCTATAAATTTATCCTTTTCATTCTGCGTTACCTTTCTATCACAGGATTGGATCAAAAACAATACTTCTAAAGGACACTTGGATCAGCCTGTTGGCTCAAAGTAAGAGGAAGTGCTGTTGCCGACTAACATATACATGGGATTATCTCTATGGTTGCAAAGACGGTGGGATTTGTAGTCTTTGGAAATGTTAATACCTGGTTTGTTAAGGCTCCTGAGTAGGAAATAAAGGAAGAGTTGAGCATAATACTCGCCTCTGTGCACTTAATGGAATTAAAACATTCTTTCACAGCCGGTAGGAAATATTACATTCTGAACCTTGCATGGTTGCTTGCACATGGAACTGCTCAGGAGTTGCTGCTGTCTGATGGAACCTGATTCGTCTGTGCCTGGACTTGCCCTCTTTGTTGTTGAGATTATGGATATGTTCTGCATTGTGAGGAAAAAAATAAATATATAGCCCCCCACATCCTTAAGGGCTAGGACTGGTAATTATAGATCTTTGTCGGACTAAGGAAATCAAACACTTCTAGGGCGTTGTTTGGTGTTTGTCACTCATCTAATGCTAAATAACAAACCTGATGACCCACTAGTAATAATCCAATAAATGGTTTTGTAAACGTGAGTAGAAGTAATTTGAATATATTTTACTAAACACCTAAAACCTTCATAAGGTGTGCCTCTTCTCATTACTAAGCAAAATCAGAGATCATCACAGGATCAGGTACCTTCACCGTGTGTCGCTCTCATAGTTTCCACCATTGCAAGTGCCTGGGAACAAGTGCCAGAAGCATGGACCCCCACCAGTTCTTGGAAACTAGGTTTTCTAGCTAAGCGTTCCAGACAACTCCTAATGGCACGTTCTGTCAGAAGAGGCAAGTCCAACAACCAAGACAGGGACAAATCAGTACTGTTGATGCTCAAAGTTTACTTCACGAACTACAGAGATGAAATGTAATAAAAAGTGTAGAGTCCCTGACCTAGGGAGGCACAGTGACATCCCTGGCATACCGTATGGCTGTGGAATTTAGAGATTGACAAAGGACATGGGTAAGGGCTTGCAGTACATTTTGAGTGAAGAATGAAGCAGTGTGTCTCTAAATGTGTTACATGGAAATAATATAAATGTAATGCAACGGCGCAGGAGGTACTGGAAAATCCAGAAAGATAAACACTAATGAAAATTAGTTTTTTAATCTCGTGCAACAAACCCTGGGAGAGGGCTTATTTGACAGCAATAATAAAATGCATAGACAGATATTATAAATGTCGGAGGAAACTGAACCTCCGTCGCAGGCTCAGTATTCGCATGCTACTTACCCCCTGGCAATAGTACCTTAGGAGGCAAGTGGAGGTTGCTAGCAAGAAGGATAGACACAAGAGGGCCAGAGGTGGACCCAAGAAGCTTAACATCCTGTATAGGAGGAGCATTTTCCCATAATCTGCTATCAGCCCACAAGAAGGCAGCCACACCTAGCCTACAATTAGCCTCATGAAGTGGTAGCAAGCCTACAAACATGCTGTGCTCAACAACCATTACAAAGGGAAAAATAAATGATGTCCTCAATAAGTAAATAGTGCATTGGAATCATTTAGAGATGCAACTGATATGCCAATAAAATAAAAATGACACCCCTACCTAGCCATGTTTCTATGTATTCCTTCCATTTCCCAGACATCTTTGACTACCAATCAAAATAGGCTTCACTTTTCCATAACATCAGGCCACTCACCTCATGTCTCCCAGCTTTTAGCCATGCCGTTTGACTCATGTCACGGATACTACTGCTACAGTTACCAGTCATCAACATGCTTCACATTCATTGATCCCAGCATCATAATCCTGACATGTGACCCTGACAAGCATTCAAAGTTTTTGGCTCTGTCCCCAGCACTCATCCTATACTCTTGGCATTCACTTAAGTCCTTTGATCCATGCCTCAAGGTACTTATCCTGACATGTTTAGCTACCCCGCTTCTCCATACATCAACCCAGTCACAGGAAACTCTAGATACATGAACAATGCTTCATCACTCCCGATCTTAGTCTAGAATATTTGTGATGATCTACCTTCTTCTGAAATATTTGCTGTCCTGCACATAAGAATGCCCAAACATGCCATAGAAATCTTTCCTTCGTCCACTTTAGGTAAATGTTCTACAAAACTGCACTGAGCAGCATTAAAGATGATGGTGTGGTCTAAAGGCCATACAACAATGACCTTGGGTTAGCTCTAACCGAATAGGAACAAATATCCACTCTACTACTTATATAGCAAACATCCCCGGATCCAAGCTTAAAAGGAATACTTCAATTTTCAAGAACGTAATAAAGCATTTTAGAAGAAGGACCATCTGCTTAGGAATTGCAGCTGTTTAACCTATAACTAAGCGTCCTCTTTAGGGAATTAAAGGACCAAAGCACACCCCACGGAGCTTGTGGAGCTAAACAATTAATAAGGTTGGCTCCGAAATGAGCATTATTTCAAAACAGAGTTCACCAATATACACTTGGTGCCCATATTCTAGGACTGTACTCTGACCCTACTGAGGGGAAAAAAAGGAGTCCGAGAGAATATCCTAAGAGCATCAACTGGATTGGTAATATACTAAGGTTTCTCTGGAATCACCAAGTCACCTGCTCGGCTTAAAATTAGATAATACTATTTTACAGAAAATGCCTTCACTAAAGAGAGATAATAAAATCCTAAGGTGATATATAACACAGCATTGTGGAATGCTACTCATGATGGGCAAATACTTCACCTGAGCTGCTTAAATCAAATCTACAAATTAAAACCGAGTTCAAAACTGAGTGTTAATTACAAATATACGAAGTTGATACTGGCAAGAGCCTATTATATCCAGTAAGTTTGAGGAGCTAGTCATACAGGTAAGGGTACTAATAACTTTGCTGGTGATGTAGTTACGATTCCTATATGGAATCTATTTGTCAAATGTATTTTGAGTCATCTTCAAATCGATGTGGACAGTCAAGAGAAATATAGCCCAGAAGTGTATTTCTTCTAGATTATTAAGTTTTTGTACAGCTATTCTGTGGAAAACATTTAGTCTGACCATTTTATATATATATATATCTATCTATCTATCTATCTATCTATCTATCTATCTATCTATCTATCTCGGGAGAAAGAGAGATGCTCACCTAAGCAAGCCGAGCTAAATCCTTGGAATCTAGGTTAGAGTGAAAAGAACATGTGTGTCTGGAGTTACATGGTCTATGCTTGCAATCCGTCTAGCTATGAATGAATAAAAGGAGCGCAATGTAGAACTCTATGACGGAGTAATTGAGATAATGTTGAAAGTGGTTACATTTTAAATGTGTTGCTGCTGGACCTCGCTGATGAGGGGGAAAAAAGATAAAGCAAAAACCCTTGATTTGTAAATACTGTGCCGGACCGCTAAGCAACTTATAAGATTGGGGCTTATCATCGACCATCTAGGAAACCCCAATAGCCTTGAGAAAGTCATGAAGGTGCCAAAACATGTCGGCTGTAGAGGATATAAATGTCTGTTCTCTGAAGTGATCCTTCCACAAGTGAATAAAAAAATAAAAAACTGGACCGTATCGTCTACGCACCCTACATTTTTTTGGATTGACTGTTTCAAATTGGACATTGGTTGACTGCCTCTGGGTAAAATTGGTGGGATCAAGGATATTTATGCCCTGGGTAGTGGGGCTTTCAAAACCAAAGGACAATAGTCGCTCCATTTTACACACTACCATATTCTTTTTGACTACTTGGAGGTGCAATACTTATACCACCGTTACCTGTTTACAGCAAC